>NC_056737.1:1660642941-1661004191 GCF_019279795.1 Protopterus annectens
TCTCCTGACCCAATGTTTTGTTGTCTTAATACAGATTCTTGACATTACTTTGTTGATTGCCAGCTACATCAACAACTTTCACCAGCAGAAAGGAGCAGCCCACCATCTCTCAGCTCCAGCATCATTATCCACTCAGGTCACAGGGAAGAAGATCAAAGAAATGGGGAGCCAGACACTTCTTTCCCATAACAGGCCCACCAAGGGACCCACACTTTTATGAAAGAAAGAGAAGCTACAGCAGGATTGTGGCTCTCACATGAAAAGTGACACCCAGTTGTTGAAGCTGTTCATTTGGTTTCATGAATTTCTCTGCATAAGCCTTGCAGGTGAAAAAGGCACCACAGCAGATAATGATACTATATGCATTAGGTTTATAATCTACACAGTCACTATGTGTTAGATTTATTACTTTTATTACCTACACAACATGTCATCAGAAGCAAATGGATTGTTTTAATTGTGTGGTGCAAAAAGTGTTTTGAAGTTTTACAAACATGAGCACAAAATATCTATTACCTCTTTCTTTCTTTTTCTTTTCTTTTTTATTTTAAACATTCAGAATTATCTTTTATTGGCTGAAATCCTGTGGTTATTTAATTTAAAATATAAGGTACTTTGTGGATAAGCATTAACTACCCAACATGTAATATATATATATATATATATATATATATATATATATATATATATATATATAGATATATAGATATAGATATATATATATATATATATATATATATAGATAGATAGATAGATATAGATAGATATATATATTGTTTGCCATAAGGTTCAGTGTTCTAGTCACAATATTGTTCTTAAGTATAATGATTTAATGTTGCATATTTATTCTTTTGAATCTTATGCTGAATTTCACATCAGTTCCAAAGATAGTTAGGTACTAAAAAAGCTTGCCCAAAAGAAAGCATAAGGGCTGGGTTAAGGCAAAGTACCCAGGAAGGAATACAAATAAAACTAGCACCTATAGGATCTTTTGACGGACTCAGATGTGCACCATATGCTTCCCCAATGCTGTGCTTGTCTGACAGGTACAACCTCTGCATTCCTATGGGGGTAAGTATGTGATAACTGGTTTTAATAGGTAAGCAAGGTATGAAGGACACAAGAAGAAAATGGCATTGTTGAGATGGAAGAACATGTTGGAAAGTGGTAGAATTAGGACATAATAAATGTTCATCAGCTGAAAAAGAGACAAGAGGTTGTGGTGTTTTGTTAATAAGCATAAAATATATGATGGACCTTAATTTTAGATGCTTATGGTAGTGAGCTTTGAAAGTTAAATGGTATATGTTGTATCCAAAATGGTTAGTAAGATTTCCCCTTGCATTTATTTTTTCTGAAAGAAGTAGCTTCATTATAAAGGGAGAAGGAAAATGATGTAAAATCCATACTAAATTAATATGTGGTTAAGTTTTAAGGTCCTGTTTCATTGCAGGTAATTTAATGTTGAGATCAAGATATTGTTTAGAACTCTCCTATTACCATGCAGTGAGTTTGATGTAGTACATGTTAAGTCTGAAACTGAAGGAGTAATATACTTAAACTGTAACACATTGTAGGGTGGTTTGTTTAAGTGTACAACACAACTTATGAGGTGGGTAAGTGGATAAAAACATGAAGGAAAGTCAAACGCTTTGATCTTTCAGGAGAGATGTTACTACATTAATGTTATTCAGTGACTCATTCCTAGGATGGCCACGGTGATGCAGCGGTTAGCATTGTCGCCTCACAGCAAGAGGCTCTCCGGTTCGATCTTCGGCTGGGGTGTCTTCTGTGCGGAGTCTGCATGTCCTCCCTGTGGTCATGTGGGTTTCTTCCAGGTGCTCCAGTTTCTTCCCACATCCCCAAAGACATGCTGCAAGTGGATTGGACATGATAAATTAGCCCTAGGTGTGAGTGCTGCGTGTGTGTGCCTTCCATGGAAGGTTGGTCACTGGGCTGGCAATTCGACACCATAAAAACTCCACTGCCAATCATGAGCGGACAAGGTGATCTGCTATGGCGACCCCTAACCGGGAAAAGCTGAAAGAGAGAGAGAGAATGACTCATTCCTAAAGATAGTACTACTATTTTCTCTATGGCTGATCTGGACACAGTGATGTTACTATGCTATATTGTCAGTGTCTAGTGCCTCAGTTGAGTTTGTGTAGTCACTGCATAATTATTTGGGAATAATACAGTTCAGGACTTGTTTTGCCATAGTCACACTTTGGTATGCAATATACTGTGTAAACTGAAGCTGTGACCAGAGGAATGACAAAATCTTATAGGAAACATATACTGGAGGTTGTTATTCCAGAGAACTCTATGGACTTTGCCTCCTGAGGACATGCTTACAAAGAACTACCCTCTGGCCTTTAGGCAGAGTTGTTTATTACATTTTTCAGAGCAGTGTGTCATGGTGTTAAGGTCTGCTTTTGCTTCATCAGAAGTCTGCCTCTCTCTGTAATGTTAGACCATGCAGAAGGAGGGATGGACCCTCTGCACTTTAGTTCTTTTCCAGAACTGGTCTAGAACAGATCTTAGCTTGAAGATTGCAGATTTAATTCTTGAAAGGTTTTCAAACTGAATTTTTAGCACTTATTCACAACATTTGCAACAAAGAGCAATATTCACAAATATTGTGCTCATATGCATTGAGACTGTACACATTTAGAGATATAAGCAAGAGTCCTGTGCAATTGACAAACCTTCTGCAACTGTGGAGTTTGTACGGAAAAGTAAGTTCATATCTGGCACAGTTCAGCTATGGAGTCAGATGTAAAGTCCACATACAAATCAAGTCCTGCTGCCAGGTCTTTGATTCATAGAAAACAATCCTTCAATGTACAGGCTTTCGTAGCACACGTAATGTATGGGACTGTAGTTATGAAGTAAGCCCATCTAAATCCAGCAGATGTGTTCCAGTCATCTGGCAGTGCTGATGTACCATCCAGTGTAATACTGCTGAGGTGCAACGTCAGCATGTATGTGTAACTGATATCCATCAATGCTGGAAAAAGTAGTGTGCGAAAAGCTGCATAGTACAGCTTTGTATGGTACAATGAAACAGCAGGAAGACCACCTGTTGTTACCCTGGCAATTCTGTGACATTATCACTTTCCAGGCAATGGGATGTGACAATGCAATGGATCCTTTTGTATATGTGGACAGTTTATCATCCACAGTCATGACTGTTGAGAAGAAATAGCTGTGAATCTTTCTAGGTTAAAGCTTCAGATGACTGCAGAAAAGTAATGGGACCATTGCACTGCCAAAAACGAGCTTCTGAAATTTTCATGAGACCACTAAATCTATCTAGATTGCCTATTATTGTGTACTACCAATAGTAAGGCTGCTGTTCCCAGCTGTCTGACTGCAAAACAGAGATCAGTAGATGATAAATTCTGCAACTCTGTTGTTTTAGTCATTTTCTTCCAGCACCTCCTATCCTGTACCACTCTACCTTGCAGCTTGGGAATAAAAGCACTAAAGTATGGAATTACATATGCAAATGGTACTTGCAATGGAACAACAGCAGAACCAACTATTGGAAGATAACTGTAAGTGCCCTCCCTTGGCTGGCATATGAAGTTGAAAAGCCCATCACACTCCCTCTTATTTCAATATTCTGTTTTCCAAATATCCCCAAGTCCTGCACATCTGACCACAGTGGTCCCTGCTTTTCTCATGTTGCTGTTGGTCATTATATGCATTACTAGGTACCTTTGACAGCCATCTTGCTGCAACAATACAATGTATTGAATTATATTCACACATGACAGTGCTGAAGTTCATGTAGTTGTGTTTTGGGAGGCTGATACTGGTAGTCCTCTGGTTCCCCAGCATCCACACAGCAAATACACCATTTGGTGCTTGCTGTCTCACTGTGAGTTCCAGCCAGCTTGTGTGCATGATCCAGTATTTTGTGTGTGTTTGTGTGTTGGGGTGGGTGCTGTCAATTAATTCTACTATGTCCCAGACTGTGAAAGTACAGTTGTGTACACTTACCATAAATGTAGATGTCCGAGTGTATTCACTGTTGCAGTCATTACATTTGGGTTATCTGCTTGCAGGTAGCCCTCAGTCGGCCTGATTAACAAAGTCTTGGGTCCTGTGTCAGTTGCTGCCCCTTCTTCCATGACATCAAGTCGTCAGGGGTATAAAACATGCAGCCGACGCCATTACATCAGTTTTTCTTGCCCCAGATGTCAGGTGTCCCCCTAATGGGAAGCAATTAAATATAAAAGTACAAAGATATACCTCCAACAAAAAAGCAAATACACCAAAAAGGCTTTTAAGCATAGTAAAGGAAAGTAGAGGTATAGCCAAAAGAAGTTAGGGGGCTGGAGGGAGGGTAACCAGGACTGCAACAGTGAATACACTTGAACATATACATTTATGGTAAGTGTACACAACTGTACTATGTTCTTCGTGTTTCACTGTTGCAGTCATTACATTTGGGTAGATTCCCAAAGCTATGGTTGGGAGGAGGAATTTCGATAGCATTAGGGCCAGCTATAAGGCCGTGCAAGACTGCAGTGGTAAAGTCAGCTCTGGATTTAGAGAAAATTGGAAAATGATAATGCTTGGTGAAAGTATGCACAGAACTCCAGGTAGCAGCTTCTAGGATGTCCCTGGTAGGAACACCTGTGAGAAAGGCTGTAGAGGTAGATGCAGCCCTGGTGAAGTGAGGTCTGATCCCCTGGGTTATAAGTTTTCCATGGTGCTTATAGCAGAAATGAATGCAATGGCTTATCCATTTAGAAATGGTTTACTTTGAAATAGCCTTCCCCTCTGACCCTGCACCAGCAGTTGTTCAGATACCACCAGCAGTTGTTCAGATTTCCTTTGACAAAAAAACAAGCTGAGTAACGCAAGTCACCACACCACAAATCAGGCAGTTTGAATAGTTTATTTGTATTATTACATTATTATATTATTTCCTTTGAGGTTTAGTCCTGTCCAAGTAGAATCTAAGTTGTCTATGCACATTTAAGGAATGCAGTATCCGTTCCCCTTTATTCTGTGGATTGGGAAAGAAGGTTGGCAAATGAATGGACTGATTAAGAGCCACACTGGATACCACCTTGGGCATGAAGGATGGATTGGTTCTGAGGGACACCCTGTCCGCATGAAAGATGATGAAAGGCTCCACTGCCATAAGGGCCTGTAATTCAGATACCCTTCTAGCTGAAGTGATTGCTAAAAGGAACCTGTTTTCCAAGAAAGTCATTTTAAGTCTGCAGTAGCAGCTGGCCTGGAAGGAGGTAGAGTGAGTTCCTCCAAGACAAAGTTAAGGTCCCAGGCTGGGGTTAGAGCTCTCCTGGGTGGTCTCAAATTTTTGGCCCCTCTGAATAACTGCTTGAGCAGTGGATGAGAGAAGAGTGGAGGTTCTGTGTTATAATGAGCTGAAATGGCTGAGGCATGGATTTTGATGGAGGAAAAAAACAGGCCCTTGTGAAGCATCTCAGTTAAGTATTGTAAAATCTGAGGTAAATTGGGCACTGCTGTGCTCATCCCTTGAGATTGGTTCCAGACACAGAATCTTTTCCATTTTTCAGCATAAGATTTTCTAGTACTAGGCCTCCTTGCCTCTAAAATGATATCCATCACAGGTTTTCTGAGGGATGGTAAAGGAGAGATTAAGTAATTAGCCAGGCTGCAAGGTTCAGTGTTAGAAGCTGAGGGTTCAGAATCTGGTTCTCCTGCTGAGACAGCAGGGAAGGAGTCTGAGGCAGGTGCCATGGAGATAACCATGACACCCTGCGCAGGAGGGGGTAGCAGTGTTGGTGCGGCCAGTCTGGAGCAATCAAAATCATCCTTGGTTTGTCCTGTTTGATTTTTTTATAGTACTTTGGAGAGCAGAAGCAGAGGGGGGAAGGCATAGACTAATAGGTTTTTCCAACTAAAGGACAGAGCATCCACTTTCCAGGCTTGTTTGTGGGGAGTCCTTGTGCAAAATTTGTCCAATTGGTAGTTCTGGGGAGAGGCAAACAGGTCTATATCTGGGCTCCCCCATTTGCTTGTCAACATGTTGAAAGTCCTTGGTTCCAGTTTCCACTCGTGTGGGTCCATGAGGTTTCTGCTTAGTCCGTCTGCCAATGTATTTAATTTTCCTGGCAGGAATTGAGCTTGTAGGTGCACTTGGTAGCTCAAGGCTGTGTTCCACAATGCCATGGCTAGTATGCAGAGAGGGTAAGAATGCGTACCCCCCTGCTTGTTTATGTACCACATAACAGTGGTGTTGCCCGTCATTACGATTAGTTGTCCTGGAAGAATGTGGTCCTTGAAGGCTGTCAGAGCATTCTGTGCAGCTAACATTTCATTTTGATTGATATGCAGGTGCATTTGACTTGGGTTCCATTTTCCCTGAATGCACTTCCCTGCCAGGTGAGCCCCCCATGCATAGTCTGATGCATCTGTTGTTAGGGTTTGGGTGGCAGGGGGTGGTGTGAAAGATAGTCCCTTGTTTTGTTGGCACGCCTCTGCCCACCAAAGGAACTCTAGGCGTAGGCAAGGTATGATAGGAATCATTGTTTCTAGGTCTTGACAATGTTGACACCATAGGCTTTTTAGATACAACTGTAGTTTCCTCATATGCAGTCTTGCATATGGAATTAGAAGAATGCAGGAGGCCATGAACTCCACGGCTTGCAGCATTTGTCTTGCAGATAGTAGGGTTTTTGTGGCCACTTGTTTGAAGTAGGTTGTCAAATGAATTTGTTTCTCTGGCGTGAGGTAAGCCATCTGGGAAGTTGTATTCAAGCTTGCTCCCAGGAATATAATTTATTGACGGTACCAGGTGCAATTTCTTTTCGTTTATGGTGTACCCCAGACAACTGAGAACCCTTATTCAAAAGTATGTCCTGGCTTTCTGCCTGAATTAGACAATCGTCCAGGTATGGGTATATTTGAATATTTCTTTGCCTGCAAAATGCAGTAACTGGAGCTAGGCACTTTGTGAATACACTGGGTGCAGTAGATAAGCAGAGAACTGATAGTGCAGAGAACTGATAGTGCATGTAGCCTGCTTTGAAGTGTAGGTATCTTCTGTAAGATTCCCTGATTGGGATGTGCAGGTATGCTTCTTTTAAATCTAGTGTTGCCAACCAGGCATCTTTGCCTAGCATAGGAAGTAATTGGTGAAGAGTCAGCATCTTGAATTTTGGAATCTCCAAAAAGGTGTTTAGAGTAGACAGGTCCAGTATAGGATGCCATGGATTGTCTTTTCTGGGTACCAGGAAAAGTCTCGAGTAGAAACCTTGTCCCTTTTTCTCCTCTGGTACCAGTTGAATAGCCCCCATGCTTAAGAGAGAAAGTACTTGTTTTTGGGCCTCTGCCCACTGATTTGGGGGTAGGTCCAACCACCCACTTGGTGTTGGCAACATGTGGAAGTGAAATCTGTATCCCTGGGACACAATATTTAAAACCATTTGTCCTGGGTAATGAGTTCCCAATTCTTTGCATGAAGAGCAATCTTCCCCCCCCAAAGGGGAAGTCAGTTGATAAGTGCTTGGAAATTGTAAAAGGAAGTCATTGAGACAGTTTACCATAGGGGGGAGTCTTATTATTCCCAGATTTGGAAGTGGAGGCCCCCCACTGCTTAGTTCTGTGTGTCCCCTGGGACTGAAACCTGGGGTTTTTGCTGTGTCTGGGTTTGGCTTGAGAAGACCTGGAAGGGGCTGGAAAGGACCAGGTTTTTAGAGGGCCAGTGCCTATTAAATCTAGGAGGCTGAACTTGTAAAAAATATTTAACAGTTTGCGTAGATTTAGCTTTATCTTCCATCTTTTTAAGAACTTCCTCAGCCTTGTTGCCAAACAGGCGGTCCTGATTTAAAGGAGCATCCAACAATTTAGCTTTAACATGATCAGGCAAAGATTGCTCCTTAAGCCAAGCATGCCTTCTGAGCACAGAGCCAGTAACAGCAGCCCTGCAAGAGGCCTCTAATGAATCAAAACCACATTGCAAAGTATGTTTTCCAATTTCTTCTGCAGACTGCATTAAATCCTGTAATTCTTTATTTTCCACACAGTCAGGAATCAACATCATTTTCTGTTTAAGCAGTCCAATAACATGTTGCTGATACTTTAACATATGAAACTGGCAGTTTAAAGCCCTAATGGCCAAGGTTGCGGAAGTGTAAACCTTCTTACCCCATCTGTACAGCGCCCTGGAGTCTCTATCAGAAGGGGTAGGATTTTTAGCAGTAGAAGCCTTAATGCCCTTGGGCCACTGTGAAATAGTCTCTGGATCTGCAATAGGATTTTTAAAAAGGAACTTGTGGGACTCATGGACCCTGTAGTATCTGTCAGGTTTTCGGGGAGCAGGAGGCAGGGAATCAGGGGCCAAACTAGATTCCGAAAAAGCATCATCAACAATGTCTAGTACACGAGGAATAGCTAAAGGCTTATGCTGAGGTAGGAGAAGGAAATCCCTAAGCCTCTTTTTTGAATCAGAAAAATCCTGGCTTTCCCAGTGGAAATGCTCCCTTAGAGTATGTAAGGTTTCCCCAAAAGAAAAATCCTCAGGAGGGGAAGCAGAGGGAAAGGAGTCCTCTGCATCAGAATCTTCATAAGTAGATAAGGGCAAATCCAGATAATCAGAAGAATCAGAAAAAAACAGAATCCTGATCAGAAGGTTCATAATCAACTTCAGTCCTAGGCCTCTTCAAAGTGGTGGTGGTGGTGGGGGGGGGGGTTGGCTACCCCTGATTAGAGTTATTAGATCTTCAGCCATTCTTATCATTTGTTTTTTAGGCATAGAGGCCTGAGCATGTGGCCTGGGCATCAGTTTTTTAGGCATGGATCGAGATTTAGGCCTAAGTAAAGAAGGAGGCGTCGATTTAATATGCAAGTCTGTAGGCCTGAATACACCCTCAGAAGCCGATGTCTGCACAGCGGCTCCGGACCCATCCAAGGTAGAGACATCTGCGGGTTCCATAGTTGAAGCATCTCGCGGCATACCGGACTCCGAATGGGTCTCAGAAGAGGCCTGCGAATCAGAAGTAGCGGGTATCAGGGGCTGCAAAAGCGCCTCAATGAGTACCGGCGAACTGGCAACTGGCTTAGGAGAAGCGTCACCGGCAGTTTTAGACCTCAGTGGCCTGTCTGTGCCTTTATCTTTGTGGTTTTTTTTGAATCCCGGTAGTCGGATGGCCAACCGACGACATTTCTGGATAATTAAACCGAGAAACAAAATATTTAGAGGTGAAAATATACCGACGATGGATAGTGCGCTGATTAAATAAAGCACAAAACCGACAGCAAGGTACGTCGTGGTCAGGGCCTAAGCAAGGAGTACAGTACGAATGAAAATTTTTATGAGGTATTTGCTTTCCACAAGTAATGCAATTATTAACTTTTACTGACATCAGTAAGGAGCAAGAAAAAGTTTCCCCAACGGGGTACTTAGCTTTAGTTGAAGACCTCGGTTCTGAAACTCGAAAACGAAAATTTCTGGAGTCGGCCGACTGGCACTTGCAAACTGCTTCTGCTTCGGGCACTGCACGGCAAGAAAGACTATTGTAATGGCGTCAGCTGCATGTTTTATACCCCTGACGCCATGGAAGAAGGAACAGCAACTGGCGCAGGACCCAAGACTTTGTTAATCAGGCCAACTGAGGGCTTCCTGCAAGCAGATAACCCAAATGTAATGACTGCAGCAGTGAATCATGAAGAACATCCATAGCCAGTGTCACTTATGTGAATGTAGTGTTTATTAATATTGTGGCCCATCTTTAATAGGCTGTAAAGTGAGAGTAGATTTTATAAGTTTTCTCATTTGCTCAGTGTAGGCTTTAAAATGATGGGATCCCAACTTCATGAATGTTAAGGTGGGCAGAAGGTGATGTGCCAGAATAAGTACAATAGTTGCATATTATTTCTGGGTTTGGAATATAAATCAAAGTCTGGATAGGTTTTCAATACCTTTTATAGTTCCAAGGTTTTAACAAAATGCAACAGCTGTTAAATAATGTGAATTTGGGCTTTGTTGTGGCTGTCTTATCAGTGTGTTAATTCTTATCAGGGACAGAGAGAGATGACACAAATGTTTTTGTCAGTGGGTTTGTTGACAAAATTTAGTGTGATGATGCTGCTGATTATATCATTGACAGGAAATTGGTTGCAACACTTTAGTAGTCCCTAAGTATCTGGCGCTATTATGTTTGTCTCCTTCACCACTGGCTTCCTTGTTATGCTGGTAATAGCAGAGGGTAAGAGCTCCTGTTCAGTAGGGCCATACTCGATGCAGTACTAAAGGCCTCTAGAGATTTGTTGTGCATCTTCTTCATGGAGGTCTTGTGGAGAACTGGCAGCAGAACCCTTGCTTCAGGTGGAATGCTGTAGAATGAATCAATTTCCCTGCTGGTATCGTAGAAGAACTTTTGATGCCATTCCTTATTACTGTTGCAGTACTCTGGGAATATCTTGCCTAGGATAGTCTAACTTCCAAAGAGTATAACAAAGCCTTTATACCTTCCAGGCATTGTATGTCAAACATATGTCATATGACCACATATGTCACAACATGGTGCCTAATCCTCAGAACTTCTTTGCCACCAGTCCGAACGTTACTCTTAAATTCAGTCTGTTCACTTTTCACTGAGCTGGTTCATCTACCAAGCCTTCTAAACTTTTCACTGAGCTGATTCATCTACCAAGCATTCTAAAGATAAGTTCCCATTGGGGTTCCTATCTTCCTTGTTTGTTTTTATGTCATCAAGGAAGTGAAAATGTGAGTGTGGGAGGCAGATTCTGCATAAAGATAAACACGAGAAGTGCCTTTTTGTTTTTGTTACTCATGACCATACTCAATGTGATATTTGTCTGGCATTTGTCCCTAAGACACTCCATAGCTGTCTGTCATCCCTTTGTGTATTTATTTGGAAAACCAACATCTTAAACGTTTGACTCAGGGTACCATGGTCAAATCCACCCACCCTGATTCTTTGTCTCCTGACTCTCCTTTTGAAGAATTATCCTTTGAGGATACAGTGGTCCTTACGATGGAGCACTTTAACTGGGACAGTTCAGAGTTTTCTGGAATTCAAGAGAGATATTATGAACTCTTACAAAGGGACTTTTTCAAATCTTCTGCAGTCCTTCATGGTTTAGCTACCCTTTTGGACACATTTACAGCAGCTTTTTAGACTCCTGACTCTCAAACTCCAACCTCTGTTAAGCCATACAGATTATATAAAGTCCATAAGGGTCATAATACGTATATAAAAGTCCTTCCTCTGATCTGCTGCTGTTTCCATGTCCACAGATGAGCCATCCAAACTGCTATTCTCTTCCTTTTACCTTTGGACAAGGGCAACTATGCTGTGGAGAGATATGGGAGAAAAGTGTATACTTCTGCTGTGTTGGCTTGTAGAGCCATTAATTACCAATTCCATATGAGTAGATATGTCCTGGCTCTTCTCTTCTAGCTTAGGGATGGGGAGGTTGTCTGATGTGCCTGATTCAGACTGTAAGACTTCTGCTGTTTCTCTTCTTAGTTCTGTCTGCCTTGGGTAACTCGCCATTACATTAAATGCAGCTATGATGCAGCTGATGCCTCTTCTAAGGCAGCTGCATCTGGTTCTGTCACATGGAGATATTCTTGGTCGTGCCTTCAAGCCTTACCTGAAGACATTAAGGCTAAATTTTTAGAATCTCCCTAAGACAACCAAAATCTTTTTGGTACTGCTGCTGCAGAATTGTTTAAAAATGCTTCAGGATCAGGGTAACGTTATGCAAGACCTGAACCAAACTTTGTTTCCCCTGTACCTAAATTTCAGAGGAACCATCCATCTAAATCTTCTTTTGTTAGTAGATAGCCTAGGCAATCTGCTAGGAGCAAGAGGATTACTAAGCATTTTCCCAGACAAATCTACTCACACTTTTAGAGGCCAAAACTTTCTTTTCCTGACAAATCTGCCTGTATCTGAAATCCAGCCTCCCTTTCCCCTTGGCCAGATTCCTCTGTCCCTCAGGCTAACCCTTTTTTCCTGTTTGGCAACAGATAACCACAGATAACTGGGTTCTCTCCACCACTGAACATGGATATTTTAAGGCTTGGAAGTCCCTTCCTCCATTTTCTGGCCTTCCTTAGTTTCCTGCTTGTCAGCTTCCTCATTTTTCTAGGTTCTGTAGGATCTGGTGGAACAATGAACCATCCAACCTGTTCCCTTGTCTCATCAGGGAACAAGTTTTTATTTGCAAATGTTTCTGTTTCTCAGGAAGGAGGAGTTATGGAGGCCCATTCTAGACATATCCTTTCTCAACACCTTTCTCAAGGTTCCTTCCTTCAGGATGTTTTCTCCTCAGACATTTTTGTTGCTTCTTCAAGCTTTTTCTGGTACATATGGATTTGAAGAACACTTACATCCATATTCCTACTCACCTTCTCTTCAGGAAGTTTTTGTTTCTCTGTCTCTCTCTCGTTATCAGTTTTCTGCTTTGCTGTTGGTCTTTCTACAGCCTTAAGGGTATTAACCAAATATTTGGCCCCTATTTGTAGCCTTCTGAAGACTTCAGGGAATTCAAATATTCTCTTATTTAAATGATATTCTGATTCAAGCCCCCTCTGAGCAGCTCCTGCTTCAATAATCTGCTTCAGTATCTATACTTCATTATGTTTCTTTTGCGCAGTATGAGGGTTCATCCTCAGTCTCAAAAAGTCTGTGTTGACTCCCTTTCAGGAACAGGTGGTTTTAAGTTGCAGGATTTAGACCATCCTAATGCTGGATTGCCTCCTGCCTAACAAGGTCCTGTCTTTGACTGCTTATTTCCAGTCTCTTCCTCTTCCAGTCCTTCCTGCAAGGAAATTTCTCTCAGTTCCTAGGGTACATGGCATCTACTATTCCTATAGTTCATCTACCAAACTCTACATGAGGAAATTTCAATGTTGTCTCAAGATTGTTTGACTCCAGCACTGCCACCCTCTGGAGTATTTGGTTCCTTTCTTACCTTATCTCAAGCTTGAGCTTCACTGGTGGTTTCATCATTTTCCCCAAATCCAGGTCTGCCTTTTCACGTTCCTCTCTATACTCACAGTTGGGGGGCCTTCTTTAAGAACCTGAAAGTCCAGGGTCTTTGGTCCCTTCAAAAGGTGGCAGACCATGTCATCATCAAAGAGATGAGGGCTGTACTCCTAGCTCTTTAGGCTTTTCACTTCTTTTGGGTTCCAGTTCCTCTAAAGATTTTTACAGACAATACTGCAGTCATGTGGTACATCAACAAGCAAGGGGGCACAAAATCTTGCCTTCATTGTGGGATGGGTCTTCAGGCTTGGAATTTTTCAGTCCACCATCATCTGGTTCTTCAGGCAGTTTACATCCATTTAGATATTAGATATTTCTGTATACCTACACTCCCATGGGTCCTGCACAAGATTATGTGAGACATACCCAAAATCATGCTGGTGTCTCCCTTTTGGCCCAGACAGCACTGGTTCCCCTATCTATTTCACCTGGGCAGGGGCAATCATCACAAGTTACGTCACATGATGAATCTTCTCCCAGAAGACAAAGAATCTTTCATTCCCCTTTACTTGTCCGCACTTCAGCTGACACTTTGGGTGATAGGGGTTTTGATTCCTTTCAAGAAACAGTTTTCTGAGGACGTGCTTTGAGTTTTGCCAGTGGCCAGAAAACCCATTAATTTAAAATCCTGTGTGACTAAATGGTTGAGATTTTCTATTTGGTGTCTTCAACACAATTTGGACCGTTTCTGTGGGGGTCCTGATGGACCTTACTTATTTGTATAAGTTACTCTGTTAAAGTTCAGTTGTCAGCCATTTCTGCCTGTCTGCCACTTAATCAACCTTTGACGTCTAGTTTTGAAGTCAAACAATTTCTAAAACGTGTCCTTAATATCAGGCTTCCAAGAAAGCCTATTCCTTCTTCTTGTGACCTTAACTTTGTTCTTGAAAATTCCTTTGAGCTTGCTTTTTCTTCTTACCTGCAGCATTGTACTTGGAAGATTGTATTTTTGGTGGCTCTTACGTCTGCTAAGAGAGTCTCTGAACTCCAAGCTCTCATAGTAGATCCTTTTTTTTTTTTCACTATGACAGGCTGTCTCTTTGTACCAGTCCTTCATTTATGCCCAAGGTGATTAATGATTTGTCCTTGAATAAGTCCAGTAATCTTCCCTCCTTTTTTCTGTCTCCACAGACTTCTAGTAAGAGGGTACTACACACCTTGGATTTGCATAGTCAGCTATTACTTGCATAAGACAAAACATATCAGGAATTCTAAGCAACTTTTTTTCCCTTTCATAGGTTCATAGGATGATACTAGGCTATTAGCCCAGAGGACCTTGTAAGCCTAGCCAAGAATTTTCCCCATGTTCCCACAAAGTCAGCACCTGCTTCCTCTGTCCAGCAGAGACCCAGGTGGGCTCCCAGGAGTGTATTTTCTGTTTCCCATCCAGCCGTCCAGGTTCCTCTTAAAGAGGGCTAGAGAGGTACTCTGCTTGACATAGAGAGGGAGTATATTCCACAGATGGGAAGTCTTTGGGACACAAATCTGTCCTGCCAACAAGTTCTATTAATGTTACAGACCATGTTGAGGCCTTGTGTACGGGTTGCACGATTGGAGTTTGACTTACGGATATGCAGCAACTCCATCAAGCCTGGGTCTGAGATGGCCTTGTATGCCAGACACAGGTCACCTCTGAGCAGTCTGTACGAGACTGAGTAGAGGGACAGGGCTTTTAGCCTATCTGTATAGGATAGGTGTTTGAGACTCTGGATTTTCTTCATCAGGAACCCCTGTGGTCTCTCCAGCTGCTGCATGTGTTTGGCAAGGTACATGCCAAAGGGGCACTGTACTCGATAACGGGTCTGATGAGGGAGGAGTACAGGGATATTATGACCACCTTATTCCTGGATGAAATACCCTTGCTTATGAGGTGGGCCATGTAGAAAGCCTTCCATACAATGGAGGCAATGTGGTGGTCAAAAGTCAGGTTGCTATCAACCTGGGTGCCCAAGTCCCTCATAACTGATTGCATGCTTAGTACATTGTTATTAATGTGATAATTAGTGGAGATGCCTTTTTCCCCAAAGGGGATAAAGATGTATTTCTTGGCACTCAGTTTGAGCCCATGCTTCTGGCACCAGCCATTAGTTTGGGTCAGGCCCTCTTGGAGGATGTTCACATCACTAGGGGAATTTAAGGCAGAGCCTAGCTTTCAGTTATCTGCAAACTTGGTTAGCCACAGACCACTGGTTTTGGCTTGCACATCAGAAAAGTATATCCCAAACAGTAGAAGACCCAAGACCAATCATTGGGGTATACTGATTGTTACACATCTACTACTAGAGGTGGCTTCCCCTATTTTGACTGAATGGGTTCTGTCAGTAAGCCAGTTAGCTACCCATCTGGTAACATACGGGTTGATGCCTAGCTGGGAGAGTTTATTTATTATGCCCGAGTGGGGAATAGTGTTGAAAGCTTTGGCTAGGTCAAGGTAGACGGAGTGCACCATCTTCCCCTCATCTGTGGCTTTAGTGACTATTTCGAAGAAGTCGATCAAGTTTAACAGGCATGATCTCTCTTTGACGAAACCAAACTGTGTGGAGTCAAGCTTTTGGAGGTTGCCAATGTCCTTGCTTATAATGTCCATGATAATGCATTTCATGGCCTTTGCAGATCAGGCTAGTTAGGCTGATGGGCATATAATTACCAGTGGACACTCCATCTTTATTAGAGGGACGACAGTGGCTGTACTCCATCTGGTTGGGATGAAGACAGTGCTCAGGCTTTGGTTGAATAGGGTGCCTGATGGAGCTGAGAACTCATGCCTTGAGTTCATGTAGGATACAGCCATGGATGTTGTTGGGTCCCACAATGCTTTTATTTCTTGCCTTTGAGAGGGCATTAAAGACCTGCTCCCTGGTGATGAGGGGAGAGAGGCAGGTGCTGGGGATGTCCTGGTTTACTGATGGGGGGACAGGGGAGTGAAGTTTTCACCGAACCTGTCTGCCAGCAGATTGGCTATATCTATGGTGTTTGTGTATGTGGTGTTATTGACCACAAGTTCAGAACAGATTTGGGTGATACCTTTGTGACTGCGGATGTTTGTGAAGAAGGCCATGCCAGGAAATTAGGTTTTGCAGTGTCTAAGCAAAACATCTCCTCCTGGATTTCTAAGGTAATTTATTTTTGATATTATTTTCATGGTAATCAGCCTTTTCTGTTCATGCTCATTCTACCAGGGCTATGGCCTCTTTTGGTGCCTTTTATCAAGGGTCTGGATACTTATTTCACTTTGGTAGCTGCTATTTTGTCTTTTGTTCAGACTTTTACAAGCATTTCAAGTTAGATGTCATTTCCAAGCCTAGGGCCATCCTTCATAGGTTTATGGAGGGCTCTTCTCTGTCTTCCTCCTTCTGTACTTTTCAGTAGCTTTTGTACTTTCCCAAAAGTAAAGAATACTGCAACAGTAAGGAAGGACATAGTGCAGTTGTGTAAGATTTTACCATAACAATAGATATCCTAGTTCACACTGTTGCAGTATTCTGTCCCACCCTCCTGTCCCCTATTACTTTCTGTAGCCTTCCTTCTGGCCGGGGGTTGGTTCTTTCATCCTTTTCTCCTTATTGTCTTACTGAATATGCATGTTATTGCCTTTGCTGGAGTTCTGATCTTTATGGGGAACTGAGGTTCTGAGGGTTACACATCTGTATTTTATATATGTACTTTATGCCTTGCACGTAGGCGATACGTGTGACATACAACACCTGGAAAAAGGCTTTGGTATACTGGCCAGACATTAGGCTATCCTCTGCAGGATATACTGAGAGTAAAGTGTACTCCAACAGTAAGAAATAGGACATCTACTGTTATGGTAAGATCTCACCCAGCTGTAATTTTCTTGGTTAGAGTACGTGGTTTAGCAAGGCCTTAGCTGGTCACACTAAAGAGTTGGCCTTCTAGCTGGACCCATGCAAAATGATGTATTAGGACTATGGGTACTATATGAAAACCCCAATGTTGTGGATAGCATGACTTCTTGTTTCATGAAAATAACTTGATCCTGAGGTGAGGAATGGACTCTCTATGCCCCTACCCCCAACTATTCTTTGGGTTCTCGTCTGAGAAACATATAACATCGGTATCAGAATATCCAGCCTTTGACTACCTTTTCAGGAATGGTGGTGTACAGTTGGGCTTCCATATTACTATTGTGTGTATATGCAGATGAGACATGGCAGAGTATCTGGACCTCCCAGAACCAGTCCTGAAGTGATTTCCTGCTCTTGTTCACATTATCAAATTTACAATAAAGTCATCTTGGAAGACCTGTCAAGTTCCAGGCAATAGGTTGTAGGCCAGACAAGAAGTATTCCTTTCCATGGTTGTCTTCAAGAATAGTACTTTGACTTATGGACTGCAACATTAGCCCCTTTTATGCACCAGTCTACCCAGACGTGGAATGCAATTTAATTAATGGATCGTTTGGGCAATCTGCTGCTTAATACACCAGAATGTAAAAACAAATGCAGCCAGTACTCTTCCAACACTATATATTTGGTTTGTGGCACACTTTATGTAGCCTTTCCAGTAACATCAAACACTGTAGCCTTCTGCTGCCTTTCAGGAGCAGTACCTAAACAAATTGTAGAATATTAGAAAAAGCACCACTCATTTTCTTTGACAGTTTGTGGAGGCTGTTAATACTTTCAGATGGCTAATAGAGTTTGATCTTTTGCCATAACAACCTTTAAAATTTGATGCCCAATCATCCATATCAAATAGCAAAATAAATCCAACTGAACCTGCTTAAAAATGTATACAGTGGATATCCTGCTTGGTCTGGTGAGGAGAGGAGGCTGTATCCACTACATTCTCCTGGGTGTTACTGCTCCATCCTGTCTTATTTATAGTATCAAACTGTAGTAGAGGCAGGCTGATGGGTAATCACAAAGTAGTGAAAAGCAGGTAGAACAGCTAGTACTGCCTTTTCTGAGGGGCTAATTTGATCAGATGCAGAAGTTGTTGATAGTACTATCCTTTAAGAAAAGATGGGGCACTGTTCCTCTGGCAAGTTGTTTATTAGCTTGAGAGAGAGAAAATCATAGGATACAGTGGATATTTCTAGAGTTATCACCCAAAGTGTCAATGACCACATGCTACGAGTTAACTCTTCCTGCCTACTCAATGTTGTTTTCACTATTATGTCAGTTCTGGCATTGTACTGATGTACTCCCTGAGGTGATGCAGCAAAACATAGTTAATTCATCCATCTTTGCAGCATCATGGTCCATTACCAAGCCACATTCATCTGGAAAAAAGCCAAATAAATTTCATAGCTATAACTCACCCAAGATCAATACACAATCCAGTGCAGAGAGTCTTGTTTCTAAAGGAGAAAAGTGCCCCTCTTCCAGCCATCTACATACATACATACATACATACATACATACTTATTTGCTCCTGTAACTTTCCTAACAAATCCAGATCCAGATCAAAATGATTATGGAATAACATAAGCCAAATAAAATGTTCATCTTTTCTTGAGTGGCATAATGACATTTGTTCCACTTATTTCTTCTTGAAGGCTGTGTTGGCTGAGGTGCTAAAGTTTTTTAATAAATAAGTGGAACTGTTGCCAGTCGTATTTATTTGTCAGATGCTCACCTGCATTACAGGGAAATGCCAGAAGCATTTTGGATCATTTGACTTTCATTGACAAGCACTTAGGAGTTGCACTTCCCCATCCCAGACAGTTTAGTACTTCTAGCACTGAGCACATAGAAGCTGGACTAGCACTTAAATTTGCCTGTGCTTCTACCTTAAAGGTCATATCTGTCTTCTTATCCCCTCAACATTATCAACACGTGTTTTGTTTCCTTGTAATAGTGCTAAGTACTGGCAATACTAATTATTTCAAATTCATCTACCCATCTTAGTTATCAGCAGACAATTAACATGTTACTATGGTGTTTTACAGGTGGAGTTACAAAATGATGATGATGATGGTAATAATAATGCCCATTTGTTAACCAGATAGGCC
Organism: Protopterus annectens; assembly: GCF_019279795.1. Lineage (NCBI taxonomy): Eukaryota > Metazoa > Chordata > Ceratodontiformes > Protopteridae > Protopterus > Protopterus annectens. Next base: position 1,660,661,950 of record NC_056737.1, read on the forward strand.
CACTAGACACACAGTCCCTTTTCAAGGGCGACTCAGAAGCAAAGTCTAGTTAAATGACTTGCTCAGCATCACACAGTCAGCAAATGAGGGCTGAAGGAATCAGACTCTAGCACACGAACTACAGCACACGGCCTTAACCCACTGCACCAACTGCCAGACAACTATATCTTTGAATTGTGCCAGTTTTGACTCTCGGGCCTCAACCCAACCCACATTTAGGCCTTCCCTTTCCACTTCCTTTTTGGATGTCTGAAACAATGCATGGTGTTTGATAAAAAGTGTATTCAAGAAGGTTCATCTAAGAAATAGTCCCAGAAGCATGTTTTTCTCACAGTAAAATGACATGACACTGCCTTTTAGCAAAGATGCTCTACTCAGTTTCACTCTAGCTGCTATATTAAGTAAGCTGTTGGGCCAGTGCACACTGCCTCACTCAAACATATTTCTTGACTTCTTTGCTGAAGAATCTGGGCAATGGCCCAAAATCAGAGACAATTTTTAAATATTACTATAATTCACTTAGAATAATATTTAAACATTGTCTCTGATTTTAGGCCATTGCCCCTTATTAGTTTTGGCTTTATCCCAGATTCTTCAGCAAAGTATTACTCTAATTCACTTTGAAAATGCCACGGTGGTGCAGCGGTTAGCGTTGTCGCCTCACAGCTAGAGGTTCTCCCATTCAATTCTCGGCTGGAGTGTTTTCTGTGTAGAGTCTGCATGTCCTCCCCACGGTTGAGTGACGTATAAAGACATGCAGGTAGGTGCTTGCATGAATGGGTGTGCCTTCTTTGAAGGTTGGGCTTCGGGCTGGCAACTCAGCACTGTAAAAATCCACTGCCAATCATTAGCGGACCGGAGTTCCGCTGTGGCGACCCCTAACCGGGAAAAGACAATCATACTCTAATTCACTTAGAAAGCTAATAGAACAACAGATTTTGCATCAGCATTTATTTTCTGAAAAATAAGAAGTATGGAACTTGAATATCTGGCATTATTGACTGACTGTAATCTTCAGTGAATGTCCAGAAAATCAAAAATGTTATGAGGGACAGGGCAAAAATATGAGGCAAAATCAAGTACTACAGTTTGTCACTTGGGCATAATGTTAGAGCAGACACTATCTTTTGTACCTCATGTCAAATTTTAATCACAGAAAGTACTCATACAGATTAAAGTGGCCTACAAAAGTTCTCACCTTCTAACAAAGAGGCTAATCAAGCTATTGTAGTCAATGTCCTACTGTCTAGGTTAGAATACCCCCTCCCTGAAATTGCTTTCCACAGCCCTCAAAAGATGCATAATCCCTCAAAGGACAGAAAAAAATATTATAATTAAGTTTAGCAACATCACTATCTCATGTTAACAAATGCAGCTATCTCCAAGTTAATAACAAAGCTTCTTTTATCCTGAATATGTTATCATATAAGCTAATGAATGACCATTGATATCCTCCACTTTAACAATTTAAACATCTCCTTCACTATAGAAACTCAGCCAACACTCTTAAGAAGTATGGATAACACCCTTCTTGTCAGTCCACGTTATACACTAGCAACAGCCAAAAGATAATTTTCTAAATTTACACCACTATTCTGGCATCAGGACAACCACCACTCTCAAATGCTTTAGAAAATTTGTGAATAAACACACCAACAAAAGCTCTCAATGCCATTGATGTAATGTGATCCTATCTCGCCTACATTCAATACATATGGGTTCGGAGCCGAACCTCGGCTCCGACTCGGCACCGAATACAATAGAACGCAGTCTCTCATTGGCTGAGCTATTCTATATCCCAGGATGCACCACCACTAGTTCCCCAGATCTCGTTTGCCGCTCAAGAGCATAGACGTGGTCTCGGACTTGGCTGAGCTAAGTACTTTTAGTCAGATAGAACTTTTGTCTGATATTTCTCTCTTTCCCCCAAAAGCTGTTTTAACAGCTACTGTTGTGATACTGTTGTGATACTGTTGTGATTTTATTGTGTTTGGAAGTTTTCTTGTGCTTTTTTGAGGTAACCTGTGATTGTGTCTGTTTGTCGACAGGCGGTTCCATTTAAATTAGAGGGGCCTAGGCCTGTTAAATTTGTGTCACTTGTTGTTGTGGTCGTGTTTTCCTGTTAACTTGTTTTTGGTGAAAGTTACAATGTCTAAAGAACATAGGCCTTCAGGATTTAAAAAATGCACTAAGTGCGGGTATAAAATGTCAATAACAGATGATCACGCGCTATGTGTGTACTGCTTAGGGCCTAAACATCTTCAAGAGTCCTGCAGTGTGTGCCACGCTTTTTCCTCTCGAGTCCTCCAAGAGAGGAAAAACAAATTAATCCTAAAAGGGCTGATTGCTCCATCCTTTGAGGAAGCTTTGACTTCTGGCTCTCCTACTTCTCAAAGGAAAAAGAAATCGTCGGCTCCGACCAGTCCGTCGGAACCGACAACAAAAAAATCTAGGCAGGCTTTTCCTTCGGCTCCACGGACTTCAGAGCCGAGGGTGGAACGGTCTGCCTCGATGTCTCCTGCCTCGACTCCTTCAGTTTCGGAGCCGAGAGCTCGAGCATCGAGAGGTGTGTCACCTTCATCGGCTCCACTGTCTTCGGAGCCGATGAGGGTTACATGCTCAGACACTTCCCCCTCGGCGCCGAAGCCCTTATCGGCTCCGAGGGAAGTTGAGATAGTGATGGAATCTTCCTCGGCGCCGATAATTATGGAACCTTTACGGAGCCGGTCCCCTTGTCTATCGGAGCCGATGGAGAAGTCTTCTCGGGCCCGATCAGTTTCTTCCCGATCTTCGAGGATGTCCGATTCGGACATAGACAGGGTACTACAGAAGCTTTTCCAGTCTCCAGTCTTCACCAAATTGATGTCGGCTCCGACCCAATTGGTACCGGAGCTGACTGCCCATCCTACTTTGTCGATTCCTCCTCCAACAGCTTCGGCGCCGTTGGAGTCGGTGCTGGTGGATCCGGTCGAGGTAATTGAGTCGGCTCCGACTCTTACTTCTACCCCGTCTCTTGGGTCGGGGTTCGGAATGGGGACCTCCTCTGTCGGCCCCGGGGGGGTGCTTCGGGCCTGATTCTTTCGGTTCCTAGCCTCCCTCTCGGTGCGTCGGCTGCAGGGGCTCCTACGTCCGTTGTGGCCTCGAGGGTTGGACCTTCCCAGGATTCTGGGGGTCCGGCTTTCGATGCTATGAGGAGTGCCTTAGCCAAATCTTCTGTGGCTACTTCGACCTTTTCACCTCCACCTTCCATGGATTTGGAAACTGGTGCTTCCGGAGTTCCCCTGTCTCACAGCGGAGCCCCTAGGCCTGAGGATACCCCCACGGGTGGTTCCCTTCTTCCTGGAGGTTCCTCCGACGCGCTGAGGAACCCCCCAGAAAGAAATTGTGTAAGAGGAAACACGTTGACTCCCCTGATGAGTCTCTTACATCGGATACCGACCTCGATGATGCGGAAGGGTCCCCAAAGTCGTCCTCGGATGATGTCTCCTTCGCGGACATATTAGAAATCCTCAAACAACGAGGCGACTGGCAGTCCAAACCCCCTTCTGCTGAGGAGTCGGTCTTCCTCAAGGCCTTTGGGGCTCAGCCCTCCGCCTCCTGGGTGTCTCCACCCTTCGATGAGCTTCTGGATTTGATCTCTCGAAGGGTGTGGGAACACCCGGATTCTGTGGAACCATTGCCTGCTCGACCCAACAAGTTCCTTTCGGCCCCACAGGACAATGAATTTTTATCCAAGGGCGTGGCAGTAGATGCTATGGTGGTGGCATCTGCTACCCAGCAAGATGTAGCAGAGGCTTCGACGTCCGTCCATCCTCCTAATAAAGAGTCTAGGAGCATGGATCGGTACGGCAAGCGTACCCTGACTTCAGCGGCCTTTACGTTAAGGTCCCTGAATTATTTGGCACATTTTACTAGACTGCAGAGGGATCTGGTCAAGGAGCTGTCAGACTCCCTCTCGGGTAATTTACCTGAACAGTTAGCCCAGTCGGTTGGCTCTCAGTTATCTACCCTTTCTTCTCTATCTAACTCCTCCATGAGGCTCATATCTTATGCTGCTGAAGGAGCGAGTAGAGCGGCGGGTACAGGAGTTGCTTTACGAAGACAAGCCTGGCTTCGCCTGTGTCATTTTGCGGAGGCTTTCAAGTCTTCCTTTGCCGACGCTCCCTTTGATGGGTCCTCATTGTTTGGACCCAAGGTAAAGGACACCTTGATTCGCTGTGAGCAAGAGGGTAAGACTTTGGCTGCTGTCGGAGCCCGGTTTTCCACTCCCTTCAGGCCTTATCCCAAGGCTCGAAGGGGTGGGAAGATGTGGTTTCGAAAATCTCAAAAGCCTTACTCGCCACAGCAGAATGACTCCCCTTCTAGAGGCAGAGGAAGGGGAAATTTTTCTGGAAGACGCCGTCCCAGAGGCGGCGGAGGCCCTCGCAACACTGGAGACCGCGAGTCCTTTCGTGGCTCTCCCTCCTTCCAACATCCCTGAAGGAGTGCCCGACTGTGCAGCTCCGGAGCCAGTCGGGGGTCGTTTTTCGGAGCACCTAGAAGCCTGGAGACAGATTACTCAGGACCAATGGGTGCTTCGAATAATTGCCGGAGGATACACCATTCCCTTAGATCATCATCCCCCACCAACCCGAAGGATCCCGCACCCTCCACCCAGTCAGCGGGTTTTAGCAGCCTACGAGGTGTCAAAACTGCTGTGAAAAGGAGTCATCCAACCTGTCCCCGCAGACCAAGCCGGATCAGGGACTTACTCAAGGTTCTTTTTAGTGCCAAAAAAGACCGGGGACTGGAGACCCATCTTGGATCTCAGCAAATTCAACCGATTCATAAAGAAGTCCAAATTTCGGATGGTCACCTTACAATCCATTCTTCCGCTGTTGGAAGAAGGTGTTTGGATGTGCTCCATAGATCTCAAGGACGCTTACTACCACATATTAATAAACTGGGCGTCCAGAAGACACTTACGCTTCAGCCTGGGAGACAGTCATTTCCAGTTTCGAGCTCTGCCCTTTGGTCTCACTTCAGCCCCCAGAGTGTTCACCAAATGTTTGGCAGTAGTGACTGCTCACTTGAGGAGTTTAGGATTCCAGCTGTTTCCGTACCTAGACGACTGGCTCCTAACTGCCACCTCCAAGCATCTACTTTTAGAGAATCTAACAGCCACTATCAAATTGGGCAGTTCCTTAGGGATCACCTTCAATTGGTCAAAATCAGTGCTGCAGCCATCTCAGCGTATTCTGTTCATTGGAGCAGAAATAGATTCAAGACAAATGCGGGTCTTCCTTCCTGCAGAAAGAATAGAGACTCTTCAAAATCAGGTCCGGACTCTACTCAAAAGACGTTGGGCTCCAGCAAGGATGGTGTTGCAACTACTAGGCTCCATGGCGGCCGCCATTCTCATGGTTCCCTTTGCAAGGCTGCACATGAGGATTCTCCAGTGGCTTTTGTCAGTTCAGTGGTCTTACCAGGACCTTCCTCTCAGCCACCAAATACTGATTACAGACAAATGCAAGCAGGATCTTCGTTGGTGGCTGGTAACCGCCAACCTCAATCCGGGTCAACCCTTTGTTCCCCCACTCCCCGTCGCCACGCTGACTACGGACGCCTCCCGGACAGGGTGGGGGGGGCATTGTCTGGGCAGGTCGGTTCAAGGCACGTGGCGCTCGGACGAGTCCGTTCTTCACATCAACGTTCTGGAGATGAAGGCGGTGCTATTAGCATTGCAAGCTCTACACGACCACCTTCCCCAAGCCGTGATTGCCATCCAGTCCGACAACATGTCGGTTGTCTGGTACTTGAACAAACAAGGAGGAACCAGGTCCTACCCTCTTTGCAGGGAGGCCATGAGAGTATGGGAGTGGGCGATTGCTACCAAACGCTACCTACTGGCAACGCACATTCCGGGGAAGTCCAACGTGATAGCCGACAGGTTGAGCAGAACTATTCTCTCTCCTCACGAGTGGTCTCTAAACGACAAGATAGCCTCACAGATCTTCTCAAAGTGGGGAATCCCTTGTTTCGATCTTTTCACGAGTCCCCTCAATGCGAAATGTCCACATTTCTTCACCCTGACTCCTGCTGCGGGGGTGACACCCAAGGACGCTCTAGTCCACGATTGGCCCTCCGGCCTGCTGTATGCCTTTCCACCTATTCCTCTTCTCCCGAAGGTGATTCAGAAGGCGATTCATCTAAACAGCAAGATGATATTAATCGCCCCGTTCTGGCCTCGGCAAACCTGGTTCCCCTTTCTACGCAAATATGCGTTAGACGGTCCTTGGTTCCTGGATCAGCTTCCAGACCTCTTGACTCATCAGTCGGGACGACTCCACCAGTCCCTCCCTGCACTCAGGCTAGCAGCCTGGTTACTCCTCTTCCAACCGTAGTGAGAAACCACTCCTTAGCCCCAGAAGTCATGCACATCTTATCCTCGGCTCACAAGGCTTCTACCAAGAAAATATATACTGATAAGTGGAAGAGGTTTGCCATCTGGGCCCAATCCCGAGGAGTGGATCCATTGACAGCTTCCGTGTCGGAGGTGCTAAAGTTTTTAACCACTCTATTTAACCAAGGATCTTCGGTGTCCACCATTAAAGTACAATTGGCAGCTATCTCTAACTTTCATGAATGTATTAACCCTTCCTTAATGAGCAACAAGTTATGTAAGGCTTTCATTAAAGGAGCTTGGTTGTTACGTCCCCCGACTGTTCATCCGGCACCGCCATGGGACCTTAACGTAGTGCTAGGGGCTTTGACTTCGTCCCCTTTTGAGCCTGCAGCTACCTGTGAATTAAAGTTTCTTTCTTGGAAAACTGCCCTCTTAGTCGCCATCACTTCAGCTAGAAGAGTTTCAGAGCTCCAGGCCTTGTGTATTAACCCACCATATTTGGTTTTTCACAAAGACAGAGTGTCCCTCAGACCAAATCCATCCTTTGTTCCAAAGGTTTGCTCTAAACTAGCTCTTCGACAGTCACTGGAACTACCTGTCTTCTTTCCCAAATTTTCAGATAGGTCTGAATACGTCTTTCACTGCTTGGACGTCCATAGACAATTGCGTTTTTATTTGGATAGGACGCAAAAAACCAGAAAGTCAGACCAGCTTTTTCTGTCATTTTCCGATAACAGATTAGGTAATGCGGTCACTAAAGTCACTATTGCTAAATGGATCAGGGACTGCATTACTCATATTTATGCATCCTCGAATAGAAAACTCATAGTTCCGATCAAAGCTCATTCTACTAGAGCTATGGCTACCTCAGCAGCATTTCATTCTAAACTTTCTATTGATGACATTTGTGCGGCTGCCACGTGGACCTCCTCACATACTTTCGTGTCTCACTACAAATTGGATGTGGCATCCAGGGGTCGAGCTTCCTTCGGTTCCACAGTTCTCAGGAGTGTTTTCCAGTGAGCCTCCCAGGAATAAGGTGCTAGGGACGCTGTCCCATATGTATTGAATGTAGGCGAGATAGGATCACATTACATCTTTTAGTTATGTACTTACCATAACTTTAGATGTATGGGATCCATCTCGCCTACATTCCTAATAACCCACCCTCCATCCCCCTGCCTCATGGATCAGGAGAGACCGGTCGATTCAAAATCCAATCTTTCCTCTCTTGAAAGACCTGAGTATGTTATACTAATGGTATGTCTCTGTGTCTATGAGTGCAGACAAACAAGATCTGGGGAACTAGTGGTGGTGCATCCTGGGATATAGAATAGCTCAGCCAATGAGAGACTGCGTTCTATTGTATTCGGTGCCGAGTCGGAGCCGAGGTTCGGCTCCGAACCCATATGTATTGAATGTAGGCGAGATGGATCCCATACATCTAAAGTTATGGTAAGTACATAACTAAAAGTTTTGACAGTCATGGCCAATTAATTAGTCAATTATTTTTGCTTCCCTAGGCCATATTGCTAACCATCTTTAACCCAATAATGTGTGTGTGTGTGTATAGCCACAGACACACAACTGTTTATACATATATATATATATATATTAAACCACAGGGAAAACTGGTACTTCTTGAGCATCACAGTTACTTGCTGAGCCTCATTGTATCCTTTATATCAGATACTGTTACATTATATCAGGTAATGTAACATAATATCAGGCAATGTAACGTTATGTCAGGTAATGTTACATTATATCAGGGAATTTTACGTTATATCAGGTAATGTTACATTATGTTGGGTGATATTATATTATATCAGGTGATTTTACATTATATCAGGTAATGTAACATTGCCTGACATAAAGGATATAAGGAGGCTGAGCCAGCAACTTTGATACTCAAGATGTACCAGTTTTCCCTGTGGTTTAATGTTTTTCCTTAAGGGTGGGAGACATCTTACCCCTAAGACTAAAAAACTATTGCACCTCACTGCAAGTGATGCATATCTGTGCATACAGCCTACCTTGACTTAGTCAAGGCCTTTGACATAATCCCACATTTGGCCATCATTGATAAACTCTCCCAGTCGAGTATCAACCCTAACATCATTAGGTGGGTTGCTAACTGGCTCACTGACAGATCACACTCAGTCATAGTTGGGGATTTCACCTTAACCAGCAGACCTGTCACCAGTGGGGGGTCAGTGCTGGGCCCCAATTGTTTGGAATATACTTCTCAGATGTTCAGGCCAAAACAGAGGGGCTGTGGCTGAATAAGTTTGCTGATGAGTGCAAATTAGGTGCAATCATTGAATCCCCAAACAATGTCAGTATACTTCAAGAGGAACTTACACAAATCAATGATTAATGCCAAATCCATGAACTCAAACTCAGTGCAAAAAAATGCATCATCATCCCCTTTGGTAAAAACGATATCCCTGCAGACTATCATATAAATAATAATAATACTCTAAGTAACAACTCAGTAGTGAAAGACTTGAAAATGCAAGTTGACTGTAGCCTAAACATTGACCACCATGTGTCTGCTGTGGTAAGGAGGGCATTCTATGTAGCAGACCTCATTAGTAAAGACAATACATCAAGAGCGAAAGAGGTCATAACACCCCTGTACTTGACACTCATCAGGCCAATAAATGAGTATAATGCTCCCTTTGGTATGTACCGTACCAGGCACCTACAGCAACTTGAGAGACCTCAGAGATTTCTAACCAAGAAAATTCAGGGTCTCCAGCACATGTCATACACTGATAGACTGAAGTCACTGTCACTGTACTCACTAGTGTGCAAACTGCTTAGAGGAGATTTGTGCCTGGCAATCTCGGATCATAACCTAATGGTAGTGCTGCACATCCTCAAGTCAAATGGGACAAGGGTCACTCACACTAGAGACCTTAATCTGGTCTGCAACACAAATAGGACCTGCTGGAGAGACAGATATGTCTCTCAGACTTTGCCACTCCTCTGGAATAGGCTACCAGTTCACATCTAACAAAGCCCATCTATGATTCTGTTTAAGCGTAGCCTGGATGACTTGATGGGAATCTGTAAATTCTTACCAGTGATTTCACATATGACCCTCTTAGATGTGGGCAGTCATTGCTAACTAAGATCACGAGTTTATCTTCAGTATTATATTGGGTACACATGGCTAGGCTTATAAAGACCTTTGGGTCAATAGCCCAGTAACCACCTATGAACCAATGAACAAGGATCTCCTTTTATATTTATATTCAGTTTAACTTCTTGCTTTTTTTTTCTTTTCAGACAATCTTTCGAAAAGTTACAGCCACCTATTGTGTCTACTACAAGCATGGCATGGATTCAGAAAAAAATATTGCCATTGTTACTAGTTGGACAATGCTGTAGTGCCCAAAAACATGATGGTGATAATCTGTGATTCAGAGATATAATAAAGCTGCACTGAACAACATCTAATTTGTGGCTCATTATCATGTTTCTGAATCACACACTGTACTGTTAGACCTAACTGCACTAGTTTTTCCATTATTAGCGCGTGCATTGCAGTTGCATGGACACCTTCAAACATACACACTCTCACAGACAAATGACTGCAGTCATGCCCCTATGTGGAGATACACATACAGTGGATATAAAAAGTGTACATACCCCTGTTAAAATGCCAGGTTTTTGTGCTATAAAAAAAATGAGTCCACAATAAATTGTTTCAAAACTTTTCCCACCTTTAATGTGACCTATAACCTGTACAATTCAATTGAAAAACAAACAAATCTATTAGGGGAAAAAATATAAAAAATAAAAAACGTACAATACGCTGGTTGCATAAGTGTGCACACCCTTAAACTAACACTTTGTTGTGTGTACACAACATTAAACTAATACTTTGTTGAAGCACCTTTTGATTTAATTACAGCATTTAGTCTTTTTGGGTACACACTTGCCATCAGAGACTCTGATTAACCCCAAATAAAGTTCACCTGTCCTAGTAGGATTTTCCTGACATTTAATCAGTTGCCTGCAAAAGCCATGGTACGCAGAGCGCTTACAAAGCATCAAAGGGATCTCATTGTTGAAAGGTATCAGTCAGGAGAAGGGTACAAAAAAATTTTCACAGCATTGGATATACCATGGAACACAGTGAAGACAGTCATCAAAAAGTGGAGAAAATATGGTACAAAAGTGACGTTGCAAAGAACTGGATGTACCTCCAAAATTGATGAAAAGACAAGATGAAAACTGGTCAGGGCAGATGCCAAGAGATCCACAGCAATACTGAAGGAGCTGCAGGAATTTCTGGCAAGTACTGGTTGTGTACTACATCTGACAACAATCTCCCATATTCTCCATATGTCTGGACTATGGGGTAGGGTTGCAACATGGAAGCCTTTTCTTACACAGAAAAACACCCAGGCTTAGCTAAAATTTGCAAAACAATACATCAAGTCTCTCAAAAGCATGTGTGAAAACGTGTTATGGTCTGAGACTGAGGTTGAACTTTTTGTCCACAATTCCAAAATCTGTGTTTGGCGCAAAAACAACACTTCGTATCACCAAAAGAATACCATCCCCGTGGTGAAGCATGGTGGTGGCAGTATCATGATTCGGGGTTGCTTTTCTTCGGGTGGAACTGGGGCTTTAGTCAAGGTGGAGGGAATTATGAACAGTTCCAAATACCAGTCACTTTTGGCCCTAAACCTTCTGGCATCTGCTAGAAAGCTGAAGCTGAAGAGGAATTTCACCTTTCAACACGACAGTGACCCCAAGCATACATCCAAATCAACAAAAGAATGGCTTCACCAGAAGAAAATTTAAGTTTTGGAATGGTCCAGCCAGACCCCAGACCTAAATCCAATAGAAAATCTGTGGGGTGACCTGAAGAGGGCTGTGCACAAGAGATGCCTTCGCAATCTGACAGATTTGGAGCACTTTTGCAAGTAAGAGTGGGCAAATATTGCCAAGTCAAGATGTGCCATGCTGATAGACTCCTACCCAAGAAGACTAAAATCTGTAATTAAATCAAAAGGTGCTTCAGCAAAGTATTAGTTTAAGGGTGTGCTCACACAACAAAGTATTAGTTTAAGGGTGTCCACACACAACAAAGTATTAGTTTAAGGGTGTGCTCACACAACAAAGTATTAGTTTAAGGGTGTGCACACTTATGCAACCAGCATATCATACATTTCTTATATTGTTTCCCCTAACAGATTTGTTTGTTTTTCAATTGAATTGTACAGGTTATAGGTCACATTAAAGGTGGGAAAAGTTTTGAAATTATTTATTGTGGTCTCATTTTTTTATATCACAAAAATCCGGCATTTTAACAGGTATGTGTACACTTTTTATATCCACTGTATGTGCACCCCCCAACACATACACACACAGACAGGGCTGTAGTCATGCCACTACAGACACTCACATACACACAATCATGTAGACATGGCATCGACCCACACACATGGCTTTGTAGTATTTACCTCCTGTGGTGCTAACAGTCCTGATCCTTTCATTGAAGTGAAGGGATATTTACTATCAAATGATGGTGTGCACTTTTTCCTCTTCACTCCCCAAATAGTGAGATAGAATTGTTCATTTAGTCACTTTACCTTGCTATTCAGATGCCAGTGATATTTCCAAGGTCCAACACATGCCACATTTGTGTACTGTTGCAATGGTACAGTGGCCTCATACTCTATAGAGCCTAACACACTGTACAGTCCTGGTATTAACAGAATTATGCAGTGCATTAAGCTTTTATTAATCCCAGGGTGTATCAGTTACTTACTTTTTCCTTTCTATGTCTATGGCAGCTAAGGAACAGTCAGTGAGCTGACCTGGTACTCTGACTCTTCAGTGCACTGTGGCAGTGGTGACACATGACATGAGATGTGGCTATAGCTGCTTCCTCCTGATAAGGAATCATCTTTGTCAGTCATGTGGCTACTCTGTCATTCCATTACTTTCCATCCTTCAGTTTTAAGAGTCTAAACATCTGGTTCCTATCTGGCTTGGCTGTACCTTAGTGTTGCTAAAATTCCTTTCAAAAGCACTGCTACTAGCAGTCCATACCTAAACTGAGCATAATTACTATTGTGTTTTCCCTCAGGGGTGGCATAATTTATTTATTTATTCTGTCTTTTAATGCTCCATTTGCTGGTTGACAGTGCATGGGGAGTATGATGGGCTAATGCAGTGTGCCCAAATTATGCTAATGTGTAGGGTACTGAAAAGCCAGACAGAGAAAAATTATGTATGCCTGTATGCTTATTTGTCTTAAAAATGTGTCTGTAGAAGGTTATGTGCATCACTGTGTACACAGTGCATGTCAAGGAGCAACAGAAAGCACAATTAAAAATGTAGCTGTTTCTCAATCATATTGATAAAATACTTTCATTTTCATAACACGCCACATCAGCAAATTCTGCTTTATGTCTTTGCTAGAATGTGGTGATCAGTATTTAATGAACAGTAGTAATGTGTTATCACACACTGTGCATCAGTAGGTAGTGAATGGTGCAAATACACTGCATAAATTGTCTCATCTTGTTAAAGTTGCTCATAATTTTTTATTCATTTAAATAAGAAGAGAACAATAATAAAAAACACAGTAATTTTGTACATCAGGAACTTGCAGAAAAATCATGTTTTCCATTTCTGGAAAAATGTAGGTATACATAGTAACTGTAACTAATTTTTGTTGTGGTACAGACTCCATTTTGCCAGCTGTGCCTTAACAGGTACTCCTTGGCATTGCTTTTTCTTCTTCTGTTGCTATAGCTTCAATGCCTTTTGGGAGTGGATTTGAAATGCAAATGCATTTGGACTATACATCAGTATTTGCAAGATTGAATTATGTTTCCAGAGTTCATTTGATTGTACATACCTTTGATTTTTTGGGGAAATCAGGAGGTTGAGGATTCAATCCTGTGCCAGACAGATGGGTTTATAGTCTGGTGGTGCTGATACAGAGTATGAGCTCCCAGATTTATGCACAAAGGAAAGGTGTCTTTATAGAACATTAACTGTCAAAGTAAATAGGCAGGTAAAGAACAATGAAAACTTGGTTGAGAGAATTAAAGAAAAAGTACTCAACAAATATAAATAAACTATGTGAAGTTCTTGAATTATTTTGGCCTCAACTTGTTTTCTGTTCATATATACAAAATAATTCAGTATATTTATTTATTCATGAAGAATGTTGTTGGTTGTAAAGTTTTAAGTTCACAATTTCTTGTGACAATCTCATGGTTCTTAATTGCTAAGCTTTCGTTTTATAATGATCACAGGTACTGTATTAGCTGATCATTTTTATTAAGTAATTATGTTGTTTCTACTGACTGACTGAATTTAATAAAAAAAGTAACCAAATGTTGAATGAACATTTTCTCTTGGTGCCACTTGCCTAAAATAATGATTTAAATTGGCCTATGTTAGTATCATATTTCTTGCCATTCTTTTATGGATTTTTATTTTTTTGCACATGTCCAGTAACTGACATACCTCATAGTGACCATCATTCAGTAATGCAGTGCTTTATTTTTGAAAGAGAAGGACCATTATATATACCTACATGAAAAACAGAAACAGATATGTGTGTGGTACAAGCAGATCAATTTACATACAAATTTTAGACATAAAAAGTCAACTTAAATGACACTGCTTACTTTCTTTTCTGTGTACAATTCTTTCTTATTTACATCTGCTAAGTAATGTAAAATTTAAGACATTAACTGCATCTGTCTTTTGTTCACTTCATAAGAAAGAATTCCAGGCACATGTTCTGGTAGGATTTTGTCACCACCAAGTAAAGGTCAACATTTTCAGCCTAGGCCATGGTGCTGGGCCATCTTAGACAGGTTCTAAGGCAATAATATGATGCAGACATATTAATATATTTAGCTTTATTATGGATTGCTGTTCTAGCATCTGTAGGGGCTAATACTGACTATCAGTGGCTGAAGTTAACATGTAGTCTGTGCAGTAATTAGGAACGCTGGAGAATGACCAAATCTTCCACTTGAAAAAACTGCAGCGCCAGTACATATTATATATGGTATTAAATTGTAGCATCAGAAAAGTGGCATTTTGTGTTTCATCAAATCAAGGGAAACATAATATCCAGGCCAGGAAGCAAAAGTAGTTCTCTCTTCTTGCCACTTATCTTGCCTATTAGAGAGTTAAAGCACAGGTAGAGCAGGTTAAGACAGTGTTATATATATTATGATATGCTTACATTACATTTCTTTATTCCATATCTATATAATACATAACAATATTGGATTTTGCTTTGTACAGGTTGGGTTGCAAATAAGGTAGTGTAAGTAACAGTTGTCATTTGGGGAAACTTCATTTGGCGATACTTTCTTTTTTAATGCCAGTAAAAGGGAACTTCAGTATGGACTACCCATAATGGCCACAACCTCTTTACTACAGACTATCAAAAACAAAATCTATCCCTTCATCAGTAACTCACCAATTCATGAGCACCATTGCCTCAGCCTCAAAAAAGCCTAATGGCTCTCAAAACAGCACAGAGTGGATCTGTTATTAGGATCTCTAATTTTCAAACTTCTCCAGCATAACTCATTCTCACTGTTAGCTCCCTGACTGTACTAAACACAAACACTACAACCTCAGACATTTCTCCCAGGCAACCCCCACAAACAAGGCTACACTGTACCATCTACTGTTTCTCCATCCTTGCTTCTAAAATATGGAATCCCTCCACAACCATTTAAAGGAATTACAATCCCCATTCTCCACTTTCAGAACTCTACTTAAAAAATTACTCCACACCAAATCAAACTCTTTTTGCCACACAGCAGGCCACACGACAAAAGGGGCTCTCAGACTCTAGTATTACTTTCTTCAACTATTAATACTTCCTAGCCCCCCATCTCCTCCCCTGGCCTCATTACCTCACAGCATTTCCACTATGACATAAACCTGAAATATAATCACATGAACTGTAAAATTTGCATTTCTCTCATAATTAGTGATACATCTATTAACTGCTACTGTATAGCTTTTGTTATAGGTTCATCAGTGGTTACTGGGCTATTTACCCAAAGGTCTTTATAAGCCTAGCTGTGTGTGCCCAATATAATACTAGAGAAACTCAATATAAAGGATCTTGCCATAAACTTGTGATCTTAGTTAGCAAAGACTGCCCATATCTAAGAGGGTCATATGTGAAATTCCCGGCAGGAATTTAAGGTTTCCCATCCAGTCATCCAGGCTATGCTTAAACAAGGTCATGGGGGGCTCTGTCTGATGTGAATTGTAGGCCTATTCCAGAGGAGTGACAACCTCTGAGATTCATAGCTCTCTCTCCAGCAGGCCCTATTTATGTTGCAAGCCAGGTTATGGTCCCTGGAGCAGGTAACCCTTGTCCCATTTGACTTGTGGATGTGCAGCATTTCCATTAGGTTTGGATCCAAGATTGCTCTGTAGGCCTGGCATAAGTCTCCTATAATTAGTCTGCATGCTACTGAGTACAATGACAGTGACTTCAGTCTGTCAATATATGACGTGCTGGAGACCCTGAATTTTCTTGGTTAGACATCTTTGAGGTCTCTCAGGTTGCTGTAGGTGCCTGGTGAGGTAAATACCAAAAGGGAGCATTGTACTCAGTTATTGGCCTGATGAGGATTGAGTACTGGGGAGTTATGACCTCTTTCGTTCTTCAGGCAATGCATTGCTAATGAGGTATGCGATTAAGAATGCTTTCCTTACCACAGTAGACACATGGTGATCAAAGTTTAGGCTACAGTCAACTTGTGTTCGCAAGTCTCTCACTACTGAACTGTTACTTTAGCTATTATTATTTATACAATAGTCTGCAGGGATATTGTTTTTACTGAAGGGGATGATAATGCATTTTTAGCATTAAGTTTGAGTTCATGGCTTTGGCACCAATCATGGGTTTGTGTAAGTCCCTCTGGAAGTATATTGACATCATTTGGGGATTCAATGATTGCACCTAATTTGCAGTCATCAGCAGACTTAGCCACAGCCCCACTGTTTTGGCCTGAACTTCTGAGTATATTCCAAACAATAGGGAGCCCAGCACTGACCTCTGTGGAACCCCACTGGTAACGGGTCTGCTGGTTGAGGTAAAGTCCCTAACTCTGACTGAGATCTGTTGGTAAGCCAGTTAGTAACCCACCTGATGACATAAGGGTTGATATTCAACTGGGAGAGTTTACCAATGATGTCCAAATGTGATATTGTGTTGAAGGCCTTGGCTAAGTCAAGGTAGGCTGTATGCACAGATTTGCCTTCATCTATGGCTCTGCTGATGTTTTCAAAGAAGTCCACCAGGTTTAACAGGCATGACCTGCCTTTGACAAAACCAAACTGTGTCGGATTAAGGGTTTGGAGATCACTTATATCCTAATTTATGAGGTCCATGATGGTTCGTTCCATGGCCATATGGATAAGGCTGGTTAAGCTTATGGGATCTGTAGTTCCCAGGGTCTGTTGCTGTGTTCCCTTTAGGAAGGGGGATGACAGTTGCTGTTTTCCATTCAGCAAGGACAAAACCAGTACTCAGGCTGTGGTTGAAGAGAGTACCTAATGGAGTAGCTAACTCATGTTTTAAACCATTTAAAACAAAACCTGGGATGCTATTCAGTGTCACAGTGGCTGTGTTTTTGGCCTTGGAGAGAGCATTAATGACTTGCTCTTTGGAGATACAAGATGGAGGAGATTTAGAGGGGATGCTTTGTGGAATGTTTGGAGGGGACATGGGGGGGTGACATTTTCAAAAAATCTGGCAGCCAATAAATTAGCTATTTTCACAGGATCAGTGTGTGTGATGCCATCCATAGCTAGTTGAGCACATCTGGTTTGTAACTTTTAGGTTATGGATATAGCTGAAGAATGCCTTATGCTTATCCTTAGCTATGGTTGCTAATTTTTTTTCAAGTTGTCTTATTTGTTTGTTCAAGCAGAGGAGGGTGTTCATCCAGTGCTGGGACCGCTCTTTATTCTTAGACAGAAACTTCTTCCTCTTATTGTGTAGCTTATTAAAGCTAGATGTCCACCAGGGAGGCCTTTCTTTTCTTTATGGTCTTGTTTTGATCCTGTCATGTACAGCAGTGTCAATACATTTGTATAAGTAAAGCACCAACAGTACCACAGCTAGGAGATTTATTTAGGTTGAACAGTACAAACAGTACACAGTGTACTGTTTGTACTGTTCAACTTAAATAAATCTCCTAGCTGTGGTACTGTCGATGCTTTTTTACATATGTAGTTCCTTATTTTCCACTGACAGTTTTGTGCTTAGAGAAGACTTTGTGCACACATTTGTATAAGTGATTGTGCAAGGCATTTGTGTATAGCTGTCAATGCCATCTGTGGGAACAGGAGCTTGGAAGTTATTTATGCCATCCCTTAGGAGGGTATAATTAGCTTTGGTGAATTTTTTTAGCTTGATTTCACCTACTAGGGGTTCAGGTGTTCTAGCCCCTTCAAATGTGACTGAGTTGTGAACAGATTTAACCCACAAGGGTCCTATACTTGTTGTGGTGCAACAATTACCCATGTTAGTGAGGACCAGGTTGAGAATATTTGAGCCCCTTTTAGAGCTGTATGCTGTTTGTTCCAGGGCATTAGTGCTAAAGTCCAGGAACCTTTGTGCGAGCATGTTGGCACTCGTATAAGTTTCCCAGTCAATGGAGTGATAGTTAAAAATCAGGCATGACTTGAGTGTTTGATTGTAATTTAATTGACTCAAGTAGGTCCAAATAAGCAGCATGGTTATCATGGTTCATTGAAGGGGGCATATAGCTAATGATAACTTGAATGGGGATTTTACTAACAGTTAGTTGAACCATGGAGTTTTCCTGTCTAACCAGTCTATAGGTGTATTTATCTTTGATGAAGATAGATACTCCTCCTTTGGTTCTCACATGTTCATTTTGTGGTTTGAAAATGTGGAAGGCATTGTAGCCTTGCAAGGCCAGGGTACTCTCTGTGGCCCTGAACCAAGTTTTGGTGACTGCACATATGTCAACATCTTCCAGGGAAAACAGTGCTTTCAGAGAGTGCAGTTTCTGATTTAAACTCCTAGCGTTTAGCAGCATAACCTTTAATTTATTTGTGAGTGATATTTTCATATTGGAAAATTTTGTTCTTGAGACCTTGCCAAAAAAAAAGGCACTATAGGGGAGGCAAGTATCTTAGCCAGTAACTGAAAGTTAGAGGTGACAGGTGAAGACTGTCTTTGGCAATACAGTGTGGTCTATCAACCACGGCATCCCAGGCTAACAGGAACTGGATCCCGTTAGAATGGCACCAGAAAAGAAGCCAATTGTTGAAGTCAGTCATTTTTTGTTTATAATGTGGTATCATCCTAGGTGAGGGTAGAATGTTGCTCAAGGCTAGGGACATACCTGCCTGACACACATATTCTGAGAGCTCAATCTTGTCTCTCTTCATATAGTCCAATGTGGTACATCTTGAGTCATTCACATCAACATGAACTATGATGGAGTCATAACAGTACTTGTTGTTAAGAGACTTGAGTGCATGTGTGGTCTGATGGATCCTGGCACCCGACAGACAGCTGACTGTAATCTTCTTCTTGTCTAGCCTGATGAGTGGGACATCTGTGTGTCTCACAATGGAGTCACCTATGACTAAAAAAATTGGTTTAGATGTGCTTAGCCTTAGGGCCTTATTTGGTGAGGCTCTGATGCTTGTGTTTTTATGTGCATTGAATGCTGTAGGTGCTGCGTTAGGTGTAGCATGTTTGTGTTTGGAAGGTCTCTGGTGTTTAGGTAGGTTTCTGGTGAGTACCTCTATGTATGATGTTTATGTGTTGAGTGCATGGTTTAGGAAGGAGGTGTAGTATGTGAGCTGACAACCTGTTCAGTGCTACTATTCTGTGTGTGTGAGAGAGCAAGAATTCCAGATTCTTAGTGTAGATGTATCTCTCACAAATTGTACTTGGGTGATTTAGGAGTATAGAGCATACCTCTCAACCTCATGGAACAAGAAATTCACTCCTACCAGTCCCATCTGTTCAGCTCTATTCCAGTCTAGTGTCACTAGCTCACTTTACCTAATACAGAACGAACATTTGTGAAGGGCAAGCCACTTAGCTCCTTCATTTTGAATTATCTTCTGTTTCTCCCTTCTCCCTTTCCAAAAAAAAAAAATCTAAGCTTGTTTCTTGCCTTTCCTGTAACTAGTCTAGCCCAGATACAGATCTGCTGTAACCAGGACTGTTTTTAAGCTTATGACCCCCAAAGCATTTATATGATGGAGGGAAACCTTCTAGCTGATCAGTTGGAGTGGTAAGCACTAGGTAGCCTATCTACCACAAGAGTGGTTTCTGGCCCAGAAATTGTAGTTTACTGGCCGTTTGGGCAGTTTTTCCATCTCTTTCAACTTTCTGGTTTAAAAGCCCACATTTGCTTTTGTTTCTCACCTTTCCTGTAACTAGTGTAGTTCAGATACAGATTTGCTGTATCCAGGACTGTTTGTAAGCTTCTGAGATCCCAAGCCTTTCTGTGTAGGAGGGGAGCATTCTAGCTTATCAGTGGGAGTGATGAGCACTAGGTAGCCTATCTACCACAAGATCCAGGTACAGATTCTTAGTTTTAGTACTTGAATTTGCTTATTCATGTTCAGCACTTGTTCAGAACTGGTTGCTAGCACTAAATAAGGTACAAATTACTACAGCACTAAACCTTCCTTTTTACCTAGAGGAAAACAGTTTTTGTACTTACTTTCCTCACTTGCTTAGAGAAAAACAGCTCTTATACTCACTTTCCTCACTTGTCTAGAGGAAAGTAGTTTTTATTCAGGCTTGTCCAAGGGTCAGCTCCCAGTGTTCTCTCCTGTCTATCTGATGAATCTGGGCATCTTGGGGCAATGTAGCAATTGTCTCATGTACACAGACAACCCTCTCCTCCTACCACCCAACAACACAACCTGTGAGAGATACACTTATCTAGCCAAACTGGAGGTAAAACTCTCTCCAACCAAGACTGAACTTGACAATCAAGAGGAGAAGGTAAACACTTGCACCACACCACACTTATCACATAGTCCCACTAAACCTACACCACCAAAATCCACACATAGAAACACAAAAACATTCGTGGAGGCTCTCAATAATAATCTGCTCAAGCAACAGAGACCTCCAAAGCAGAAACGCAAGCAACCTCCACCCCCAACACAACTGAAATGATACATAGCCCACAGACTCAGTGTGTCACTCAACCACAGACCATAAGGCAAAACAATATACCCAACACACTAGTCATAGGTGACTTTATAGTGAGGCACACTGATGTCCCACTCACCAGGCTAAACAAGGAGAAGGTTACTGTCAGCTGCCTGTCGGGTGCCAGGATCCGCCACATAACCCACACACTCAGCCACTCCACAACAAGTACAAATATGACTCTGTCATTGTTCATGTTGGTGTGAATGACCTGAGACGTACCTCCCTGGACTACATGAAAAGAGACATGGAAGAGGTCTCCGATCTTGTAGCCCAAGCAGGTATGACCCTAGCCCTGAGTAGCATCCTGCCATCACCCAGAATGATACTGCAGTACAAGGACAAAATGATTGACTTCAACAATTGGCTAAGCTTCTGGTGTCATTCTAAGGGGATCCAGTATTTGTCTGCCTGGGATGACATAGTCGACAGACCATGATGCTTTGCCAGAGATGGCCTGCACCTGTTACCCCTGGGATTCCGGATACGGGCTAAAGCTCTTGCTGCCCCTACAGTGCCTTTTTTAGGCAAGGTTCAAATGACAAATTCACCTCCATAATAGGAACAGGCAAGCAAAAACTGAGGGTAATGCTACTCAATGCTAGAAGTCTATATCTCAAAATGCACTCCCTCAAGGCACTCCTTAAGATGGAGAACATTGATATCTGTGCAGTGACTGAGACCTGGTTCAAGGCTCCGGTGAGCACCCCTGCATTACCAGGCTATAACTCATACCACACTTTTCGGCCACCTAACCTGGACCAGAACACAAAGGCAGAGGTGTATCCATATTGATTAAGGATATCCACACCTCCAGGCTAGTTCCTCAGCATAATGTATCCGAGGTTATCCAAGTGCAACTAACTCTGGGCAAAATTGCAGTCCAAATTGTAGCTTGCTACAGATCCCCCACCATGCTCCAGGATTCCCACTCCTCTTTTCTTGATATACTGGAAAATATTAGGGTTCAACCAAATACCCTAAGAACGGGCGATTTCAACTACCCCACCATTAACTGGGAAAACTACTCATGTACCAACTCCTTTGCTCAACGCTTTCTGGAATTAATAAATTCCAATGCCCTGGATCAACTTATCCACACCCGCACCAGGGGCAACAACATCCTAGACCTAATCATTACCAATGAGTGACAGATGTTCCACACATGAAGTCAACTCTTTGCTGGTCAGATCCGACCATAAGCTAATCACCCTAGACATCCACATCCCGCACCCACCCCCCCACCCATTAAGGAAATCACGGTAAAAAAATTCTCCAAAGCCAACTTCATGCTTCTTAAGACAGAAGTGGCAAACTTCATGACACCCCATGCAGATGGACAATACAGTTATGACTGCTGAATCCTACACAGATGCACTCTATGAGCACTTACACGAGCGCATGGATCATGCTATCCAAAACAGAACCAAGACGCTATCCTCCAAAAAAGGAAGCCAATCTGGTGGTCCCCTGCCATAAACAAACTCTACAACAGAAGGAAGAAACTGTTGCAAAAGTGAGTAAAATTCCATGAGTGGAGGAGTTCCCTGGTCAGCCTCAGTAAGAAGCTGAGATCCCTTATAAGATCCTCCAAAGCTAGCTATGAAAACAAAATCGCCACTGATTCTAGGGACAACCACAAAGCATTCTATAGCTATGTCAAGAATCTCAATGGCAACACCCAGATCTGCTTTGAATTACAGCACAACGGCATTAAAATTACAGAACCAACTGATATTGTCAATGTCCTAGCAGACAGGTTCAGTGCTAACTTTACCCCCCCTCTCACCTCCTAAAGGGCCCATATATATACAGGAAGAATGCAGAGTCCCTGTAATCACAACTACGCAGGTAAAAGCTGCACTCTAAAGCTAAAAAACACACTCTCCAAAGCCAGGAACACAGCATCCATGGGACTGGACAACATCCCAGGCTGCGTTTTAAATGAACCTCAGAACAAACTGGCTCCCCACCTAAGGACCATGTTCAATCATAGTCTTACATCAGGCTTTGTGCCCACTGAATAGCGCACAGCAACAGTTATTCCACTGTACAAAAGGGGAGCCACCACTGATCCTGCGAACTATCGCCCTATTAGCCTGACAAGCCTGGTCTGTAAGGCCATGGAACGTACCATCATGGAACTCAAAGACACTGGTAACCTCCAAACTCTGGAACCCACACAGTTTGGCTTTGTGAAAGGCAGATCATGCCTCCTGAACCTGACTGACTTCTTTGAGGCAGTCATCAAAGCTGTAGACGAGGGTAAGGTGGTTCACACAGCCTATCTTGACCTCGACAAGGCTTTCGACACCATCCCCCATTCTGGAATTATAGCTAAACTCACTAAACTAGGTATAAATCCCTACATCATAAGATGGGTTGCCAACTGGCTCACTGACAGGACCCACACTGTAAAAGTTGCAGACTCCCAACTGACTTCAAACCAGTGACAAGTGGAATACCACAGGGTTCAGTCCTGGGACCTCTCCTGTTTGGTATCTACTTCTCTGAAGTACAGGCTAACACAGAAGGCCTTTGGCTAATGAAGTTCGCAGATGACTGCAAACTAGAAGCCATAGTTGAGTCCCCAAATGATGTGGACATCCTACAGAAGGGCCTCACTGAGACAGATGCCTGGTGTCAGAGCCATGGCCTCAAGCTCAATGCCAAAAAGTGCATTGTCATTCCCTTTGGTAAAAACTCTGTACCCATGAACTACCACATAGGTGGCAGTCTACTTAATGCTGAATGTGTGATAAGAGACTTTGGGACCCAGGTGGACAGTAGTCTCTCCTTTGATAATCACATTGCCACAGTAGTCAGGAAATCCTTCTGCGTGGCACACCTCATCAGAAAAGGATTCTCATCTAGGAAAAAAGAGGTCATTGTTCCCCTCTACTCGACCTCAAAAGACATCTGCAGCAGCTGGAAAGGCCACAGAAATACCTCACAAAGAGGATTACTGGCCTCAAACAGATGCCCTACACTGTCCATCTAAAAAAACTCCGAGCTACACGCTCTAGGGACCTAAACCTTGTCACCACAATAAACAGGACATGTTGGAAGGATAAATTCCTGTCCTAGAGACTTCCCATACTCTAGAATAAGCTACCCATCTATGTCAAGCAAAGTTCCACATTAGCAATCTTCAAAAAAAATCTTGATAAGTGGATGGGAAATAGGAAATACACCCCGGGGATCACTTCTGGGGCTCTGCTTGACAGGGACACAGGTAAATAACTTTCTTGGGTGGTGTAACCCAGGGAACCCTGTTGGCTAGGCTTACTTAGGCCCTTGGGCCGATAGCCTAATACCTACCTATGAACCTAAATCTGGACAAAGCCAAAAATAATGGAGGGACAAACACTCAAAATAGGGACAATTTTTAAATATTGCTCTTACAAACTTAGAACATTGATAGAATAACAAGTTTTTCATTAACATGAATTTTCTGAGGGGTATGAAGTATGAAACTCATATATCACTATTTTCTGACTTGGTTTGTCAGAAACCTATGATTTCATGAAAAATGGACCAAAAATATGAGGCAAATATCTGGACAGTCTGCGTAAATCTGTACAGTTGAGAGGTATGAGTGGGTTGTCTGTACATGAGGCAGTTACTACACTGCTTCAGGATAACCATGCCAATCAGGCTGGTAGCAGAAATGGAGGGAAACTGACCATCCATAATGCTAGGTTAAATCCTGTTTTCACAGTGGGGAGAGAAAATGGAGGGATGTGGTATAACTAGGTGCTCTAAACAGAGTCTATAGGTTCATAGGGAGGTACTGGGCTATCTGCCCGAAGGCATATATTAGCCCAGCCATGTTGTGCGGTATTCACCGCCCCTTTGGTTGGTTCCCTAGGCCCTTGATCTAGCAGCTAGTACCCTTGGCCCCTATCTAGTAAAGCTGTTGGTATGATCCCTGGTGTGAACTTTCTGTTACCCATCCACTCGTCAAGGTTCCTCTTGAAGAGTGATAGTGAGGGGCTCTGTCTTATGTAGATCGAGACCTTGTTCCATAGCAAGGGGAGTCTTTGCGAAGGGAATCTATCCCTCCAGCATGTTCTATTCATTGTTCTGCTGAGGTTTATATTCCTAGAGCATGTAGCTCAAGTAGATTTGGTTTTGATAAGATGGAGTATGTTCAATAGTTCTGGGTTGGACATGGCTCTGTATGTTAGACAGAGATCGCCTCTGAGAAGGCGGTATGCAACAGAGAAAAGCCTTAGTTTTTTCAATCATGCTGCATAGGGCAACCTTTTTAGGCCAGTAATCCTCTTAGTGAGGTACCTCTGTGGTCTCTCCAGCTGCTGGAGATGCCTAGCTAGGTACATTCCAATTGGTGCATTGTACTCAATAATGGGTCTGATGAGGGAAGAGTAGAGGGGCACCACTACATCCTTAGATCTTGATGCGAACCCTTTCATGATTAGATAGGTCACATAGAAGGATTTTCTAACCACCTTGGCAACATGGTTATCAACTGAAAGCTGACTATCTACTTGGGTCCCTAAATCCCTTATTACGTCTTCAGATTTCGGGGGTTACCTCCTATGTGGTAGTTTGTGGGTACTCTGTTTTTTCCAAAGGGGATTACTACGCATTTTTTAGCATTTAGCTTGTGACCATGGCTTTGACACCATGCATCAGTCTCATTAAGGCCCTTCTGGAGGAAATCCAATGTCGGCCGGAGACTCTATTATAGCACCCAGTTTGCAGTCATCCACAGACTTGGTCAGCCACAGCCCTTCAGCGCTTGCCTGTACTTCTGAGAAGTATATGCCAAACAGGAGGGGCCCCAGGACAGAGCCCTGAGGCACACCACTCATTACTGGTCTAGATTCGGACATAGATCCCGCTACTCTTACTTTGTGGGATCTATCTGAGGGCCAGTTTGCGATCCATCTTGTGACGTAAGGGTTTATGCCCAGGTTGGTGAGTTTATCAATAATACCCGAATGGGGAATGGTGTCAAATGCTTTAGCAAGGTCAAGGTAAGCCGTGTGTACCTCCTTTCCCTTATCTATAGCCTGAGTAACTGTCTCAAAGAAGTCCACCAGGTTCAGGAAGCATGATCTGCCCTTGACGAATCCGAACTGTGTGGGGTCAAGTGTTTGGAGGTTCCCAATCTCTCCATTTATGAGTTCCATAATGATTCGCTCCATTGCCTTACAGATCAGACTGGTCAGGCTTATTGGTTGGTAGTTCCCAGGGTCGGTTGTGGGCCCACCCTTGTGCAGCAGAACCACCGTTGCTGTGTGCCATTCTATGGGCACATATCCTGTCGAGAAGCTGAGACTGAACAGGGCATTCAGATGCGGGGTTAATTCATTTTGGAGGTTGCGTATGACACAGCCCAGGACACCATCTGGTCCCATGGAGGTAGTGTTTTAAGCTTTAGATAGAGCCTTATTAACCAATGTATCAGTAATAATTGGAGTTACACAATCCCCTGGAATAGTAATAGGCCCTGCAGGTGGTGGTGGTGGGAGGGGGGATTTGCACTGAACCTGTCAGCCAAGATGTTGGTAATGTCAGTGGGGTCAGTGTATTTTGTTCCATTTTGTACTAGCTCAGAACAGATCTGAGCGTTGCCGTTTAGGTTTTTGACGTAACCATAGAAGGCCTTATGGTTATCCTTGGCAACTTTCTTTTCGAAATTAGCTTTAGTTGACTTGATGAGGGCCCTCAATTTCTTACTAATGCTGATCAGGGATGATTTTTCTACTTGAGATTTGGCCTTTTTTTGTGTCTCCTCCTTTTATTGTATAGTTTGCTTATGGCCGGGGTCCACCAGAATGGTTTCTTCTTGCTTGAGGAAGGAGTCTTGGTTTTATTTGGGATAGCATGGTCCATGCAATCCTGAAGATGTATATAAAGTGCCTTGGTGTAGGATTCAGCATCCTGGATATCATTATCCTTCTGCAAGGGAATAGTGAAGCTTTCCACTTCTGATGCAAGTAGTTTGAAGTTTGCTTTGAAAAGTTTTTTTACGATGGTTTCTTTGACTGGGGGAGGTGGAGGGGTGAGGATGTCCAGGGTTATCAGTTTGTGGTCTGATCTGACCAGAGAGGGAGTGATAACGGGTGTTGTACAATGAGCGCCCATATTTGTGATGACCAATGGAATGCTATATAAATGGTCTATACTAGTGGGGGTTCTCTAAATGATATCAGACTATTGTATATTTGGTGTTTTTGGGACTGCTTAAGAGGCAAAAGCACAGCTGAGGTGCACTCTGAGCAGCTAAGCTCAATTTAAGGACTTCGTGGGCAGCTACTATGGGAAAATTTATCTACTGAAGTTTTTGTGTCTATAGCCACCAATGGTTTCCCCCACTGCACTGTAGTGCACAATGGTGCAAGGTGGTGTGCTATGCATAAACAGATGAATACAGCAGAATAGTGGCTGATTACCTAACTCTGTGGAGTGGTGTTAAAACAAGAGCAAACTCGTGCAAACGTAGGGCATATGGAGCAATAGTGAGCACACAGAATTAAACAATTTAACCAATAACAAAGCCGAAACTGAGTCCTGCGCCAGCAGCCTTCAGTCAGACGAGTACTAACTGCACTCTCCTGCCACGGGGGTGCAGGTGGGCCCTCTCCAACAAAAGTTAGCTTGGTTTAATGCTCAAGTTTAATAAACAGTACCAAATTCAGCAGGTCTGACTCTAATCTATGCTACAGCAGACAAAAAGTAAAACAAATCAGCAAGAACAGTTTTAAAAAATCAGTAATATAACAAAAATACAACTTAAAAGTGCAAAATACAGTATAAAATTGTACTTTTGGTTAGCAGAATGCAACAGATCCCTTGGATTGCACAGATGAATACAGCAGAGCAGTGGCTAGTCGCCTGCCTCTATGGAGCTGTGTTGAAAGAGTGAGCAAACTGAATTATACAATTTAACCAATAAAAAAAAGCTTAAAACTGAGCCCTGCCAGCAAACTTCAGATCAGATGAGTCCTTCTGCACTCTCCTGCCACAAAGGTGCAGGGGGGGGGCATCTACAACAAAAGATAGCCTGATTTAGTGCTCAGTTTAACAAACAGAACCAAATTCATCAGGTCTGACTCTAATCTATGCTACAGCAGACAAAAAGTAAAGCAAATTAGTAAGAACAGTTTTAAAAAATCAGCACTATAACAAAAATACAGTTAAAAGTGCAAAATACAGTATAAAATTGTACATATGGTTAGCAGAATGCAACAGATTCCTTGGATTGCACAGATGAATACAGCAGAGCAGTGGCTGATTGCCTGGCTCTGTGGAGCTGTGTTAAAACAGTCACAGTTATATATTTTTATCTTCTGCCCTGTTTTTGATATGTACAACTTACTGCATCTCTCTTCTTTTTGTTGTTTTTTTTTTTCTCTGTGAATTATTTCACCTTGGCAGTATCTACAAATTGTCAGTTGTGATTAATGTACCACTCCTGTAATCAAATGTAAAATAAAACAAATAAGAGAACCAAAAGACAAAGGACATCTTGTAGCATTGAATACATATTTACTGAATAACAGGCAAATATAGGAGACAACATAAAGGCCACATACGGCATTATGAAACATTGCCAGTCAGGATTTCAGAAAGCTGAATATTGACAGCCTATGCATTTCCCTTAGTATGACACAGCAAAAGCTATCTTGTGGGATATCCGATAGGGAGATGAGGCATTAGTGTGGGGCATGGTCCATGTGATATGCTGGTTTAGCCTAATAGCATACATTTAGGTGTTTGTAGCAGGCTAAGTCTGAACCATCTAGAAGAAAAGCGATGGGCCATAGACTTGTGTGGCTGGGGTAGAGAAGTAGTATCATTCACTGACATGCTAAATAATGCATTGTTTGCAAAATCATTATCCCGCCAGTTGGAGAAAAACAGACTGATTAGTGCCCATCCACTGGGGAAGTAATTGTAAAGTCTGATCATGATGTACTATTGTGCAGCCAATCTCTTTCACAATGGAAAGATCTGGATGGAGATAGATTAAGTGTGGGTGTTAGACATCTTTTATTATTGCTAAGTTAGGAGCGGGGTTGTTGAGGACTTCATTTTCGACTAGACCTATGTAGGATTCAGCATGTGGCTTCGCATCTGGAAGGTTAGGTGGGTAAACTGGGAAAGGGCAGGATAGGTGAGACTTAACTAGGGACTCATGGCCTTTACAGATTGACTGTAGCAAAGCCAAGGATTGTAACTGCTACTGAGGTAAGAGTGTAGGCAATGAACTCTTAGGGTTTATAAGCTGTGTAAGGAGGAGGGATTGTCTCTGACTACTGCGAGGGTAAGGGTTTGATTGCCATATTTACTATCAAGATACATGGGAGTGGCAGGTTTTTGATCATTGCTAAACTAGCGGAGGAACAGTGCTCTTTAAGTATTACCTTTATACTGAACTTTTGATCTGCAATGCCCTCAGTGGTAGGGAGACAGTGCAAACAGCAGTGAGGTATATGTGAACTGCATGCCACCATCTCTGCTTATGTTTAAGTATGCTTTTCACTTAGTTACCTACCACTGACATCAGCCACACATGGCCAAGGCAGTAAAGGCTTCTTGATCAGGGCACACCATCCCAACTCTTATAACCAGGGCAAACCCAGAGCAAAGTGCCTGCACTGGGAATAAACCTTTTATGGGTCTCAGCTAAGAACCCACCATTATAAAAAGTAATACCACTTATCCCTCTCCATGTGGGATTTGTTGTATGTATGAAGGCATGATGTGGTAGTTACTATTAAATACATTTTCAATGTGACTGTGTCTACAATTTTGTATTACTATATTTCTAAGTGGAGATTTTCTTCTAGGCTATTACTGAAAAGGGTCTCATTATGGGCCCAACCAGTTCCAGATAAAAAATGAAAATAATTAAATACATAAACATAAAAAGAAAGTATACAGTAGTACATGAATATACAGGTTCATACAATAATACAAACCAGGTTGTAGATGTATATGCATTCATAATAATAATAAACATTTTGTTAAAAACTGAATTGTGGTAAGGCAGAAAAACAGTATAATTTGGTAGTGAGTATAAACATATTAGGCAAACAAGAATATATTGTAAAATACTGTTCTAATAATGTGAAAAACAATAGTGAAATGTACATGACATTATCCATAAGACTGTACATTGCAATGGACAATGATTGTTAGGGGCATGTGGAAGTAGACAGGACTGAAGGAAAGATGGGATTTATAAGTGCACATGAAAGAACTTTCAGAAACTGGGTTAGCTTTATAACCGTGGTTGAGTTACGAGTATAATGTGAAATTACTTATATGATGCCACAAATGCATGTCCATTTACTATGAAGGTGGACATGAAAGAAAGCCTGCTACATTTACTCCTTATTTTAAGTGGGAATTTGTTCCAAACCTTGCTGATTGACACAGAAAAAAATGGGTCTGTGTGCTTATTGCGAGATGAGGATGAAAATACGATGGGGGGGGGGTAGAATTCTTTGAGAGTGCTGGTTTGTCAGTCAAAGATGGACATTTTGGGTTGTAGAGAAGACTGTGTCAGACAAATCTAAATGTAGGTAAGGTAATGATTGTAGATAATGAATAAATTCAGTCCTGCCAAGATAATGCAGGGAATGACAATGATGTATGCAACTGTTGTGACCTACAGCAAACCAAGCAATTCTGTCACATGCATCTTCTAAGTCATGCTGAAGTGGAGAGGCCATCTTTGTTCAAAGATGAAATTAATACATAAATGATGGTAGAAGGTTAACTCTTCTAGTGGCTAATCTTACTTTTTCAGTGAGGTATGATTTAGCCCTGTGAAGTTTACCTAGAGTGAAGTTAGTTTTCACACCTGACTTCTTTTTATGCAAGTTAAAGTTGAGCTGGTTATCAGGTGTTACTCATAAATTATGGAAGACACACCTTCTTCAATAGGTGTTGAATATTTTGCTGAGATGTTGAAGTAGCATTTACCATGAGGAGTGCTAAAGTTAGAGAATTTTTAATACCCATTCCATCATTTGTACTACAAAATTAATCATGGTAGCACTCAAGTTACTATATTCCAATAGTGCTTCCTGAAACAATTCCAACCCAAGTTCATGGGGAATTGATCCAAAAAGATCAACAACATCAAAAGTTGAAAAACCAGTACACTGTGTGTAATATTCCTGTTTTATCCAGGTTAGAAAATCCCATGCGTCTTTAACAACATAATCCACCTTTTGTAAAATATCCTTTAATAACCTGTCAATAAAGACTCCCAATGGGTATGTGGAACTACCTTGGGCTGCTATAATCAATCTGTAATAATAAGTATTTTTTTATATTTGAGGAAGAATATTACAGGCAACTAAAGGGGGTTGCAATGGGGTCAAGTTGTGCCTCCATTTTTGCTAATTTAGTTTTTTGTATGTGGGAGAAGAAACACATATTTGACACTGAATTTTCCAAAGATTGGATACTATATACCCGTTATTTGGACGATGTATTCATTTTATGGAAGGTAGATCTTGAAAGAGTATTAAAATTTGAGAGTTTCATCAATAACATTTGCGAATATTTCCAATTTACACATACTCACAATCCACAAGTTATAGATTATTTGGACATAAGGTTGACTAAAAATATCAACCAGAACTGTTTTGAATTACTGGTCCATAGGAAACCAACATA
Source organism: Protopterus annectens (assembly GCF_019279795.1). Taxonomy (NCBI): domain Eukaryota; kingdom Metazoa; phylum Chordata; order Ceratodontiformes; family Protopteridae; genus Protopterus; species Protopterus annectens. The sequence continues at coordinate 1,660,693,251 of NC_056737.1, forward strand.
TTCTAATAGTTTTTTGAAGTTTGAGAGTCAACATCCATTATATATTAAGAGAAACCTTGTAAGAGGCCAGATGATTAGAGGGGCTAGAATGTGTTCAACGTTTGAAGGGTTAAAAAAATAACTGATGTTACTGACCCAAATGTTTAGGAACAGGGGATACCCCATGGAATTGGTGGAGAAATTTAAAGAAGAGATTACAATAGGATGGGGCAACAAATTTATTCCCCTATTAGGACAAAAACAAGTATTTAAGGAAACACAAAGTAATCAGACCAATAGATATACACATTATATGGTTATAGAATTCAGTTCATTTGGTAGGGAGGTACAAAAGTTTCCTACCAAGAATTGGGTGATTTTGGAAGGAAACAAAGAGTATACCCACTGGTTAGGCACAGGTCCACTCTTTACTAACAGAGTGGGGAAAAATATGAAATATTTATTAGAACCCACAAAACAGTTAAGTGTACTAACAAATGTGGTAGGTGTAACCAATGTTCACTGATTTTAGAAAGCAGTGAATACAAGGTAGGAGATACCACACCCACTATTAGGATGGTTGGTGGCAATTGTCAAACAAGAGGGGTGGTTTATATTGCCATTTGTCAAAGTTGTTTAAATTTCTATGTGGGGAAAATGGAAAGATCCCTAAGGCAAAGAATTTATGAGCACACATATGCCATGGAAACTAAGAACAAAAATAATGCCCTTTTTAAACACTCAGAAATATGTCCTAATTTTACCCGTTTCAAGTTTGGCATACTTGAGATAGTGAAAAGGAACATCAGTGGAGGTGATTGGGGGAACGAATTAGAAACTAGGGAATTACACTGGCAGTTCACATTAAATGCAATAGAATCCCTGGGTATTAATGATTATTTATCTATACGGCCAGTGTTAAAACAGAGAGCTAGGAAGTTGTAATTTAAAAGGTGAATTCTTGAAATAAAATTCAAGTTTTCAGTCCATAAACACACTATTCTTCTGGGTAACAAATTGTACATGTATTGCTATCCTGCTAACACAGTTCTTGAGTATGTGTACACACATTTTTATTTTCAAGAACTGTTTTTTTAAATGTTAATTGGCTATTAATTAAGTACACAAGTGTATATAAGTGCAAAGAGGAGGGAAACACAACAGTTTGATAAAGTCTGGTATGTTTACAGACGAAAGCGCTTACTTCACTGTTGGTTTTTGGAGATTTTTACCTTTGCTGTGGAATTTTAATGAATGGTAGAATAAACTTTACTGTGCTTAGACTACACCCTTGTACTTGGAATAATTTTATAGTGTTTTGATTCACCAAGGTGAGCAGACTGTTACTTCCTGGGATTGTGTTTCTCAAGGTTTGATTTTTTATTTACAATCCTGGTGCTCGAGTACTTTGCAGTATACCTTGAAGATAGAATTGGATGACTATGTCACCACCTGCAGGTTTCAACATGGGATCCAGGGCATCAAGCTCCTCAGTGGTCAGAAGATTTTGAGCTTGTTCATCAAACCTGTGGGCTTATGAACCTAAGAGCACTCTTGAGACTGGCTTGAACCTTGAAACAGCTTCTTGGATTACCTGGCTGTATCTCAGTGGTAGCATTCAGGACAGAGGGTTATGTTCAAAGGCCTCTCCTAGATCCAACATTGCTTGATGGCCTGGCTTAAGGAAAATCCACCATATCCTCACACATCATAGTCTACTGCTCAGGTCCTAGACTTCAGCTAATTATTTGAAATCTGGTGGGACCTGCCTATGCGGTAACAGAAGCATACCATTAGGGACAAGGTCTGATGCCAGCCCAAAATCCATTACATGCTTGTCAAGTTTCCTTCCTGTCACTGCTTGACACATCCTTGAACACTATAACCCTGTCATCTGACAACTGGTGCATTCCTGTTTCAGACACAATTCGTGTGTATAAACTCTTCTAGTCTGGAAATCTGTAGGCGAGTTTTCTTCCCACTCTACTTCCAATGAGTAGTCAAAGAATTTAGCCAGATAAACATAATAACTCAATTTTAACACACCTCTGCACCACATGACTTCTGTTTTCAAGTCATAAGCTGAATGGAGTGAGATCATTACCAGGCATCTAACCACAAACTCCTTTCTGATATGTTTGATCTAGCTTAGGACTCAGTGACCGCAATATTTTGCAACCCTGCTGCCTAACAAAAAAATTTAATGTACTGGACACAGTGAGCAAGAGGATCTTCTCTTCTGCCAGTCTGGGGATTATATCTTCCAATTGTTTATCTCACCTCTCCAGGCTCCAATCTGCCTTAGTATAATGGGCAATGAAGCAGCTTTCAGCTCTCCCTAGGCAGTATTGCATCTATAGCTTTCATTGTGGTATACCACATAGCTTACTGTAGCTGCAGTTATATTGTGATGAGGTCAGTAGGTTAACCATGTCACTGAGCAAGATAGTATGGTTGAAACTCTTTCTCTTAAGGAGGTAAAATAGTCCAATCTGGATGCCCCTCATTCTTTTGGTGGTTCTGTCCAGTCAGCTTTCACAGAACCTGGTAGATGACCTCCTGAAAAGGAGGCAGATACCCACAATTGTAGAAGAGATTTATGTTCTCTTGGTCCTTCTCATCTTCATTTTCTTCTTCTTCTGCTTCTTCTTGCATAGGCAACCCCAAAAAAGCTCCCTATAAGATCAAGGAAAGCCCTAAAGCTTCAGAAGTCATTTTAGTAGTATCAGACATGTCATTCAAGAGAATGACTGCATGACTCCTCCATCCCAACAGTTAACGGTCCTACAATCAAAGGCTATCTTTGATGTGATTGGTTCCTTGAGTTTGCTCTGGTTTTAAGTCCAGAAATGAAAACTATGTCCTTGATTAGGTCATATATTGCTATACCTTTGAGTTCATGGAGCTTTCTCAGAAACAGCTCTGCTCAAACGGACAAAGAATGTACAGGCTGTTCTTCCTTTGAAATGAGGCCAAAGTTTCCAAGTTCATCTTTTAATAGCACTGAAATAAATGGAAGGCTTCCTTCCCAAGCTAGATCTCAGCAGTTTTAATGGGCACATCCTTAAATATCAACTTTCAGATGACATCTCTCCAGGAAAACATACCCCTGCTGTAAAGGGCATCTGGATGATGTAATTGGACATGATGGAGACCTTCTGGTACATCAGTGTCTGGTGTTTATATAGTAGTTTTTTTTCAATTTTCTGTCAATAGAAACTTTTAATGCAAACGCTACTGTTTGGTCTTTCCTCTGCACACAGAATGTTCATCAAGATGCTAACCATGATGTCAGAGACACATATAACTAAACTACCATATTTCTGATTTCTGACAGTCTCTGCAATTAGGGATAATTTGAATTCTGTTATGATGTTCTCATTTCTTCATCTGACCCACAGTGTACTTCCTACCACCCATCTCAGGTACTTAATCTTCATTACCTCAAGGTTCCTTGACTGTTCTGTTTTCAGTGCCCAGGTGTCTGTGCCATATAGGAGCACTGCTTACACCACTGTTTTGTAAAACTTAGTTTTCAGCATCTTTGACATTCTTCTGTCACACACTGTCCATGACAATCTAAGCCAGCAGACTGCACCACCTCTGATTCTAGCTTTGAACGCCTCATTCAGACTTCCCTTGTCCTCAAAAACCCTTCCCAGATACGTGAAACTTTTAATCTGGCCGAGTATTTTCCCTTCTATCTCAGTTTTCAGCTTCTTCAAGTCTTCCCAATTTGCTGCTGTGACAATCAACTTGTCTGTATACAGTTTCATCCCATATGCCTTCAGTCATGCATTCCAGTCTCCCATCAGTTGCTGATATTGCTGTTCAGGGTCCTGTGATGTAAAATGATCTGCATACAGCAGCTTTGTTGATCTGTTCCCTTCAACCTGTTTGTTAATATAGTCCATCACCAGTATGAACAGCAGTGGGTTCAAATCTGAATCCTGATGCACTCCCACCTCCACTGGGAACCCCTCTATGAGTTTGAAGATTCTCTGTACTTGTGTCATTAGATCCTTGTACATAGCCTACACTGATTTTACCAGTGATGCTGGGACTTCAAACCATCCCAGAGCAGCCCAAATTAGCTTTCTTGGGATCTTGTCATATGCTTTCTCCAAGTCTTGGAATGTCCAGTCCTCCTCTTTCCTAATCTCCAGTTTCTGCTCTACTGTCTGTATCACTGCAAACAAGGGGTCAGTTGTTCTGTGCCCTAATCTGGATTCAAACGTCTCATCTCCCGCCTTACTTTCCATTGCTCTGCCTGTTTATAAGTCATCCTCCTCAGAACTTTTATGCAGCGTGACACGAGTTGGATACTTCTATACTGCCCACAGTTGTGAATGTCACCTTTGTTCTTGTACAGTGGCACTAGAATGATTACTCTCCAGTCATCTGGGATATGCCTTTCACCACATGCCATAATCTACTGTGAATTCATCTAATCATGCTGTTATTCCAGACTTAGTTTTCCTTACCACTATTCATATTTCTTCTAAGCTTTCTTCTCCCTGCGTCAGTTTAACTTATGACTTGTAAGTATGTCTTCCATCTGCCTTTGATGTCCTCTGGATTGGTGAGCAGGTTGATGCTGGCATCTCTTATGGACAGTGTTTGATAACTGTCTTCTTTATCTTCCTGCCTTTGCCTTACTACTTCATAGACTTTCTTTGTGTCATCTACTAAATCACTTTCCAGAAGCTGGCAGAGTTTCTCTGACACGTTCTTTTTTGCTATTGCATCTTTTCTTTTAGCCTCTTTGTCAGCCAACTAGTATTCCTCCTTAGCCTGCTCTGTCTTTTCTGTTTGACACTTTTTCCTGCACTTTGTTCTTTTGATAACTTCCTGGATGTCTGCGTTCCACCACTAGCTTTTCTTATGTACCTTATTTCCATACTAGGCTTAACTGTATGTCTGTTCTGCAGTCTTCACACATGCTGTTTTGAGACACTGACATCTGTCTTCACCTCCACCTATTTCCTGTTCTTCCTGAGGTGTTAGAACCTTGAGTATTGTTCTCAAATGAATCACAGCCTCTACCCAAAAGGCCTAGGAAGGGTCTTCATAATACACAGTAATATTAAATTCCATTTAGATTTGAGTCTACTATGGATTATCAGTCTAGTTTTTACTACAGCTAACATACCACTGGCCAGCTTACAATGTCCTGGTATGCACCCTGTATATATAAACAATGTCTTCTGAAAAAAAAATGCATTTGCAAGGGGAAGCGGGGGGGGGGGGGTTGCTACACCCTAGGCTCCAAACTTGCCATGTATGACAAGCAAATATCGTTATTCCCTACAGGAAGAGGTGCAACCCCACACACACACACACACACACATGCAAAACACTGATATATTGATTCATTACATTTAGTTTTTTTGTAGTGGTTATCTGTGGTGGGATGATGTAGCTGTCCTGCTCAGCTTTTAGGCGTTTGGCATCAGATAAGTAAAATGGACCATCTAATTCCCCAGCTGAATATTTTGATGAAATGAAGGGGGTAGCTCTCCCAAGTCACTTCCAGAAGATGCTACAGTCAAGGAATATTTGCAGTTAATGCAAAATGGGGGGTTGTCTATATAATCCCTTTGCTTATCCCTAAAAGTTTACATAAGGCTTGTAAATTTTCCCTGCAGTCTTACTTGGAACCTTTTGGTGGACGTATTCAAGTATACCAACAAAATTTCATTGAATAAATGTAAATTGCAGCCCCTGTCCAAAATTAAGCTGACCATATTTGCAGCCCCATAGGGAATGCTCACTTTGTGTGTAGACTCTTAAGCCAGATACCAGTGGCTCTGCAGCAGCCCCTTGAGAGGCTTCAACCCTTCTGAGTCCAGGCTTTCATCCACCAGAGTCCAGAGTATTGAACAGATATGAGAAGCATGTATTCCTGTCTGCTACATTTTCACTGCTGGGGCTGAAGTACTTCACATGAATCTTCAAAGGGACCTGAATGATGAAATATACCAAGCTTTGTGATTTAGCACTGATGAAGGCTTGATATAGCCGAAACCGGTTTGCCTTGGACATTTTGCTATGGATTTATAAATTTTTCACTAATAAATCAGTTTTAGCTGAATTACCATTGTGCTGGTCTGTTTTTGTAAGGAGTTTTTGGTTTGGTTTGGACCGTGCACTCAGTCCCCTTTGCGTGTGTTTGGTTTGGTTGCTGGATGGGCCACTGTCTCCTCAATATAAGCAACCTTATTATCTGCATGTTTTATTACAAAGCAGAGGGCACTAATAAGGCATCCAAATCTGGCCTTGCCTTGCATGGGCATCCCAAGCAGTATCTTACATTGTTCACTAAGAGCATCAAGGAGATATTTCTGCCTTTTGCCATCACAGGAGTGCTCATGTATGGAATGGAGATTGTCTTGAAAGCATGGAAAAAACAAAGCAAGACCCTTATCACTGTGACTGCAAAGTTCCACCCCCTACCCCCCCCACATGATTCTTTTAATAGAATAAAGAGGAGTCCGTGCAATTTGTGGATAAGGTGTGGCTCAGCAGCAGAAGGAGATTGTTGGGAAGTGACAGTTTCTTAGTCTGTATTCCATCAAAATTAAGGACCCAATGAATGGAGTTCCCAGAATTTCTCATTTGGTTATGGTCAGCCCATCATGAACAGTAGCACCAGTCCTGAGATCCTTCCCACCTGTCACACTCTGTCAATTCTCCCTCCATCTAAATGACTATTTAAAGATTACCAAGGATAGATGGAGAGGGAATAATGCCCAGAGGATATACTATCTGCTTTCTCTTCTCACCTAAAATTCCACCATTGCCCTTGTCATATCAAGTGGGTGTTAAACCTTTTTAAAAAAAAAACAGCCATTATAGAGGTGACCAGACCAAAATAGCTTAGTGTTTTACTCTAGCTTTTTAGTGGTGCCAAAGATGACAAATGACCTCAGGCCCATACCAGATATATGTGACTTATACACCTGCATACCAGAAGAAACCTTTGAAATTGTCACACTGCATTCTGTGCTTTCTTATCTGTCAGAATGAAACTGGATGTGCTCGTTGGCCACCTGGACACTTGCCTCCACATCAGAATTACTGAAGAGTCCAAGAGTGTTATGTATTTCTGGGAAGAAGTCTTTCATTACCAGTTCATGATTCTACTTTTTGGTCTCACCTTTGCTCCCAGGGTATTTCACAAGTGTATTCCCATTGTAGCAGCTCACCAAAGACTGAAGGCATCCATAATATTCCTGTATTCAGACAACTGGATTCTTGCTGTCCCATCTACGAAGGATTTGGTAATTATAAGTGAGTCTCTGCTCAAACTGCTCATCTCCTTAGGGATAACAATAAACCTTACAAAGCCTCACTTATTTCTAGTTTAGGTTCTTAAATTTATAGGATGCATCTTAGATACTTCTCTATGTTAAGCTTTTCTTCCTCAAGACAGAATGCTTTTTCTGAGCAAGTGGTTGTGACCATTCTTTTGATCAGAGTCTCAGAGCCTTAGTCCATATGGTAACCTCAATTGTTATGCTCCCTTGCAGTATATTTCATATTAGAGTACTAAAGTGGACAGTTCAGACCTAATGAGTCCAGCATCTCGACCATCTTTCCTTTCCAGTTCAAACTTCTGTTGCTTGCCATTTGCAACTACAGTGGTACACATACATCAGGCATCAGTCACCATGGTTGCATCTACTCTAGGGTGGGGGAGGGCAAACAACAGAGAGACAGACTGCTCACAATGCCTAGTCACCTTAGGAGTTTCATATCTCATAAATGTTTGTAAAATAAGTTCTAACAATGTTGAGCTTTCATGTCTTGTTACTTCAGAGAAACATTTCAATTCATTTGGACAACATAGCTGTTGGCTGGTACATCAACAAACAGGGAGGGGGAGGGATGTAGTCTTATCTTCTATCTCAAAAAGGTTGTGAGAGCATGGCAGTAGGTCATCAATTCATACAACTTTTTTCATAGCAAACTATATTATCATGCAGGCCCAGTTCTCTTATGGTCAGGCTTAGTCACTGTCCTCTGAGTTCTCATAAATAGTCACTCAGTCTTCAATGACAAGAAGAATGTTTCATCATTGGGTAAACCACTCTCCAATCACTTTGCATTTCTGGCAGACAACAAATGCCCCAACTTTGTTTCACTGGTAGGATACCATATCTCACAAAATGGCCAAATTAATTTTCCCTCATTCCCTGCCATGACATAATTCTTATACAAAAGCCAGTCAGTCTCACAGTTCCATCTACCTCAATCAAACACTGATTTCATCTGCTGATCCTTTTACTTTGAGAAGAAGTCACTGCATCTGCATCCGTTCAAGATGATGCTCTTCCAAGAAATCTCAGCCACATCACCACTGCCTAAAGCTTTTTTCCAGTTCTATTAATAGCAAGCAGTCCTGCATTTTCAGAGAGGATATTTTCCATTATCTCCATCTTTCACAGACCTTTTTGATAGACACTGTGTAAAATGGACCAGCTTTTCTCTGTATGCAGCAAAAAAAAGCATAAATCCTGTGTCTTTTGGATGTATCATAGTTGTCTGAAATGTTGTATTTTGATTTCAGATACTCTTTCTTTAATGTTAATTTGACTGCTATTTCCATCTTTCATTCGGGGCTAGACTCCTCTTTGTTTGCCTCTCTTAAGTTCTATAAAGTCTTCTTATATGGTACTTTTCACCTTAAGCTGCCAGATTTAAGATCCTCTCTCCCTATGGGATGATAATTTTATGATAGAAAAGGTCTCTTTCCCACTTTTTGGGTCAGCTGGTTCTCCAGTCCCAAAATTTCATAACAAGAACCATTTTCCATACTCGGAAAAAGTTGCACATAACCACTATAAGCAACAGAAACATCTGATGTGTAACAATCTATCAGCGCATTCTCAAAGAATGTCTGAAGCCATTATTGTTTCCCCTTTGTAGAATTTCCTATATCAACAGGGACAGTTGCCATACTTACAAAATAGCTATATATATTCTCACTACCGCTAACAAAAATATCTGTGGCTTTACTGTCAGACTTCTCAGTCAGTGCTACCCGATTGTAGTTTTTTTTTTTTCTTCGTGGAAGTTCCTGTGTGAAAAAGAATCCTCTCTCATTCACATGAAACTACACATACTCCTCTTGTCAGTAATAGCAGTGCTAATACATTACATTCTGTCACCAAGTTGTCAGAACCTGCACAGTAATACTAGGATTGTTCCTCTAGGTGGACTTTTTAAAACAACAGCAGCCCTTTGTTTCACTAACCAATAACATTCCTACTCTAGTTAACAATGATGTGAAATGCATTACAACCTGCTAAAGTGTTCTCGGACCTTGTCAAGTGCTGTTAGGATTTTTCCCATCAGGGACATCCATCCAGAAACAATTATGCATATTTCACCACTATGGTAACAGTAATGTTTACTCTGTTTTTCTTGACATGTCCTCTGTCGTCACCCTTTATCATTATCCAACACAAGGAGATTCTGTAGTGCTGCTTGAAAGTAAAATATGCAAAACCGAGTACTTTGTCCCCATCCTACAAAATATCTCACTTCTCCAGTAATCACTTCAGTGCTTAGAATGTAGCCTCTGACTTCTCCCACATCATGTTACCTTCCCACCTATTGCACAGTTGTTATCATCATCATCATTATAAGATCAGTCACTACAGTAGGCAGCAAACAAGCAATGTCCACAGAAAATTATATCTGATCTTCTTTAAGTGATCAAGCTGAATGGAAGCACCTGTCAAAAAGAAAAAAAAAAAAAACATCCCAGCTCTCGGAGCACAACTGCACTTTTCAAACAATTGTAGTTGCATGGGTAGGGAATGTATGTAAGTACTGCCACCAGTTTTGTCTACATCTGATGTCAGTGCTTAAGACGCATTGTAAAGGCCATGGATTGGCTAGCCATGACTGGTTACTAAATGACTGTGAGAGGGGAGGGAGCTTGCTAATGAGTAGACTGCAGTGTACTTTTGGGCTCATTTTCTTTAAAATTTCAGGGTAGTTATTTCATAACATTAACTGTTCTATTAAAATATATATTCCTTAAGTATGCTTATTTTGGAAGAGTAGTTTTTTTAAATGCTGCGGTAGCGTTGTCGCCTCACAGTAAGACGTTGTCTTGTTCGATTCTCAGCTAAAGCATCTTCTGTGTGGAGACATGTGTGAATGGGCGTACCTTCGTTGAAGGTTGTGTGTCAGAGCTGGCAACTCGGTACATAAAAAAAAAAATCTACTGCCAATCATTAGCAGACCGGAGTTCCGCTGTGGCGACCCCTAACCGGGAAAAGCTGAAAGATACAACAAGTTTTTTTAAATTTTAAAATCACAACTTTTGAATAATCTTGGCATCATACGACTGCACTGTCATTAGTGTACCAAGATAACTCATGAACTGTAGTAAAAGGGTTAAGGGTCTTGGCATTTGGACACCTTTGGGTAATAAACTTGGATTAGCCCTGATGGAGTCTTTTTAAAAAGTAAGATAAGCTTCATGAGAAGAAATAGACTAGCGCTATGAAGCCTTTATAGCAAAGGTGATCAAAACTGAGTAGGTTTTCTACAGAGACATTTAAGGGTTCTGAATTAGCCAGTTCAAACATTTGCAAAGTTAATTCTGACAGCATGAAATTTAAATTTCAGAGTGCAAAAGGGGAAAAGACCAGGAAGCAAAGTTGAGGGATAACTGCTAGGAAATGTTATAAAAATCCAAAGAACCAGAAAGTGGCTATAAGTAAGATTAGGTTTCACTTAAAAATAGTCTTCTAGACATAAATACAGTATTGTTTTTGCATAGGCCTAGAAATACAGCCATATTAAAGCAGACATATATCTTCATTTTAGATTTTACATGCAGTTTCAATAGAAATGAATGTTTCAGAACAAATGAATAACCTTCATTTAAGAATACTTATAGGAGTAACATATGCTAACAGAATGTGCAGAACATTAGGTACAAACAAGCTTGGGAACCAAGGTTAAAGAGGCGTTTAGAACAAGTTGTAGGACATTTACAGGGTTTTGGTGATTTTTAGAAGAGATACTTCATACACAGAAGGACATTAGTTAGTTTGGACTGATACACAGAAAGTCACTGCAGTGAAGTCTACAGAGGTTTGGTACAGACACTGGAGTGTGAGTGCAGAAGTCAAGTCAAATATTCTGCATTCCAGAATATTTATTATATTATACTGGAGGAAAGGAATAATTCTGTGTATAATGAGTGCAGAAGCTACTTACATTATAATTCAGTCTGTTTCAGTTTATCAGCACTGTTATTGGAGACAGTAAGATTTGATTTGGATATCTATCTCTACTGTACATAATAAGGCATTCTTAATCGAACTACAGTGTATGCAGACTTTTATTTATTTATTATTACATTTTTTACCAGGAAAGTCAGACTAGATGGGTACCCATTTTCAGCAGAGGCCGGGGGATAAAAGCAACACATACAAAGGCAATATTTGACATAGATGTGGTTAATTTTACACATGATAAAATACCTGCAGAAATTTCTTAGTTTGTCTGGTAAGTACACAGTATAAAAAACACAATTACTCAGCAATATAACAATGGGATCTAAGTGGTTACATATAATAAGAATCATAGTTTGCCAGACAGAGAGAGACAAATACTACAGCTCTATTCTAAACGGTACAAGAAGATTTGGCACATAAAAGAGAGACTGGCACCGGTTCAGCAGAGTTTTGGGTAATTACAAAATAAAGACATTCATACCAGCCTCATTCCAGTTTCTTTCATTTATTTCCAGTTCATTCCAGTATTCTGCAGTCTTTTCAATTCTTATACCTACCACAATAGTTGAAAATAGCCAAAGCTGAAACTTAGCAGAATAAACTTCTGTGCAAAAATGGAAAACAGATAGCATAACAGTAGTGTGGAATGCACTGCTCAGAAGAGGCAACTCGGTTACTTAGCAAGTTAAAAATGCTAATCTACTTAATATTGCTTTGAGTAGAGAAATTCTGAGATGCTCTTAAAAAGTCAGTACAACTTCCCACAAAAGTATTCATGCTATGGCAATTAGGGAATCTGAGGAAAGCAAGCAATTATCATGAATAGGATAATCTCCTGATGAAGGACTTGGTAATATTTCTGAGCAGCAACACCTCCAATGGGAATTTCAGCTTGGGGCAGAAGAGCCAGAAACCAAGCCTAATAAGCAGATTCAGATTGGTGGATTTTGTCTGGGTCAGGCTAACAAACTGAAGTTTCACATTTAAGGTACGAAATGTACATCAGTTCACAAAAGCAGCAATTTACAAAAGCATTTTTCAAGGGTGGACTGTTGTTTCATTCATGGAAAAGTTATGCATATAGGTAAGTACTTGGCAATCAGTCTAGCCATTAAACAATAAAAAAGTTATCTACTTGCCATAATGTTCCATCTGAGTAGTTGTACTTCATTTGTCTTCAACCTGTGGCTCTTTGGATCCACATCGGATCTGACATGGCCGCATTTTCCAGCTATGGCTCCGAGCTCCATGCTCCTCTCCTTACCCATAATGCCCCATGTCTCCCTTCTACCCTCAGATCGAGTTTGCTGCCTAACATGCATCAGACACCTGAACCAATAACACTTTATCACCAGGATAACCAATAGGAAACACCCTTGGCCTGGACAGAACCAAGGATCCCAACAATAGCCATCTGATAAGGAAACATATAATCTGAATGATAAGGTTATTGGGAAGGAGGGGAGGATGGTTGAAGACAAATGAAGTACAACTACTCAGCTGGAATGTTATGTTGAATACATAACTTCTATATCTGAAGTAGTTTACTTCATTTGATTTTCAACCTGTAGGACAGAGTCCCCAGCTACCAAACTCTTGGGTGGTCCTCATGGAAGGATGTTCCGGAGCACCGCAGAGCCAAAGGATGCTCTACTCCTAGAGACAATGTCTAATTTATAATGCGAAATAAAGGTATGAGATGAGGCCTAAGTGGCAGCCAAACAAATATCATTCAAAGATACCCTGGAGCAAAAGGCTGCTGACACAGCCATAGATCGGGTCGAATGAGCTGTCACTTTCCCTGGCAGAGACAGATCTCTCTCCAAATAGGCTCGGCCAATGCATTGTGAAATCCAGTGAGCAATTGTCACTTTTGAAACTGGTTTACCGAAGAAAGGTTTGGCATAAGACACAAAAAGTTGATCAGATTTGCGGAAGGGTTTAGTCCTGTGTAGGTAAAACCTCAATTGTCTATGCACATCCAATAAATGTAACCTATATTCCTCTTTGTTCTGGTAGTTAGGAAAAAAGACTGGCAAGTTAATGGTCTGATTAATATTGGCTTCTGAAGCTACCTTAGGGAAGAAAGACGGATTAGTGCATAGCGACACCCTATCTTTATGAAAAATCATGTAGGGCATTTTGATAGAAAGAGCCTGAAGCTCCGACACCCTTCTGGTGGAAGTGATGGTGACCAAGAAGGCAGTTTTCCATGTCAGAAATTGCAAATTCACTGAAGCCGCAGGCTCAAAGTGGAGAGAAACCAATGCCTGCAACAGTAAGATAAGGTCCCACGGTGGGATAGGATCCTTTACCGGGGGGTCTAAGAAGAAAAGCACCTTTAAGAAAGGTCTTACAAAGTTTACAGGATGCCAATGAAGACATATTTACCCCCACGTGAAAATTAGAAATGGCTGCCAGTTGGATTTTAACCGTAGAGGAACTGGCGCCCTGTTGAAAAATGCTAGTCAGAAAATCTAAGACATGTGCAGTAAAAGGGTCCATGGACTGCTGAGTGGCCCATATTGAGAAACGTTTCAATTTACTACAATACACTTTTCTGGTAGAAGATTTGTAAGCCGCTACCAGAATAGACTTAACAGGAGATGACAAACTGGGAGTCCTAATAATTTTAGGAACCGAAGCAGCCAAGCAGTGAGCTTCAGACTGTCCAGGTCTGGGTGTGGGATCCTGAGGGATGCGAGAGAAGATCCGGAACTGTATCCAAAGTCCATGGTGGAACAACTAGCTGAGACCTGAGTAAGGGAAAACAAACCCGTCAAGGCCAGAATGGGGCGATGAGGATCACAGTGCTCCCCAGCCTTCGGTCTTTCTGCAGAAACTTCGATATAAGGGGATGAAGAGGATATGCATAAAGAAGACCAGGAGGCCAAACATGAATCAGAGCATCTCTGGGCCCCCCACCCCGGCGGGGGGTTCAAAGTGAAAAACTTGCAGCATTTCACGTTGGAAGGAGATGCAAAGAGATCACAGCAAGGATGACCCCACTCTAGAAAGATCTGTTCCACTACTGAAGGATTCAGAGACCATGCATAAAGCATCAGGATAGATCTGCTGAGCCTGTCTGCTAGAATGTTGGACCATCCTGGAATGTGCGTTGCCACCAGAAAACTGCCGGTGGAGATCGCCCATTCCCACATTCTCATGGCTTCTCGACACAGGGGATAAGATCTGGTTCCCCCTTGTTTGTTGACATACCAAACCACTGACATATTGTCCGACTGAATTACAATCGTTCCTAGAAGAAGATGAGCATGAAGGGCCTGCAACGCAAGGAGAACCGCTCGCATATCTAGAACATTGAATTGCAGATAGGTCTTGGAAGGGGACCACGTGTCTTGGACTGTCCTTCCTGAGCAACGCACCCCCACCCTAGTAGGGAGGCATCCGTGGTCACCGTGGTCTTGGGAAAGGCAGGTTGGAATGGGCATCCCTTGAGGGGATCTGGGGACTGAATCCACCACCAAAGGGAGTCCCTGCACGCTCTCGAGATTCTCACCGGAAAGGACAAGGGGAGGTCTAACAGGGACCACTGAACCACAAGTGTCCACTGCAACACTCTCATATGAAGACACTCCATTGGAAGAATATTGATCGTGGCCACCATAGACCCCAATACTCTTAACACTGCCTTGGCTGTTGGTAAATGGGGCCGAAGAATGTGTAAGATGTGTAACCTCAGATTGTGTATCCTGTCTAATGTAAGGAACACCCTAGTTTCTAATGTGTCCAGCCGTGCCCCAATGAAATCCAAAACCTCAACTGGGAGTAGAGCAGATTTGTTCATGTTGATTGTGATGCCCAACTTGTTGGCTAGCTGAAGGAGGAAGTCCCTGGCCTAGCAAAGTAGATGCTCTGAAGGGACAGTAAACAGCCAGTTGTCCAGGTTTGGAAAGACCTGAATACCCTGAAGCCTCAGGTGAGCCGCTACTACCGCCATTACCTTGGTAAACACCCAGGGGCTGTGGTGAGACCAAAGGGAAGGGCTCAAAATTGATAATGATTGGCTCCCAGCTGGAAGCGAAGGAACCTCCAGGAGTGCCTGTCCATCTTGAAGTGATAGTATGTGTCCTGGAGATCGATCGAGCACATCCAGTCTCTGGCCTGCAGATAGGGCAGGATAGATTTAATCGTGACTATCCAGAATTCTGTCTTGGTTACAGACAGGTTCAATTTGAACAGATCCAGGATTGGTCTGAGGTCCCCCGTCTTTTTTGGCACTAAAAGAACCTGGCATAAACTCCAGATCTCGACTGATCTAGGGGGACCGGTTGGATGACTCTTTTCCTTAGCAGTGAATCTATTTGTATTGCTGCCTCCTCCCCCTGCGTGGTTGGGACATCCGTGCGGGCTTTGTTGGATGGGGGAGGTACTTGGAATGGAACGGAATATCCTCTGGATATGATGCGCAACACCCATTGATCTGTTGTTATGGACTCCCATGCTAGAGGGTGTAGCGATAAATAACCTCCAACTGCCTCCAGAGATGAACAGTTGGCAACCCCTCGATTCCGATCATCCTCGAATCCAACGACTCTGAAACCATGGGTCAGATCAGAAAAGGAGTAATAGGACGGAACAAAGGTTGGAAGGGACCCACTTCAGAGGGAGAAGGCCCCGGCAAGACCCCCATCTGTATCTGAGTGTGGATAAACCTCCACATCATCTTGTCCATCTCCACTTCTGAGAGGCTCCGAGTGGAGTGGGAGGACGCCACCAAAATCAGATGGGCATGCTGGTGGGGGGGAAGACCTAACCGGTGACTGGATTTGTTGTTCCTCGGGCTAAGGTGAAAACTTAGGGAACCTGAGCCTAGGAGTCACTGGCCTGGATACAGGCTTCATTTTTGGTGGTGAGCCGGCCTGCGACAAGTGGTCGGGGGATCGCTTACGAGGCCGGTCCTTCTTAACCTGATCCCCTTCCCCGGACCTCTTGAAGGAAGTGTGAGTCCCAGAGGCCGGGGAAGAAGAAGACAGAGCAGCAGCCGCTAGTTTCTCTACAGGGGAAGAGGGGACCACAGTCCCAGCAGAAGATGGCAAGAGGCCCTTAAGGATCAATTTGTCTTGGCTGTCCTTAAGTGCCCTGGGGTTAAACTCAGCGCATATAGGACAGGGGGACTGGAGGTGTTCAGCCCCCAAGCAGACCATGCACAGAGTGTGGACATCCGCCGGGGAAAGCTTATGGCCACACCCTGTGCACTTTCTGAAACTGGGCTTTAGGGCATCTGCCATCCCTTCAGCCGGCCCAGACATAAACACACACACACACACACACACACACACACACACACACACTGCACACACGTGAGAAAGAGAAGGAAAACGGGACAGGAAAGCCTACTTTCTTTTTTTTTCTCTAACTAAATGAAGAACCCTGGGGAGGTACAGAAAAGTTCAAGAGAAAGGAAAAGTCAAGAGGAAGCTAAAATAGAAAAATATACAAGCTTACAAATACTGAAAAAACACACTGGAGCTCGGACCATGCTTCTTCACTCTAAAGCAGCAAACAAGATCTGAGGGGAGAATGGAGATGGGGACATTATGGGTAAGGGGAGGAGCATGGAGCTCAGAGTCATAGCTGGAAAAAGCGGCTGTGCCAGATCTGATGTGGATTTGAAGATCCACAGGTTGAAGATCAAACGAAGTAAACTACTTCAGATTCAAAAATTTTCCTCAAACCTCAAGGAGGGTAGTTCAAGGTAGACCAGGGAAAAATTTGAGGTTGTTCATCTAATTGTCTATGGTTAAGTTAAATGTGGCAAGGGTGCTATTCTTTTTGACATGTAGTGAAAGTTTGGTTCATAGGTGGGGAACATGTTGGGATATAAATCTATCACATCAACACAGACAGGTTTATCTATTGAGGAAAGTCTGATTAGTTTAACCAAGTGTTTAAGTAAACATTTGCTCTGCAAAAGAAGAGATGGTCAAGGATGGTTGAAACTTTCATGGCTCAAAAGGCTAGACTTAGTTCCCCATGAAGGAATCTATAAGAGACTGAGTACAGAGAGAAGCTGCCAATCTTTCCATATAATGCCAAAAGGGGCATTATATTCAATAATGAGTCTGATAAGCTACAAGTAAAGGGGAATTAAGACTTCTTCCAATCTAGAAGAGGTGCCCTTGGAAATTAGATGAGCCAGAAAAAAAGCTTTCTGAAGTATGTGAACACATAAGACATAATGGCCAAAACATAAGGAAATATCAACAAGTACAGCTGGAGAGGTGTGTCACCTATATGGTATCATATAGAATTTTTTTGTTTACCAAAATTAATCATTTTTTTGCACATTTAATTTGATATCATTGTTGTTACACCAACTGTTAACATGGTCTAACCCATGTTCGAGCAATTGTGAGCTAGTGGAAGATTGAACAGCAATGCCCGTATTACAGTTGTCTGCAAACTTAAACCCACAACTGTTTTATGTGCTGTCATTATCTGTGACCACTGCAAGGTGACTTTTCTTAGTTGTGTCATTATATTTACTACTGCTGGCTACGTGTTGACAATCAAATTATACTTTTCTTTTTTTAATCACAATAATATCTTTACTGCATTGAGCTCACTTAGTGAAGATATTGAATACAGCTTTTCGGCGACCTTCAATTTGGTTATCGGAAAATAAATGAATGAATAAATATCGAAATCTTGCCTACGTACTGCTTTTGGGGGTATTACTTCCAGGGGGAGTGTTCGAAAAATAGGCGAAGGAAGCCTTAAGGTGGGGCTTGTATTACGCATTTTGTTGACTGCTCAACTTGAGCACTGCAATAAATAAAACATGCAACGCTAACAGCTTTATCTGAGAACTCATCTGACGAATTATTCCCATACTAGTTTTGCAGGCAAAGTAGGAATACACTCCAAATGATTCCTTTCCCTTGTACACACTCTCAACCTACCAGAGTACCACAAATCAGACTTCCCATGTTCCTTTGTCAAACACTCAAATGATTGGCCGTTTCCTATCGCAACGAGCACGCATCCAAGAAAAGCTGCTAATTAGAACTCGGGGAAACTACGGCAACAAGAAGGAAGCTAGGTGAACTGTAACAGAATTACATAGCAAATTGAACAGGAATGCCGAAAGCTGGGTATGTTAACGATATTGTGTTTATTGAATACAGTATTTAACGTCATAACACGTAGCCAGTTTGAGAGTTGCGGTATTTAATGTGATGCATTATTTCAGCTTAGGATGTAACTTCGTCAACAGATAGCTGCGTGCAGCGTATTATTCCCTTTTGGAGATCAACATTTCAGACTGATTATATATAAAATCAGACTGATCTGTTGTCATCGAATCACCACAGAAAACTCGTTTTTTTTAAGCCAGGGAAGCTGATTTATTGAACATTCACTCATCTCTTCTCACTAGATTTTGGTTCGGCTACTGAGTGTCTGCATTTTATTTGTGTGGTTTGTCTGTTCATATTTTATTTTTAAATATTCAATGTACTTCAGAAGTGAAAATGTACTTTTATCTTTTTCAGAAGACACATTTCAACATGCCATTCATTCCATCAATTTTAATAAACGTAATTAATTTCAAAAACGTGTCCGCTGATCTGGTGCTTGTTCTTTTTTTGTTCTATTTAAGTTTTTGTCTCTAGTACGTGGTGTTGAAAAGAAAGAGAATTGTGTTATGTACTTGCTCTAATATGGAATGTCACATACTGTCTGAAAGGCAGTGACATAGTACATACTTTTTTTTACATTTAGGAATATGCATGCATTAAATTATGTACTTGTTAAGGGCTACTTTCAGACATAGCATGCAGAGGATAAGACAGTGGAAGGTGCATGAGACAGTATGGAATCAGCTCAGTACAGTTGAAGGTAGAGAACATTTTGTCTTGGTTTCTTTCATGCTTTATGGTTCATTTAAGATCTGAGTATATTTTATGAATCTGTACTGAATTACATGCCTTTACATACTTGCATATATACTTGTTTAGGTAAGAAGGTTCTGTTTCATGTTGGGAGTATTTGATAATAAATGGGTCATTTTAATATTTTCAGGATTGACGTAAAGATTACATTTTCAAGGCACTGGAAAGTACAGAGTTAAAAATGTAAAACTTAGATAACAAAAAGTAAATTACAAAAATGATATTCAGGAGAAGAGCAGTTATATAATACATAAAGCTGTCATATTGGTGAAAGGCTTAACCAAGGAGAAGTGGTAAGTCTGTTTGTTTTTCTTTCGGGTTTTCCCGATTAGTGGTCGCCACAGCGGAACTCCTGTCCGCTAAAGATTGGCAGATTTTTTTACGGGCGCCGATGTGCCAGCTCGGCGCCGAAACTTTAACGAAGGCACGCCCATTCTACGCATGTCTTTCGAACGCCACTCGACTACGGGGAGGACATGCAGACTCCACCCACACAGAAGGCGCTCCAGCCGAGAATTGAACGTGAGAACCTCTTGCTGTGAGGTAACAACGCTACCGCGGCACCACCGCGGCTTCTAGTGGTAGGTCTATACTTTTCTGAAATCGATAGTACCCACTGTTTAGATGTTGCTTGTTACCAGATAGAGACAGCATAATGTGACATTAAGGGAGTGACTTCTGACAGGGCAGTACTTTGCAATCAGTGGCAGCAAATTAGGCATAAATGTGGAAGAAAGGCTTTGTTCTCTTATCAAGTCTTTTCTGTAATTTTTTGGGGGTCTTATCTTCCCTCTTGGCTTTTCTATGTATATATGTAAGGTTCTGTGTAGTAGTTATGTAGATTGTAGTGGGGCAAGAGGAAGAATAAATTTAATGTTTATTTTAGCTATTCCCCCTACATATCCTCTGAAAAGGTGCTTTGGCCATGCCAGTTCTTCTCAGCAAATAAATAAATGGTTTAGGGGCTTGCTGTAATAGGCTGCCAATGTTAAGCTGAAAGGATGCAGACCTACATAAAAGAACAGTAAAATACTTCTTTCTATTTTATTATATTTGTTGTCTGTTGGGAAATTTGTTTAACCGTATAATTGCTTACTAGATTCTGGGTCTCAGACTTTTCACTGTATTCTTGACAAAGTGACATCTGTACTATTCATATTCAGTAGGACAGACACTTTAATTGAGTTGGATTTGCTTTGTTTAGGCTCTAGTGAGAGTAGAGAATAACTATGCTATTTCTGGGCCTGTTATTGCTTGTTGAACCTTGAGTTGTGCTATTTTAATATTGGCTGTTAGGCTCAGTTGAATTGTTTTGAATTTCTGTGCTCTTCAGTTGCTCATGTTTATATGGTGCTGCTCACTGCACAGCTGTGCTTAAGTGTGCAATATACAGACTTAGGTAGTTACAGCCACAACTTTCTGTATATAACATACACCAGAAATTCTGTGTGTACTTAATAATCACTAGCTGTGCAAAGAGCACTGGGTTTGTGCAAAGTGGCTTTTTATTCTTTGTGTGTTGACTTATATACTTTGTTTTTAGCAAGACCGCACTCGATTCAGGCAAGTTGTAATTTCTTTGGCAGTATTCCCATTCCAGTCTGCAGTAGTAAGTAACTGGAACCATGGAGCTGCATTTTCCAACTCTTTCTGTAGTCATCCTTGTTGAAATGGGCATTCTGAGACAATGTAGTAATTGTCCCATGTTTATTGACAATACCCTATTACTTAAACAATCCATCTTAGGGTGCATCTTCATCTACATACAGACAAATAGAATTAAGAAAAGCTGCTAATTGGAAAATCCCAGGCCCAGATGCAGTACCTAATTTCTGGCTGAAGTATTAACATGTTTACATGAAGATTTAGCCCTGAGTAAGAACCACTAATGTGGGCACCCTGAATAGCCACAAACCTGGTTAACAGCAGGAAAAACTATACTCCTCCTTAGAGTGAACCTATAAGCTATCCTAAAAACTATAGACCAATAACTTGCCTTCTAACGATGTACAAACTATATACTGGAATTGATGCCAACAGGGTGTATAGTCATTCATACGAAAACTCAATCACGACAATAGAATGTTGTTGTTTGTCTTTCGGCTTTTTCCCGGTAAAGGGTTGCCACAGTGGAACTCCGGTCTGCTAATGATTGGCAGTAGATTTTTACAAAATGCCGAGGTGCCAGCTTGACGCCCAAGCTTCAATGAAGGCACGTCCATTTACACATGCATGTCTTTTGAACGCTACCCAACCGCGGGGAGGACATGCAGATTTCACAGAGAAGGCACTTCCAAGCCAAGCCGAGAATCAAACGGAAGAACCTCTTGCTGTGAGGGTAACAATGCTACCGCTGTACCACCGTGGCATATGATAAAAGTGTAAATAAAAGAAAATCATATAGCACAATTATTTGTTGCTAAATTAAGTCATAATGGAGAATTGTGGACAGGGGAAAGAATCTAAGTATGTCATGGATAGATTACAAAAAAAGCATTTGACAGCATCCCACATTCATGGATAAAGCAGTGCTTAGTGATGTATAAGATGCATCCTTCATTGATAAATTACATTATAGTGACCATGAAACAGTGACAAACCACTTTACAATGAACTCATTTCAAGGTCAAAAATTCCAAAGGGAGATATCCCAGGGTGATTCTTTGTCACTGCTGCTGTTTTGTCTTGCCTTTTACCCATTAAGCTGTCTACTTAACATATTAGGTCCTGCTTGTAATTTGGCTCCCAAAACATCCAAGTGTAAACACTTCTCATCTTTTTTTTTTTGTGGATGACTTAAAACCATATGGTTCATCAGATGAGGAGATGAAAGCACAACTGCAGATGGTTAAAACTTTCTCAGATGATGTAAGAATGTTATTTGGTCTTGATAAATGTGCAAAAGCAACATTTAAAGCAGGAAAGCTGCAACACCAAGAAAATATACATCTGTGACAGGAATTTAATATAACAGAACTTGAGCAGAAAGGAGTGTATAATTATTTGGGAATTGATGACGGATCAGCAATAAAATATGAACAAATGTGAAGAAAACTCGGTAAGGAATACTTCAGAAGACTAAAACTAATATTGAAAGCAGCCAAGTCCAAGCTGTAAACCAATTTACTCTTCTTGTTTTAACTTACAGTATTAGTGTTAATGACTGGTCCCAAAAGGTATTGGATCAGCAGGACAGGAAAACATTTCACGCTTGTCAAATAATATGTAGAAATGAGTGTATACCATGATTATATGTCCCTCATTCTGAAGGAGGTATAGGCCTTCTCAAAAGTGATTATGTTTATAAATCTGCAGTTGTGGGACTGCAAACATATCCACTGACCTCTTCATGTTTTAAAATTTTCACTATATTTGGATCTGGCGAGAAGTCTAAGATGATTTCCCCAGTTTAGCAGAAGCATACTGGTGTCAAGTGGGAATGGAAGTCATATGAGAAGTAGACAAAAATCAGGCAGCAACTGAATGTGCCAAAAGCACAAAAGAAAGACACTAAGGAGATGGATTAGATGAGAAGGCAATAAATGTGAAAAAGACATAAATACTGTGTTAAGTACAGAAAACTCTTGGAACAACCTCATGTTGATCAGGATTTGATGCAGGAATGATTAAGGAGAGGTGAATTTAAACCAAAGGATGAAAGGTTAGTATTGGCAGCTCAGGACAGTTGATTACGTACATGTTGGTTTATAAAGTCCATTGAACATGTGGAAGAAGCAAGACAAATGCAGGTTCTGTAAAACAGAACTAATAACAGTCATATATCTTGTTGTTGGGTGTGATATACTGATGGTAGAGAGACTATATACTGAAAGGTATGATAAGTTGGCAAGACTGTACCTGGGTATTGTGGAAACATAATATTAAAGTAGCTGAGCAGCATTGGAAACATGAGCCACAAAGCATTCTAGAGAATGATGAAATTTATTTCACAGGAGATTACCCATTACCAACAGTTTGGAAAATAGATGCAAGATAACCAGATATAGTGGTCCATGGAAAGAAAACAAAAGTAGTATTGATCATTGAAATTGCTACACCCAGTGATTACAGTGCCTTGTGTACAGGGAGACACCACGTCATAAAATACCAGGATTTACAGACAGAAACAAGCGCAATGTGGAAGAAAGATACCCAGACAGTTCCAATAGTAGTAGGAGCAATGGATCTTATAAAAAAAATTACAGTCATATTTAGATATGGTACTAATATATGTATCTCCATACGAATTACAGAAGGAGTCCTTTCTGGGCACAGTGGGGGGTGCTACAAAGAACACTTCTGCCTAGCATCAAAGACTGAAACAATAGTAATTTTGTGAACTTTAATCATAGCTTGACATACAGTTGGGGTCCATTCCTGTCATAGTATTAGAAACCAAAAAGACATGGAGAAATTGAAATGAATATAGTGTTATTGGAGGCAAAGCTATCACTTTAGCACCAATACAGATAAGTGGGTTGTCAGTACCACACAACATCGCACTAAGCCAGTCTCAAACACCTCAGATGAAATACATAGACCTACACATGCTGAGGCTGTTAGAAGTAGCATATCTAAACCATTGAGTTCTCCTAAACATAACTCAAGAAACAATTACCCTCAGCAACTTTACAAACACACATCACAGGCAGCACTCTTCTCCCCGTCCTCTTCTCAGTATTCATTAACAAACTTCATTGTCACCTTCCTTGTTTCCCACTCATTGTCTGTGCAAACAGTATGTTCATTTACAGATCTAGTCACTTTCTCAACAACATGCAATCCCATCTCTAGGTAGACTTAACATGAGCTCCACCAGTGACGTATAAATTAGTTCTCTAAGACCAAAATGGTGCTCTTTGTAACTCTAGAGAAAATTCACCAAGCATCTGACTCTTTATCTTTGACTCGCTTAACCGTACTGTAGAAACAACTTCCGTTTTAAAATGCATAGGCTTCTGGCTTTATCAGTCTGTAAACTTCCATTTCTGCATAGTGAGAGCAAAAATAAACTCCATTTTTTATGTGCCCCCAAATTTCCCCTTTTCTGTTTCAATCAGCCAGAATTGGCCATTGGCAAAAGAATTCTCCTCAAACATCTAGAAAATATACTACCCATTTTTGCATCTGCCTCCAGCAAACACCACCAGCATACTCCAGTTAGTCTTTTAACAGCATCTGTAGATTCATTACAGACTCTCCTCTCAGTGAGCATCACTGCCTCACCCTAGAAAAAACAAGCACTATAAATTAAAGATCTTTCTTTTAGGATCCCAACTCTAGAAACTGCTCCAGATATTTACCCCCTTGCAACTAAACATTGTGAAAAAAAATCCTTATGCAGCCTGACACACTACTCACAAACTACACCAACTCTCCACACCCCAGAACCAAACTCAATAGTACTGCACATTCATTTTCCTAACAGGCATCTATTCTTTGACAAGCTCTCCCTGTCATCCTTCTAAGCCAAATGCTTCTGCTCCAGCACAGGATGTATCCTCTAACATACTACTCCTTTCCACTTCACCGCTCCTCTCAAAGAGTTGCTGAAGGTTGACCCACTTTAGAAACTAGTGCAAGTAATGTACATTATACTGTTTACTATAATGTACATATGCAGTTTTACTATGTAACTTATCTGAACTGTGTTACTGCATAAATTTTTGTCTTTTTGTTTGCAAAATGTTTGGTATTTTACACAGACTGAGCCTGTAATTGGGCAATATTGATTAGTGCACTACCCAGATAAATAAATATGTATAAATAAATAAAGTCGTCACTAACATAAGAATATGTTATGGACTGTGGAAGTTATAAAAGTATTGCAGTATAGACTGTGCAAAGTAAGGTTGAAAGTATATTAAAGTAAATGTAGTGTGTGGAAGTTATTTTTCACAAACAATGGTGGAGGTTTTCTTCTGAAATTTAGGGTATCAAGAAAAAGTGAGTGAACAGCAGGAGATGTACTTAAAAATTGAAGTAGTATAAATAAATTGTGGAAGACATTTTGAATGAATTTTGCCAAAAGAGTGTATTTGATTAGTTTAGTTATCTTGGGTAAATTAGCATATTTAGGAAGAGTGTTTTCTGAACATCTAAAGCGAGATAGAGTTGATGATATTATTTTTCAGTACACTATGAAGCTGAAGACTGAATCCTGCTAAAGGAGGGGCATTGTATAACACGACTGATGATGAAGGCATGGAATTAATAAATCCAGTTGTATATTTTGCACCATGGGATTTACATTGGCGAGTAAAGGAAAATATTGACATTTTGTTGAGTAAATTGATGATAAAATATGAAAACTTTTGTAAGGTACTTGGAAGAAAAAAAAATGGGAAACCTAGTTAGTACAGAATTCGGAGACTATCAAACAAAAGTGATATTGTGGAAATGTGAAACTGATGATGGGCCTGAGAACAAAACGGAATGGTATGACAGTATTATAGGTATGCTTTAGGAAGTTGATCCATGGTAAATTTGATTTGAAGACCTCAGTAACTCTAAAAAGAAAGAGATTTTAACTAGTGGAAAAGTAGCAATATTTTATGCAGGATGTTCTCTGTTGTAAAAAATAAATAAATAAATAAAGAATGTTTAGTTTATTTAATGAAACAGAAAAAAATCTGAGGATACATTTTGAAATTCAGGAACAAAATATCTTTGGCCTATTGCAGACTGAGTACTTCACCAAATGTATTTGTTATATCCTGGTAAATAAGGAGACCACACGGTTCTGGAGTTGTAAGGCCTTTCTTTATTCAGAACCTCCAGGTGCGCACCCATGTTACATATTCACCACTCCATAGCCATACATACATCGGAACCAACGAGTCACCAGAGAATACAGAACCAACACTACATGTTGTTAATTCCCCATAGCGCCCCCACAGCACAATAACAACATTACCTGCCCGAATACTACATTCCTCCCCTCTTAAGCTATTGACATACGCCTCCTTACATAAGAGAAACGAGGGAGCAAGTCAAAAAACAATCCTTCCAGTCACTTAATTTCTAAATAACCGGCAAGTTATTAAACGGTTACCATATAAGCAAGTGAGGTTGTTCTTCTAACCTATACATACACTTTTAACACTGATAGTCCTTCAAGTAACTAGGTTTAACCAGTGTACGCTTAGAACGGCGCAATGGTACCACCCTAGGTGACTCCGGTGTCACAGTTACCACCTCTGGTACCGGTGTGTCCATCCCTGGAAAGGTTTGGTCCTCGGGAACCTCTCCTTCCAAGTCCCGGTGGTCTTCCTCGGCCCCCAAGATCGGAGATCCTCCTGCCGCTGCGAGCCCTTCTTCCGAAACTAACTGTATTTCCGGGGCTTGCAGTTCCATAAAGTCCTTCTCCCCTTCGCTCCGCAGAATCTGGTCCACATGTCTCCTGACCACAAAACCTCCATTCAACCTCACCTGGTACGACAGTGGACCAGTACTCTTTACAATGAACCCTGGAATCCATTTAGGTCCATAGCTGAAGTTTCGAGTCATCACTGCATCTCCCACCAGGAAACTTCTTCCTCTCCGTCGTCGATCTTGATGTTCTTTTTGCTGCCATTGTGTCCTCTCTACCTTAGCTCGGATGTTTGGATGCACCAGATCCAATGTTGACCTTAATCTCCGTCCTTGCAACATCTCGGCAGGTGACAATCCGGTGGTAGACTGGGGTGTAATGCGGTAGCTGAATAACACCCTTGACACTTTTGCTGCCATACTTCCGTCTCCGGCCTTTATCATCATTGCTTTAAAGGTCTGGACAGCCCTTTCAGCACAGCCATTTGAAGCCGCATGGTATGGTGCTGATGTGACGTGTACGATGCCATTTTTTTTCAGAAAACCCTTGAACTCTCCACTCATGAAACATGAAGCATTATCTGATACAATAGTCTCTGGTAGTCCTTGACTACTGAAACTCTTCCTCAGGCATTCAATGGTCGTGGTGGAAGTGGTTGTTTTAACTGGATAGGCATCCATCCATTTAGAATGAGCATCCATTATTATCAAAAACATTGCCCCCATAAAAGGCCCTGCATAGTCTATATGAAGTCTCTGCCAAGGTCTGCTCGGTCACTCCCATGGGTGTAGTGGTGCCGCCACCGGTAAGTTGCGATGTTGCTGACAGATGTTACACTCTTTCACAGCGACTTCAATGTCGTGGTCCAACTTTGGCCACCAGAAATAACTTTGTGCTAAGGCCTTCATTCGGGTGATGCCCACATGACCCTGGTGCAGCTGTTGTAAAAGTGCACGTCTTCCTGGGGGCGGAATTATCACTCGTGCCCCCCACAACACGCATCCATCTTGCACACTCAGCTCTGTTTTCCTTACCTCATAAGGCCGGAAAACTGGATCAGGTTGTTGTGTTGTCCAGCCTTGCTGGACCCACTGAAACACTTGAGCCAACACCGGGTCTTTTCGTGTCCATTCGCTCAGTTCCCTCGCTGACACCAGCGTGATTTCCTCCATCATCAACACTCGGTCCTCCGTTTCCTCTCGCTGGAGAGGCCCCTGTAGCGGCAGACGGCTCAGCGCATCCGCATTGCTATGGTGTTTCCCGGGCTTATAAACAATCTCATATTCATAAGCTCTCAATGTTACAGCCCATCTCTGAATGCGGGGAGAAACCATCTGAGGCACGGCCTTCATCTCGTTGAACAGTGACAACAAGGGCTTATGATCGGTGCAAACAGTAAACTTCCTGCCATAGAGGTATTTGTGGAACCGCTTAATTCCAAAAAATTACAGCCAAACCCTCTTTGTCTAGCTGGGAATAGTTGGACTCCGCTGGTGTCAAGGTTCGTGACATGAACCCGATGGGTCTTTCTTGTCCATCTGGCATACGGTGTGCCAACACGGCCCCTAACCCATAAGGTGAGGCATCACATGACAGAATTAAGTCCTTATGACTATCGTAGTGCACCAAAACCTCTGAGGACTGCATTAGTTTCTTGGACTGCTCAAACGCTCTGTCCTGTTCCTCCTGCCACGTCCACAGGGTCTCCTTCCTTAATAGTGTATGTAAAGGAGCTAACAGCGTTGACAGATTTGGTAGGAACCTGTTATAATAGTTAAGTAAGCCTAAGTAGGCCTTCAGCTCTGTAACATTTGTGGGTGCAGGTGCCTGTTGGATGGCTTTTACCTTGTTTGGCAGAGGGTGTAGGCCCGATGCATCCACCTTGTAACCCAGGAACTCGGCTTCCTTTTCCATGAAAGCACATTTACTCCGCTTCACCCGCAGACCAGTCTCTCGCAGTCACCTCAGCACCTCGTTCAGAGTCTCCAGATGCTCGCGATTGTTCCTACCCGTCAACAGGATGTCGTCCAAATACACAGCCACCTTCGGAATTCCTGACACCAGTCCCTCCATTATTCTCTGGAAAATAGCTGGACTAGAGGAAACACCAAAGGGTAAACGATTTACTTGGAACAAACCTTTGTGTGTGTTAAGGGTGACATATGGCTTTGACCCTTCCTCCAGAACAACTTGTTGATATGCCTGACTGAGGTCCAGTTTACTGAACCTTTCACCTCCCGACAGCTTTTCAAACACATCCTCCACCGTTGGTATTGGATACTGCTCCAGCTTCGAAACTTGGTTCACTGTTAGCTTGTAGTCCCCACATATGCGTACAGTATTATCTGGCTTTAATACTGGCACAATGGGTGCGCCCATTCAAAACTTTACTGGTTCAATTATACCTTGCTTGGTGAGTCGCTCTAACTCAGTCTCCACTTTCTTCTTCATTGCGTATGGTACGGGTCTGGGTTTGTAAAATCTTGGCGTTGCATTTTCTTTGACGTGTATCTTTGCTGGTGGACCCCTCCAGGTACCCAGTTCCTCTTTGAACACTTCTTCGTTGTTCTCCAGCACCTCTTGCAATGTCAGCATCTGCTGTTTTACTTTATGGAGTTGTAGACAGCCCATTTCCAGCTCCTTTAGCCACGCGCCTAACAGGTTTGGTCCATTACCTGCCACCACCATGACTGGCAACTGTTTGACTTTGTCTTTATGTGTTACAGTTACTTTTGCCATCCCCAGTGGGGGAACTGTTTCACCTGTATATGTTTTCAAAGTCACTGAACAGTCCTGCAGCTCCTGAGCTTCTTTTAGCCATAACTTCCCATACTCAGCCTTTGACAGCACTGTTACACTACATCCAGTATCCACTTCAAACTGCACCATTTTACCATTTAAGTCCAACTGGGTTGTAATGGGATCGACTCTTACCAACCTTGCCTCTTTCATGTTAAACATAGTAAACACTTCCTCTACTTCCCTGGTTTGTTGATCTGTACCTTCACGCATATGGTGTGCATACTGCCGTTTTATTTTCCGGTTTCCCTTCCTGTCCGTTATGCTGCTCTTTTCCTCCCCCTTTCTCTGCTGGTCCCTAGAGGGCGTTGACCTGCACATCTTCTTCACATGGCCCTTTTTTCCGCAAGCATGACATTTTTCATTTAAGAAACGACAGTTCCGTGACAAATGTTCACCGCCACACCTGTAACAGGCATACTGACCAGACTTCCCTTGTGATTTATGCTCCATGACCACTTTATGCACTGGCAGTGGGGTAGCACTCCTGCTCCCAACCCCTTCGATTGCTTTTGGTTGTAAATCACAAATGTCTTTATTCGCTGTCTCGATGGCCTGTGCCAACTTCAAGGCCTTTTCAAACGACAACTCAGGCTCCGCTAATAATCTGCGTTGTATGCGGTCATCTGCAATGCCACATACGAGCCTATCACGTAGCATTTCTGTCAGTCTGTCACCATAATTACAGTGTTGCGCCAGCTCCCTCAGCACCGCAACATACTCCGTTACCGTTTCATTGGCTAGTCTAGTCCTTGAATTTAACTTGAACCTTTGGACTATTTCACTCGGCCGGGTTATAATGTGACTGAAGCAAGCTCGTCAACTCCGTGAACGATTTATCCCCTGGTTTATCAGGACTCAATAAGTTCCTCATCAGACTGTACGTCTTGCTGCCCTCCGAGCTCAGCAATATGGCTCGCTTCCGGCCCGCATCCATTATCTGGTTTGCTTCAAAAAAATGTTCCAACACTTCACAATACTCCTCCCAGGTCTGTGTCTGACAGTCGTATGCAACCAGCGACCCTAACATGGAAACAGACATAACTCCGGCAGCCCCAGTCTCTTCGTCGTCCGACATTAACTGCACCACGCCGTTTTCACTCTTAACGGACTCGGAGGCATCCCATCCTCGTCGGCAATATGTTATATCCTGGTAAATAAGGAGACCACACGGTTCTGGAGTTGTAAGGCCTTTCTTTATTCAGAACCTCCAGGTGCGCACCCATGTTACATATTCACCACTCCATAGCCATACATACATCGGAACCAACGAGTCACCAGAGAATACAGAACCAACACTACATGTTGTTAATTCCCCATAGCGCCCCCACAGCACAATAACAACATTACCTGCCCGAATACTACAGTATTATATTAAATTTGAATGTGTTATATGGAAATAAAAATCAATAACATTCTTAAGTGATGATGTGGACAGAGTGGTATTTACTGCAGTCTGGTTTATTAGGGGGCAGATGTGAAGACATGCTGCTTCATAGAAAAAAATGTGAAATATCAGATGTATTAAATAAAATAAAAAATATAGAGGCCGAGAAGTATGTGAAACATGAACAGATATGCAAGCAAGTTGTAAATATGGGGATGTGTAAAAAAAAAAAAAAAAAGGGCCCCTACTCTTTTTGATACGTGCCCATTAGATTTTTTTTAAACTACTTGTGAGCTACCACCAAGTCAGGCAGACTGGACCTCAGTTTAACATCTCATCGAAGAATGGCTCATTCAGAAGTGCAACAACTCTCCTGTGCTACACTGCAGTGTCACTATTGGAGACGAAATCCATGCACCTTACATAGGGGGATGCACAATAAAAGGTATATATCTTTAAATGCTATAGAATTACAGGAATTTGCATGTTATGTGATACAGTTCCTTTCTAGAGAGTTCAGTTAGAGTGAAAACTTCACAGTGGTTACTTGCATCCACAATGGGCTGTTTTGTTTACTTGCCATGTACAACACCTGGCAAAAAACTTTCTGTCCAGCCAATACAGTGCAGTTCACATTTAGCAACTGCTTATTGAAAGTCTGGGGAATTATAAACTCAGTCTAAGGAATATTAAGAATTTAGATGTGAATACTGAAACTATATACTAATTTCAAGACTACAGTATATCTTAGTATTCTTCTTTTAAGCCAGCATGATGTTGAAGTGTGTGTGTGTGTGTGTGTGTATGTATGTATATATATATGCGTTTATACATACATGTATATATGTGGGTCTACTTCTAATGAATGAAAACCCACTTACTCCAGTCTCTGAAGACCGAGACAACCGACAACTGTATTTGAACGAACTCTCGGATCACTAAGTGAAAACTCCAGGTTAGTAACCACTTGTATGCACCACAAAAAATAAAATAAAGACTGAAGCAAATTAACCCCCCCCCCCCCAACTAAATATACCACCTCTGAGATCGCACTATAATGGGGAATGTGGCAAAGTTCACCATGGTGGCCAAGTGGTTACTTACCCGGAGTTCCTTATCAGTGATCTGAGAGTTCGTTCAAATGTGGTTTTGGTGCAGTTGTCTCAATCTTCAGAGATTCGGGTAAGTGGGTTTTAGTACATTAGAAGTAGACCCATCTATAACCCCTTGAATTTAGGAATCTGTAGTGAATATTTATGTCAGTGCTGTAGATACCGTCATGAATATTCAGTGGGATTTTCTTTGGCTGAACAGGTACTGGTTGGGGGGGGGGGGGGGGTGTAGGTGAGTTTGATCTTTTAAAATGATAGTATACTGTTGCTATGGTATTAGTTGTTAGTTTCGTAATTGCGTTTACTAGAAGGTAAGTCAGAATGTTATTCTTTTGGTTTTGTGTACATCGAACATTTGAAGTGTCAGTGTTGTGAGTTTTTGCTTTTCTGATCTCCGAGTTTTAAAATTCGGATATTATGATATTTCGATCATGTCAAGTAGACTGATATATGTATATGGGTACAGGAGTCATTCAGTTTACAAAAAAACTCAAAATACTGAAAGTCAGAATGTTGAAAAGTCAAATACTGAAAAGTGTAATTTGTCTTTTTCTTTTCCCCACTGTTGTTCAATCTTGTAGGTGGCATATATAATTAGGGGGTGTGAGGTGTAAGGGGGCTTTCCCCCCACCATTAAAAAGACTTCAATATTTTGAGTTGTCGCTATTATGAACTACACTCATATATATCTACTCACTTTAGTTTAGTGGTCCATATGTTGACCTCAGAAGCACTGACCTCAAAAGGTTGACAACTGAATGTTAACATATCTACTCACTTTAGTTTAGTGGTCCATATGTTGACCTCAGAAGCACTGACCTCAAAAGGTTGACAACTGAATGTTAACATATTATCACGCATGCACTGAGAAAGAAACTGCGTCCCCCCGCTAACTATGTACTAACTCGTGAGATCAAACAATACCCAAATAAAGGGAGCATTCCCCTAGCCAGGAATCGTCAATCTCACACACTTGTCATCTTTCTGCTCATATTGACTAAATGCATTTGATTAAACAGATGTCAGCAAATGAGCATTTAGACCAAAAGTAGAACATCTATATGTGTATGTGTTTGTCTGTATGCATATATTTATGTACAAAATGAAGCGACAAGACATCTAGCACCACAAAATATGAACATTAAGGAATGCTTTAATTAAACAAAATACTTCCACAAAATACAGACCACAGTTTCACTGCTAAATGCAGCATCATCAGTGTGAATAAACATGTTAAGCCAGTTGATCATTTATATAAAATTAATCGCATGACTGTTCAATAAAGGCTGATACATATGAAATATAAATAAATATAATAACTAATGTCTTGCTGTAAATAATCATTAATCACTTAATAAATATATTAAATAAAGTTTCCAAAAAATCTAACCAATAAAAAATAAGTAAATAATAATGAACCATTGTAACACATACTGGTGTTGACACCCTGTGGTAAAACAACATATTATACCAAAATAGTGCCATATTATAAAAAATGCATTTAAAACTAGACTACACATAGCACCTAAATTAATTATCCGTTGACGTTCCGTTTTCTTTAACAATTTTTGCAATGCAGATTTGTTGATATTCTTAAGCTCAACCTCATCAATACCAATGAAAATATAGAGGGCATGCTGGTATTTGACTATGATTATATAAAGTACATCTTTCTCTACAAAATGTTTATCACTTAAATGTAGAGAAATCTGCTGTTTCCATGAATTGCCAACCTGTCCCAAATAAAAAGCCCCACATGAGCAGACCACTTGATAAACAACCCATTGTGTTTATGTAATAAAATGTTTACATCAGATCTGAAGTAGGATATTCATTTGTCTGCAACCTGTGGGTTATGGATCCGATATCGGATCCGAACCGGCATGGTTTTCCAGCTATGGATCCAAGCTCTCAGCTCCTCCCCTCACCCATAATGCCCTGCTCTACCCTCATGACCTCAGATCTCGTTTGCCGCGCATGGTGACTGGATTGGTTTCTATAGCTCTCAGCTAAGTGCTAGTTTTACTAATTGTTAATATAGAATTTTGAAGTTTTTATTCATTTTTTGTGTGAAAGTTTAGGTTTCCCTCTTTGATATTTTATTTTAGAGTTAATCTAAGTATTTTTTCCCTCCCCTCGCTGTTGGCGTAGTGTGTGTGTGTTGGGCCTGTGTGTGTATATTGTTTTAGTTACTTTAGTTTAGTAGCTTGTTTATAGATTGGGATGGCTGAACAGCCCAAATCTATATTTTCTAAATGCTCCGAGTGTGGCCATAAGCTTTCCCCAGCTGATGGCCACACTCGGTGTGTTAGGTGCCTGGGGGTTGAACACCTCACATCTGGATGCTCCATTTGTGCAGGGTTCAACCCCAGGGCACTGAAGGAGCGGAGGTCCAAGCTTGTCTTGGCGGGCCTTTTACCGCCGGACTCGGCTCCGACCTCCGCTCCTTCGGGAGTAACCGTGGTTTCAGTTCTTCCCTCCGTGGCACCCCCTCCTCCTCCTGGGACTCAACCTCCCGTTTCTGGTTCGGAGGAGAGGGATGCTAGGAAAAAGGACCGGAGGGAGAAGCACCACACGCGGCGGGCCGAGACCTCTGTTTTGGCCCCGCCAGCCAAGCGGGCTTCTCCCCCGGCTCCGTTGTCGGCTCGGTCTCCTCCTTCTCGGCTCCGGTCCCCAGTGTGCTTTTCACCGGGTCCTGAGGAGGAGGAGACCCGATCTCCGTCGAGGCTATCGAGGAGGCACTCCAGGCCTACCTCGGTAGCCTCGTCGAGATCTACATATAGCCTTTCGGATGCTGATCTGGACCGGATGATGAGAAGATTCATCCAGGCCCAGATGCAGATGGGAGTGCTCTTGCCTCCCCCCCCTCTGGGGGGGAGCTCAACACCCTTTTTCAAACCTATTGCTCCTTCTCCAACCCGCTATCCGGGTTCGGAGCAGCTGGAGCCGAGCAGCTTCGGAGCCGGGGGTGGGTCGGCGCCGATAGTACTTGGTACTTCGGATCCGACCCTGCCCTCGAGTGCATCGGATCCGACCTCTCGGAGCCTGGATCCAAGCCTCGGATCCGGGGGGATCAGTGCTCCTTCGGCGCCGTCTGTGTTGGAGCGCACTGTCCCTTCGGATCCGAGCGCTTCGGCGCCGGCTCCGATCCACTCTTCGGATCCGAGGGGGAGCCGATTGTCGGATCCTTTGGTCGAGGTCGGCTCCCCTTCGGCGTTTGATGTAGTGGAGAGGGCCCTGTTGAGGGTCTCCGGACCCCCGGCACTTGTTCCGGCTCCGTCCCGCGCTCCCTCTGCACTGGGCCAGGCTTCCACCATCCGGCCCCTGGGACAGCCCGCTTCTGTGCCCCAAGTTGCTCCAATGGAACAAGTTGCTGCTTGCGAGGACTCCTCTGACAGCCCCCAGGGATGTCCTCGCAAGCATAGGCGGAAAAGGAGGGAGATTGACTGCCGAGAGTCTCTCACAGAAGACACGGACTTGGAGGAAGGGGAAGGCTCCCCACGGTCACCCCCCGAGGATGTCTCATTTGGAGACATCATGGAAATGCTCCGTATAAGGGGGGGGGGGGTGGTCTGCCCCCAAGTCTTCCTCGGATGAGTCCGTGTTCTTGGAGGCATTTGAAGCGGGCCCGTTTACCTCTTGGGTGTCCCCTCCTGCCGACCCCCTGGTAGACCTCATTACCACCAGGGCGTGGAAGGAACCGGACACCGTGGAGCCAATTCCTAAGAGGCCCGATAGGATCCTTAGTCCACCGTCCGACCGTGCCCATTGGAGTAAGGGGCCTCCGGTAGATGCCATGTTGACGGCGGCGGCCACCAAGAGGGAACTGGCTCAGGAGAGTCCCTCAGTCCATCCCCCGAGCAAGGAGTCTCGGATGATGGACCGCTTGGGGAAGCGGATGTTTAGTTCAGCGACCTTCTCGGTAAGGGCGCTGAACTACTTGGCACA
Organism: Protopterus annectens; assembly: GCF_019279795.1. Classification (NCBI taxonomy): domain Eukaryota; kingdom Metazoa; phylum Chordata; order Ceratodontiformes; family Protopteridae; genus Protopterus; species Protopterus annectens. The sequence continues at coordinate 1,660,728,968 of NC_056737.1, forward strand.
TGTCATTAGGATGCAGCGAGATCTCATTAAAGAATATGCTGCATCTCCCCCAGAGTCCATTTCGGAGGAGGACAGGGTTCTGCACTCCACCCGTATGGCCACTCTTAGGTCAGTTACTAATACCTCTATGCGGCTACTCTCCCACGCTACGGAAGGCGCCGCTAGAGCTGCGGGGACAGGCCTAGTCACTAGACGCCAGGCCTGGCTTCGTCACTGCGATTTTTCTGAGCCCTTCAAAGCGTCATTTGCGAACGCCCCCTTTGATGGTTCTGCTCTCTTTGGCAAAACCGTTCGCGAGACGTTGACCCAGAGCGAGAAGGACGGGAAGACGCTGTCTGCCATCGGAATCCGCTTCTCTGCACCCCAGAGGCCCTACTCTAGGAACCAAAAGGGTCAGAAGAAGATGTGGTTCCGAAGTCGCAGCAGTCCCAGCCTGCTCCGGACAACCAGTCCTTCCGTGGCAGAGGAGGACAGGGAGGACGCCGCCCTAGAGGCAGAGGGGCTCCCAGAAACTTCGGGTCCAGGGAACCTTTCTCTGAACGGCCCGCGCAGCAACCCTGAGGGGTTGCCCGACTGCTCCACTCTGGAGGCAGTCGGGGGACGTTTTTCTGGGCACCTAGCGGCATGGGAGTCCATAACATCAGACCGCTGGGTTCTCCAAATCATATCCAGAGGATATCGCATCCCTTTCCTTCACCTTCCAAAGTTGAAGTCCCTCCCAGACGTCCCACCCGGTCAACGGGAGGCCGCTTTGGCAGAAATTGGCCATCTGCTAAAGAAAAGAGCCATCCAGCCCGTCCCCCCAGACCAGATCGCATCAGGGTTCTACTCCAGGTTCTTTTTAGTGCCAAAGAAGACGGGGGAACTAAGACCAATCCTAGACCTCTCTCTCTTGAATCTGGCAGTCCCCAAAGAAAAATTCCGAATGGTCACTCTGCAATCTATTCTCCCCCTTCTGGGAGAAAATCACTGGATGTGCTCGATAGACCTCAAGGACGCGTACTACCACATCCTGATGGACAGGCGCTCCAGGAGGTTCCTCCGCTTCCGGCTGGGAGCCAGTCACTACCAGTTCCGGGTCCTTCCCTTTGGTCTCACCACAGCCCCCAGGGTGTTCACCAAAGTATTAGCAGTGGTAGGGGCCCACCTGAGGCTTCAGGGGGTGCAGGTGTTTCCCTACCTGGACGACTGGCTTCTTACCGCCCCAACAAGGCATCTACTTTTATTGGCGCGAGACTCCTTTCTCCATCTTGCTCCTGTTCTGGGCATTACAATAAATACAAAGAAATCCAACCTGGCGCCCACACAGCTCTTAGATTTTATAGGGGCCAGGCTAGACACAAGGTGTTTACGAGCCTTCCTCACTGCGGACAGAGTTCAAAATCTGCAGCTCCAGGTGCGGGCCATTCTCCACTCAAGTTCTGTTCAGCGGAGTTGGTCCTGAGGGCTCTAGGGTCCATGGCATCTGCTATAGCACTTCTTCCTCTAGCCAGGCTCAATGTGCGCATTCTAGAGTACACGCCCTTAGTACAGTGGTCATATCTTGCTCTACTCATGCATCATCCCAATGCGATCAGCAAGGCTTGCAAGCGGTCCCTCTTGTGGTGGCTTCACTCCCGGATCTCCACAGGCCGCCCATTTTGTGCTTCTCCCCTCTCGCCACGGTGACCACGGACGCCTCCCGCCTCGGGTGGGGGGGGGCACTTTGCGGGCCTGACCGTCCAAGGCACGTGGGACGATTCAGAGACCTTACTGCATATCAATGTTCTAGAGATGAGAGCAGTGCTCTTAGCGTTGCTAGCACTTCAGGACTTTCTTCCCTTGGGAACAATTGCGATTCAATCGGACAACATGTCTGTGGTCTGGTACATCAACAAGCAAGGGGGAACAAGGTCTTACCCTCTTTGTCGAGAAGCCATGAGAGTTTGGGAATGGGCAATCTCCACCAACCGCTTTCTAATAGCAGCGCACATTCCGGGTCAGTCCAACATCCTAGCGGACAAGCTCAGTCGCACCATTCTGACCCCTTACGAGTGGTCTCTCAATTGTCGAGTAGCGGAACGCATATTCGCACGGTGGGGAACTCCTTCATGCGATCTTTTTGCCTCTCCCTCAAACACCAAGTGCAACAGTTTTTTCGCTCTGATACCTCCTCCCGGAGGTTCCCCAAGAGACGCTCTGGTGCATGCTTGGCCACCCGGTCTTCTGTATGCTTATCCACCCTTGCCTCTGATGCTCCAAGTTCTTCAGAAAGCCTCTCGGGTGGGTTGCAGAATGATTCTCATTGCTCCGTTTTGGCCTCGACAGATCTGGTTCCCCTTCCTAAGGTCTCACTCGGTGAATCCTCCTTGGATTCTAGATCCCATTCCGGATCTGATATCCCATCCATCCTGCATACCTCCTCCGAATCTGGACAACCTGAAGCTGACCGCTTGGCTGCTCCAGTTCCACTCTTGATCAGGACTCCCGGTATTTCGTCACCTGTTAAGGCAATTTTGGTGGCAGCTCATAAACCATCCACTAGAAAGGTCTACCGCAGCAAGTGGAAACGGTTTTCTTTGTGGGCGGAGCGGCAAGGCCTGAATCCCTTCACGGTTCCTCTTCCATTAGTGCTTGACTTTCTAACCACTCTTTTTAACGATGGTGCCAGCAGTTCCACAGTCAAAGTACAACTGGCGGCAATTTCTCATTATCACATTGGCCATGACTCTAATCCTCTTATGTCAGCTAAATTGTGTAAAATTTTTCTTAAAGGTACTTTTCTTCTCAGGCCCCCTGTAAAACAAGCGGTTCCTCCTTGGGACCTCTCTCTGGTTCTACAGGCCTTGACCGCCTTCGAGCCAGCGGCCACGGTGGATCTCAAATTCTTGTCCTACAAGACAGCCTTTTGGTAGCCATTACATCGGCCAAGCGAGTTTCTGAGCTTCAAGCATTATCAGCTAAACCTCCTTACTTGGTATTTCATCCGATCCGTGTCTACCTCAGGACCAACCCGTCCTTTCTTCCTAAAGTCGCTTCTGAAGCAAACATCAATCAATCCATTAACCTCCCTGTTTTCTTCCCTAAATATGAAAACAAAGGTGAATATAAGCTCCACTCATTAGATGTTCACAGGCAACTTAGATTTTATCTAAACAGGACGGCTGGTCATAGGCAATCCGACCAGTTGTTTATTTCCTTTGCAAAATTTAATTTGGGCAAGCCAATTTCTAAAGTTTCTCTGACCCGCTGGATTTCACAGTGCATCTTATTGGCTTATCAAGCTTCAGGAAGGCCCGCACCGGAGGGTGTTCATGCCCATTCAACCCGGTCAGTATCTACCTCGGCAGCCTTCAAGGCTAGGATTCCTCTAGATGATATTTGAGCAGCAGCCACGTGGGCTTCATCTCATACTTTTATTTCCCACTATAAGTTGGATCTTGCATCTAGGGGTAGAGCATCCTTTGGCTCCGCGGTGCTCCGGAATATCCTTCCATGATGGGCCGCCCAAGATTCAGGTAGCTGGGGACTCTGTCCCACAGGTTGCAGACAAATGAATATCCTACTTCAGATTTAGAAGTTATGTACTCACCATAACGTTCCATCTGAGTAGGTGTATTCATTTGTCTGCAACCATCCCGCCCTCCTATCCCCCTGGCCTTTCAGTTTCCTGCATATTCTATGTTACCCTTTTCAGGGTGTTGTTGCTTTGGCAAACTCGATCTGAGGTCATGAGGGTAGAGCAGGGCATTATGGGTGAGGGGAGGAGCTGAGAGCTTGGATCCATAGCTGGAAAACCATGCCGGTTCGGATCCGATATCGGATCCATAACCCACAGGTTGCAGACAAATGAATACACCTACTCAGATGGAACGTTATGGTGAGTACATAACTTCTAATTAACAGCAAGTGTGTAGTCTTACAGATGGATAAACAAGAAATGCAACCCCCACAAGGAAAGCATTCAGATGCCCTGCATCTCAATGGATCCTGTTGTAAATCACACCTTTTTGTCTTTAGACAGAAGTTGACCCATAATTTTCCCTCTCTTTTTAGTGAAATGACATTGCTGTGCTAATATACAAGGAAAAAATGTATCACTCGTTTAAAAGATGCCGGTGATCTTGAATTGCCATTTAATCCTAAAAGTATTGATAACAAAAGTTAGATTTCATCTAAATTTATAAATATTGTGGAAAAAATGTTGAGTTGTTTAATAATTCATCTCTAGTTCTATTTTTTTTTTTTTGCCCTGTGTTTTACCAGAGAAATAGCATTGTAGAAATATTCCCTCTGCACGAATTTGTTCAAGTACGGAACATTCCTGATCAGGCATGGACTGTTTTACTACATATCCTGAGAGTATATCTCAGTTCTCAGAAACTGAGTATATGCAATAATGTCCTTACATTCACTGCTGCAGTATTCTTAACATGCAGGGTTCCCTGCCATGGAAGCTCAACATCTGGCTAGTCTAAGGGTATGCTGAATGTCACCTAAACACTCCTTGCACAGCGTAGGACATAAAGGTGACATTCAGGCCTACTATAGTCAGAAATTCTTTGCTGCCTGTCTGAATGTCTCTTTCACTGTCCGTCTGTTTACCTGAGTCCATTTTCTGCCAGTTTAATGCATTTTCGTTCTCTTGTGACTACCTATGCCTGTTCGCTGACTTCTTTGCAGGTGCACATAACTGCCTCTTTTGGGTTTTTGTTTTTTCTTGTCTTATTTTGTGGTCCTTGGCATTAATGTCATCCAGGAAGGGTAAATGCCAGTGTGGGAGACAGATTCCCCTTAAAGACCACCACGATAAGTGTCTTTTTTGTCTAAGAGCTTCTCAAGACCATAAGTCTTGTTCAGTTTGTCAGGCATTCGTCCTGAAAACCATTTGCAGTAGACTTTCCTCCCTTTCCTTGTATCTTCAGAACCAGAGTCTTAAACTTCTCGCTAAAGATATAATGGAAGGAATCTCCCACCCCAAGGGTCAGCCATTAGGGAAGAAGAAGGTGAGAAAGGTACGACTGGAATATTCCGCTGTCCAGCCTCTGCCAGGTGTTTCTCCTGAGGTAGTTACAAACCCGAAGGCTCACCTGGCTGTGTTGTCAAATTTCTCTGCTGCGACCGTGTTGGAAGATGGTGAGGATCTGGCTGGCAGCATGTCCAAAGAAGCTTTGCAGGCATTCGTTCCAGATGTTTAGGGCGAACCACAGTTGATTTTTTCCGAGGATCCCAGGGGAGTTCCTCAGTTTTTAGTTGGGGAAGAAGTTCCTACTGTGGTTTTCGATTGTTATCCTGGGTCTAAGCCTTCCCAGTTTTTTGGAGGGGATGGAAACAAAAACTTAAACCTGTTTCTTCTCCTCCTAGGGATCTACAAATTGACTGCAGGCTGTTACTCAGGGGCTGCTTACTGTTTTAATGTCCTTGAAGCCTCCTCAAGGAGTTTCTGTTCATGCTCCTCCTTGGTCCTCTACTCCCCTTAAAAGGCCTAGAGATCAGGGTTCTTTTGAGGATGAGTCAGATTCCAGTGATGAATCTCTAAATTATTCTACTCGCATTCCTTCTCCTTTGGGGTGTGGGTCAGAGGAAGATGTTCCTTTTGAGGAAATTTTCTTTGGGTGCACACTCTCTCTAGGATGATGGATTTTTTTTAAGTGGGATTGTGCTCAAGTCTCTAATATCCATAAGAGGTGCTGTGAGTTGCTGCAGTTGGAATCTCATAAGCCTGTGGCTATTCTTCCTGTTTTGGCTGCTTTTACTGGATGCTTTTTCCAATGTCTGTAAAGCATCTAATTCTCTGCCCACTGCTCCTAAAAAAACTGATAGGTTTTTTAGGGTGCCTAAGGATTGTTCTTTTTTATATAAATGTCCTGCTGCTGACCCCTTTATAGTGTATGTAGCCTCTGATAGGACATACGTTGCCAAGTTATTGCCTTCTGACAAGGACAGAAGAGCTATGAGCTATGGGAAGGCTGGGTAAGAAGCTTTACAGTTCTGCTACTGTAGCTTTTAGGGCTATTAATCATCAGACCTATATGTCTAGGTATGTGTTGGTTCCTCTTTCTCGGGGCTGTTAATTTATTTCTGATTTTCCAGACTCTGATGTTAAAACCTCTGTTCTTTCTTTGCTAGGAACTTCCTCTTAAGTTGTTCATCATTCTATTAAATATAGTTATGCATCAGATGTCTCTTTTAGGGCTGCTGTTTTTGTTTCAGTGATGAGGGGGTATTCTTGGCTTAGGCTTCAACCTCTACCTGATGATATTAAGGCTAAGTTGATGGATGCTCCTCTGGATTCTAAACTTTTGTTTGGAGAAGCTGCTGCTGGTTTGTTTAAATTCCTTGACAATAAGGGTAAGGCCTTAAAGGAGCTTAAGCACATGTTTGTTTTTCCTGTGCCTACATTTCAGAGAAACTACCCCACTAAGCTTGCCTTTGTTCCTAGGTAATCCCACCCTTCTGCTAAAGGTAGAAAGAATGGCAAACAGACTCCAATTGTTAAGGCTCCTCAGTTTTCAGGGACTCTGAAGTCTTCCTTCCAAAACAAGTGCTGTATGACTATCCTTCCTTTACCAGCCACATTCATCTTTCTCTTTCTCTTCCTGTTTGGCTTCAGATCACTCAGGATTCTTGGGTTCTGTCATTCGTCAGGGGTACTTCATGGTGTGGAAATCCCATCCTCTTTTTGCAGGCATTCTTCTGCCTCCTCAGGAACAGCTTCCCTTTTTCCTAGAGGTTCTTCAAAATTTCTTGAATCAGGGTACTATTCAGGAGGTGCCCATGTCCCAAAGGGGGAAAGGGTTTTTCTCCAGACTGTTTTTGTGCCCAGGAAATAGGGCACTTGGAGACCTGTTCTAGAACTCTTGCCATTTAAACACTTTTCTAAAAGTGCCTTCCTTTCAGATGTTGTCCCTTCAGATTCTTTTTCCCATCTTGCTCCCTCAGGCCTATGTGAGGTCTCTGAATCTCAAGAATGCTTATCTCCATATTCTGATACATCCTCTTTTCAGGAAGTTTGTGCATTTCTCTGTTGCTTCCCGGCATTTTCAATTCTCTGCTTTGCCCTTTGGCCTTTCTACTGCCCCAGGGGTGTTCACCAAATGCCTTGCTCCTGTGATTGCTTTTTGCAGGCTTTAAGTGATCCATATATTTCCTTACTTGGACAACCTGTTGATTCATTCATCCTTTCCAGAAACCCTTATACAAAATCTTTATTTTGCCATTTCCTTTCAGAGTCTGGGGTTCACTATCAATTTCAAAAAGTCTTCTATGACTTCTTTGCATGATGATGTTTTTCTGGGTTGCAAGATTCAGACGGTGCCAATTTTGGCTTCTCTGCCCCCTCCAAAGGCTTTAACTCTCATTTATTTCTTCCACACTCTTCTTGTCCTGGCTTTCATTACTGCCAGAGAGTTTCTGAGAACTCTGGGTTTCATGGCATCCACCATTCCAATGCACCCACTAGCCAAACTTCACATGAGAAAGTTTCATTTGTTTCTAAAATCATTGTGGTTTCAACATGCACATCCTCTAGACTTTCTAGTTCATCTTCTTCCTTGTCTCAGACAGGAACTTCACTGGTGGATTCAGCAGTTGTCGCTGAATTCGGGGACCCATTTTCACCCCCCCTTCCCTCTCTGGAATTGTTCACAGACACTTCAGACATGGGATGGGGTGGCGACATTTGGCCCCTAAAAGTTCAGGGGGTTTGGTCGCCTTGTCAGCAGAAGGAGCACATCAGTGTCAAAGAGATGAGAGCTCTCCTGCTGGCTGTTCAGGTTTTTTATCCTCTTTTTCTCTCCAGGACCTCTCAAGGTGTTCACAGACAGTACCACAGTGATGTGGTATATCAACAAACATGGAGGAATGAGATCTTATCTTTGTCGGTTGGCACTTTTGGTATGGGATCTTGCTCTGTCAAGTATCAAGTGACTCTTCAGGCAGTTTATATCTGGTTAGAACATTGTGGCAGACACTCTGTGTGTGTGTAGGTCCTTAACTCAGTCCCATCAATGGATGCTTCAGAGGAATGTGTTTCTGGACTTTATCCACCAGTGCCGTATGCCTCAAATGGATCTTTTTGCCTCCCCTCTGAACAGACAACATCCTCTGTTTTGTGGTGTGGAAGGAGGACGCCCTCTCATTTTCATGGAAGGGGGTGTTTCTTTATGCATTCCCTCCCCCTTCCTCTCATTCTGAAAGTCCTGTTCAAAATTCAACTGGATGCTCCTAAAATCTTGTTGGTGACTCCATTTTGGCTGCTACAACACTGGTCCGCTCTTCTTCTGCATTTAGCCAGGGGCAATCATCACAAGTTACTTCACAGGGTGGTTCTACTCTCACAAGACAAGGGGTCTCTCATCCATCCCCACATATCCACTCTTCAACTGACACTGTGATTGATAAGATTTTAATTCCTCCTGGACACCTTTTTTCCTGATGATTTGCTGCAAGTCCTGCAGGAGGCCAGAAAACCTACTACTAGGAAATCCTACTTATCCAAATGGAAGATGTTTTCTATTTGGTGTCTCTCTCATAACGTGGACCCACTTACTGTGGATGTTCCTTTGGTTCTTTCTTATTTGTGTGAGTTACTCAATGCTGGTTTGGCCTATTTTCTGTTAAGGCACACATCAGCCATCTCTGCTTGTGTGCCTTTTTCTCCTCCTTTAGCTTGTAGATTTGAGGTGAAACAATTTCTTAAAGGTGTCCTTAATATTAGACCTCCCAGGAAGCATGTTCCTCCTCCCTGGGATCTTACTTTTCTTTTGGAGATGTTGACTCAGGCTCCTTTTGAGTCTGCCACTTCAGCTTCCTTGCAACATTGCTCCTGGAAGACTGTTCTTTTGTTAGCTCTTACTTCTGCCAGATGGGTGTCTGAGTTACAGGCCATTATGGCTTGCCCTCCTTTTTTTTATCTTTAATGAGGACATTGTGTCCTTGCACACTAATCCTTTTATGCCTAAGGTGTTTAATGAGTCATCACTGAATCAGTCTATTAATCTGCCTGCTTTTTTTCCCTTCTCTGCAAACCGATAGTGAGAGGTGCTGCATACTTTGGATGCACATAGGCAACTCGAGGCTTATTTGGATAAGACTAAGGCTATGAGAAAATCTGATCAGTTGTTTGTTTCTTTTTATCCTAGATCTCTGGAACTTGCTTTATCCAAGGAAACTGTTTCTTCTTGGATTTGTTACACTTTTCATGACAAGAGCCTTCCCTCTTCAGTCAGGGCTCATTCTACCAGAGCTGTGGCTTCTTCTGGTGCTTTTTTTGGGTTCCTATTGTATTATCAACAGCTTAGGTTGTCGAATGCTTAAACATCGACACCTAAGAGTCGAAATCTCACAATAGCGAAAGGCCACATAATCGAATTCTTTCCTTGGGAAAGAATTTGCTTGGCCGTTATCGAAGAACTTCCCATACTCTGGAATAAACTACCTATCTATATCAAACAAAGCACCTCATTAGCACTCTTCAAGAAAAATCTTGATGATTGGATGGGAAATAGGAAATTCACCCCAGGGATCACCTCTGTGGCTCTGCTCGACAGTGGCACAGGAAAATAATTTTCTTCGGTGACAAAAGCCAGGGTACCTTTTTGGCTGGGCTTGTATAGGTCCCAGGGCCGATAGCCTAGTATCTACATATGAAGCTATTTGCCCTTTCCCCAAAGTAGAGCAATCTCTGAGTTGGTATGTTTAGTTGAGGGGGTGTGGGGGGCACAGCACCCCACTATGTTTGGGTGTGTTTGTTTATTTTGTTTACGGCCACGAGAATTCTTTCCAGAGGAAAGAATTTGATTATGTGGCCATTCGCTATTGTAAGCTTTTGAAGCTTAGGTGTCAGTGTTTTAGGATTAGACAACCTGAGCTGTCGATAATATGATATAGATGCCTTTTTTCAAGGGCTTGGATACTAATTCTGTTCTTGAAGCAGCTACCTGGACTTGTGTGTATACATTTACCAAGCACTACAAGTTGAGTGGTTTCTCTATTGCTAGGGCTGGTTTTGCTAGTGATATTCTTCATGGCTTTTTAGGGGACTCTTCTGCTTCTTCCCCCCTCGTCTCTTCTTGAGCCTTGGCACTCTCCTATATGTGAGCCATGGCACTCTCCTATATGTTAATAATACTGCAGCAGTGAATGTAAGGACATAGTATGGTTCTGTAAAATCTTACCATAACTGTAGATGTCCTTGCCTTCACTGCTGCAGTATTCACTCCCTCCCTCCCTCCTTCCTCTTAGTCCTTTTCCTTCCTGGATGTACAGATTATCTTTTGGGTTCCTTGGACTGGTGTTCCTACTGGGGCAATCAGTTCTGACTATGGTAGGCCTGAACATCACCTTTATGCCCTACACCACACAAGGAGCATTTGGGTAATGTTTGGCGTACCTTTAAAGCAACAACAGTCTTTGGTAGATTGGCCAGGTGTTGGGCTTCCACAGCAAGGAATCCCATATGTTAAGAATACTGCAGCAGTGAAGGCAAGGACATCTACTATTATGGTAAGATTGTACACAGCTGTACTTTATTCTTGATATGGTTTGGGTAGCAGCTAGACAATGACAACAAAGATTTTTTAGTAAAGAGTTTTCTGAACAAAGAAGTACTTAAAATGCAATCTAAAGTTTTAGTCACAGAAAAATCCAGAACATTCACATTAACTAAACTTTGAGTGATTGTGAATGACAAACCAAAATAATTTTTATTCAGATATATTACAAAATTCAAATTATACTAAGGAAGAATCTATACCCTTTCCCTGCTGCTGTTCAACCTCTGAGTTTTGTATATATACTTAGCAGAGGGTGTGGGGGGTGCAGGGACCCTGCCCCCTGCAAAACATTGTTTTTGGATGTGGTGAGATTTGTCAACATTTTGTTTTTATTTATTTATTTTAATATTTTAGATTTTTTGTTGGTATTTAGTATTTAGATCTCAGTGAGTTTAGCTCATTTTAAGCATACCCATGTCTCTTTCTCTCTCTTATATATATATATATATATATATATATATATATATATATATATATATATTTATGTGTCTGTATAGATATATATAGATAGATATACGTATATGGTCATATTTTCTTTTTGGCAAGAATCTTACATATCATGGGACATCAGTGGACTGCAGAATCCAAAATAAACAAAAAATGCAAAAACGTTTTTGCAAGGGGCAAGCTCACCCTCCACCCAGGCACCTCCCACATGTTTGCTGATCTCGTACTGAAACTTTGCAGTTGTATTGCTGCAGTATTTGACAAAAACAAGAATGAGCCAAAAATGCAATTGCAGCCATACACACAAACACACAGATGTAATGTATGCATGTAAACATACACGCATGCACACACACACACACACACACACACACACACACACACACACACACACACACACACACACACACACAGATATACAATGTATGCATGTAAACGCAAGCACACACACACACAGATATATAATGTATGCATGTAAACACACACACACACACACCTATGTTATATATAAGAAGCAGGGGTGTGGTGGTACAGGTCCCATAAGTTGAAAGAATGGTTTGAGAGTATAACAATAAGTTTTGGAATTTGCTGTATTTCTTTTTTCAACAGTTTTTGTCCCCACTGCCTTCCCTCTGTAGGCCAGGTGGCCAGTTCATCCCTCGTTACTAGGGAGGAAGCTCAATGGGAAGGGCCATCACATAGGTCACTGTTATGGGTGGTTTGAAGTTTTACTGCATAGCCCAAAATTTTCCCACGTGGACCTCTGGTTTCCAGAGCCCAGGGGGACATACAGTGGATTGTCCACACTGGTTGCCCCTCACTTCAAAAGACCCATTGCCAGCTAGCAGCCCTACTGCTTCCCTCAAGTATGGGAAGTGATTTTCTTGTCTCCACAACAGAAATCGTTATGTGCTTCCCAAGCATCCTGTTCTTCCCCTCATATCATGCGTTCCGGCCCCAAAACCCGGACTGTACCACAAAAGGAGGGGGTGTATCCATATTCATCAAGGATACCCACACCTCCAGGCTGGTGGCAACTCACGAAGCATCAGAGAGCATTCAGGTGCAATTAACCATAGGCAAAACTGCTCTACAGTTTGTAGCATGTTACAGGCCACCCTCTCAAACTCAGGAACCCCACACAGCCTTCCTGAAGACACTGGAGAGTATAAATGTCTCTCCAAACACCATCATATTGGGTGACTTCAACTACCCAAACATAGACTGGGAACATTACTCAAGCCTCAATACCCTAGCCCAAAGGTTCCTGGAGTTCATAAACTCAAATGATATGGAACAACTTGTCACCATTCCCACAAGAGGAGAAAATATACTAGACCTGATCATCACAAACATGGGGGCAAAATGCTCCACACCGGAAGTATATCCCTCATTGGTGAGATCAGACCATAAATTAATCTCACTGGAGATCCACATCCCGCCCCCAACCCCAGCAAAAAAGACCACAGTGAAGAACTTCTCAAAAGCCAACTTCACACTTCTTAAGACTGGTGTGGTATCTTTCAAGGCCCCTGAGCCATTGGAAACCACAACCCACGCTGCTGAATCCCTTACAAATGCTTTCTATGAGCACCTCCAGGATTGCATGGATCAAGCAATCCCAAATAAAATCAAGACCCTTTCCACCAAAGGCAAGCGCCCGATCTGGTGGACCCCAGCCATAAACAAACTTTACAACAAGAGGAGAAAGCTACTACAAGATAGAGCAAAATCCCTAAAAGGGAAGACATCTCTGATCAATACTAGTAAAAAACTACGATCACTCATAAAATCATCCAAGGCCAACTTTGTGAGAAAAATCGCCAAGGACTCAAAAGACAATCATAAGGCCTTCTTTAGCTATGTTAGAAATCTGGGTGGAAACTCCCAGATATGCTCAGAATTAGTCCAAAATGATACAAAAATCACTGAACCCACAGACATTGCGAACATACTGGCAGACAGGTTCAGTGAAAATTTCTCCCCTCCCTCCCCCCCAAAAGGAGAAATATCTATCCCAGCAGAGTGTAGCCTCCCAATCATCTCAAATGCCCAGGTGAGAGCTGCTCTCTCTAAAGCTAAAAACACAGCATCAATGGGACCGGATGGTGTCCCCGGCTGTGTGCTACACAAACTCGATGAGGAACTAAACCCACACATAAGGCTGCTGTTTAATCTTAGCCTTACCACAGGATACATACCCAAAGAGTGGCGTACGGCAACTGTGGTCCCACTCCACAAAGGCGGTGCTTCTACGGACCCTGGTAATTACCGTATTATAAGCTTAACAAGCCTGGTCTGCAAAGCTATGGAAAGGATCATAATGGAACTCATAAATAAAGACATAGGGGACCTACAGACATTGGATCCTACCCAATTCGGCTTTGTCAAGGGCAGATCATACCTCTTGAACTTGGTCGACTTTTTTGAAACATTCACCAAGGCCATTGATGAGGGTAAGGCAGTTCACACAGCCTACCTTTACCTTGCAAAAGCTTTCGACACAATACCCCACTCGGGTATCATAGAAAAGCTCACCAGCTTAAATGTAAACCCATATGTCACAAGATGGGTTGCAAACTGGCTCAAAGACAGAACCCACAGGGTTAGAGTTGCTGGTGCCATGTCAGACTCCAAGCCGGTCACAAGCGGTGTCCCACAGGGCTCAGTCCTGGGCCCCCTCTTGTTCGGCATCTACTTTTCAGAAGTGCAGGCAAACATAGGAGGATTGTGGCCGACAAAGTTTGCAGATAACTGCAAACTGGGCGCCATAGTTGAAAATCCATCAGACACAGATATCCTTCAGAGAGGTCTCATAGAAACGGATAACTGGTGCCAGAGCCATGGCCTTAAGCTAAACGCCAAAAAATGTATAGTCATACCCTTTGGTAAAAACAAGGTAACCCCAAGTTACCACATAGGTGGCAATCCATTAAGCACAGAAGAGGTTATCAGGGACCTGGGGACCCAAGTTGACAGTAACCTTTCTTTTGACACTCACATTGCCAAAGTGGTTAGGAGAACCTTCTACATTGCCCACCTGATTATGAAGGGATTCACATCCAGATCAAGGGAGGTCATTGTTCCCCTGTACTCTTCACTTATCAGACCAATGGTTGAGTACAATGCCCCATTCGGAATGTATCTTACCCGACACCAGCAACAATTGGAAAGACCCCAAAAGTTCTTCACCAAAAGGATAAAGGGGCTCAAAAATATGCCATATGCTGCCCGACTGAAGAAACTCCGCTCTATTCAGTCGCATACCGTCTGCTCAGAGGTGACCTGTGCCTGACATACAAGGCCATGTCCAACCCGGAATTAATGGACATGCTCCACCTCAAAAAATCCAAATCCACCAGAGCCACAAGAGCAAGAGACTTAAACCTCAACACGGATATAAATAGGACGTGCTGGAGGGACAGATTCATCACCCAGAGACTCCCTATGCTGTGGAACAGAATCCCGGTCCATGTGAGACAGAGCACCTCGCTGGCTCTGTTCAAGAGGAATCTTGACCAGTGGATGGGAGATCGTAGGTTTACCCCGGGATCATCTCTGTATCACTGCTGGACAGAGGCACGGCAAACTAATGGGTATAATATTCTTCAACCTAAGGGGTGGTGAAAGCCACACAACTCTGGCTAGGCTTATAAATGCCCTAGGGCAGATAGCCTAGTATGAACCTATGAGGAAAGGCCTGCAGGTTATACCCCCACCACTCCTCTCCCTGCATGCCTGGCTCCTCCAGTGATGGGGCCATTAATGGAACCCGTATTTACTGAGCTGCAGTAAGGACTCCACCCCTCTGCATCACAGAGCCAGGCAATGTACTATATTTTGATAGTATAAGACTTAACTTTTTGAAGTGTCAGGACCTGCAATATCAAATCATGTTTCCATTTGAGATCCAACTTTTGCACACTACAGACAGGCTTAGTAATCATAAACTGGCAAGTGAACACTTTTATTCTCTATTTCTTGTCTAAGTTGTCATGCTTTGATCCTCTCATCATAAAACCTTATGTCAGCAAAATAGGCTACCAGGCTAGTTACATTACCCTATTACAATGTCATACTGATACTCCAACATATACATTACAAAGTCACTCTTTACCTTTAAATATACCCTGCTCCTGTATAGTACAATAATATCCAGTGCTGCCTGTGACGATGCAAGGTATTGCTAGCTATGCCAGGAGAAGTAGGGCAGTGGATTTGTAACATATGCCAGCACAGATAGCTGTAATTTTCTAAAGGGTTATATGTCATTTGTATAGCAAACTGATTTGTACAGGTGCTTGTGTTGAAAATGTATTTGTAAAGTTGTTTGTGTTAAATGTACCAACAGTGAGTCCTGTTGTACAGAAAAAAGAAGTATACCCATATGTCAGACTGTATGGTAACTATTGAAATGAATACATTGTAACAGAGGATACTGAAAGAGAAGAGCCATAAAGATTGTATCTCACAGGTCTTAGTGCATCCAGAGACAAAGTCTGTACTAGGAAACCTTCTGTATTGTCCTTGAGGGTGAAGTAATTGCTTCTCTGAAAGTGTGGAAGTTTGAAATTGTTTTATGACTTTCAGAAGCTGCAACAGATCCTTGCAAAGCTGTGTGTGTGTGTGTGTGTGTGTGTGTGTGTGTGTGTGTGTGTGTGTGTGTGTGTGTGTGTGTGTACTGTTGACACATGTGCTTGATTCTGGTTCAGTTACTAGTACAATGAGATGTATGGGAAACAGAAGTCAGATGACCAGATGTGTGTGTGATGTTATTCAGTAATCCAGGACAAAAATGATGTTTTAATACCAGATGAGACAGAAGTCTCAGAGCAGTCTGTTTTTGAAACCTGACAAGAACGTCCCTTCACCTACGTCATCTTGCCTTGCTTTAGTAAGTAATCAGAGAATAGTAATTCTTTAGATCAGTCAGGAAAATATAATGAGATTAGTTAAGTACTGTTTTTCTGTATCTGTTTGAATCTTTACATCCATATTATTTTAATATTTCCTGTGTCTGAAACTCTGGTGTCTATTGTAAATAGACATTTAGTATTTTCTTGTTCTTTACTGTTTAATAGACATTTAGTATTTTCTTGTTCTTTACTGTTTATTATTAAATATATTTAAACTTTTCATTGTGACTGGTTCTTTAGAGAATATTTTAATCTTTGAGAGTACGTATATTTATTTAGTGATGCTGTGGCTGCTTCTGAAAGCCTTTCACATTATACATTTTCAGGTAGAATTTTCCAGTCTGTCCATCTCTTTCTCCTGCTCAGAATCAGATGTCATCCTTCATTTCTCTGACAATATTGACATCTCTCAGCTGGATTATTTCTTTATTCTTTCTATACTGATTGCAGTTATACTAGTCTCACAACAGAACTTTTATCTTGCAAACCAATCAATCCAGACATTTCCCGTAACATATTACCTACAAGACAGCAGGGAATGACAGTTTACAGTTAGTTTTTATTCATTTAAACTTTTCTATCCCATTGACAAATCTTAGTCTGTTTTTCATAGTCACCTCAGAGTTCTGCAGAAATATGGGTCTTTGTGCTACCTGCATTTTTCATCCTGGTTACCACAATTTCCACAATCTCTGTTTCTTTCTATAACAGGTCAAAAGTCCTCTCGGCAGTGGTCAGAGTTACCCACATTTTAGCTGCAGTTTCATAAAAGGTAAGTATTTCATCATTGCTTTTCCCAGTGATTTTTGCTAAGCCACTCCACCACTCTGCCATTCTTTGCATATTGTATCAGTATTTGCTACCCTTTATTTCTGTAACTCTATACAGCCTTGAGTTTTGCTTTCTTGCCTTCTCCTTCATTCCAATTTAAATATTGTCTTATCTGAATAAATCACTTCACTGTTTTGGCCAATTTTTCATAAACCTCACACATTTGCTATCTCAAAGGCTCCAAAGCTATGTGCTGGGAGCTCCACTTTGTTTTTTTTACCATGACTTTTTGCTTTGTATGAACTCCGGGTATTCCAGACAAGTTCCAGAACTTAATTTTATGGCTTCCAAATTATTTTGATCTCCGTCACATTTAGTTTCTTTTTCAGTTTTTCAGCTTCTTTAATCACAGGTTATGTTACATCTTAGCTACCATTATGAGTCTCATGGCTAATTTCTTCCTCGTAATTCTCAGACTCTGGTATATAATCCATTTCTTCCATCGTCAGTGAAAAACTGATAATTTTTTACTGAAAACTGCACAACTTTTTTATTTTACTTTTTAATAGTTCCAATCTCTAACTATATAGGTTCATAGGTTCATAGGTTTATACTAGGCTATCTGCCCTAAGGCATTTATAAGCCTAGCCCAAAGTTTTGTGGCTTACGCCACCCCTTATATGAAAAAATACTGTGCCCATTAGTTTGTTGTGTCCAGCAGTGACACAGAGATGATTCCCGGGGTACACCTACGATCTCCCATCCACAGGTCAAGATTTCTCTTGAACAGAGCCAGCGAGGTGCTCTGCCTCACATGGACAGGGATTTTATTCCACAGCATAGGGAGTCTCTGAGTGATAAATCTATCCCTCCAGCACGTCCTATTTATATCCGTGCTAAGGTTTAAGTCGCTTGCTCTAGTGGTTTTGGTGGATTTGGATTTTTTGAGGTGGAGCATGTCCCTTAATTCCGGGTTGGACATGGCCTTGTATGTCAGGCACATGTCACCTCTGAGCAGACGATATGCGACTGAATAGAGCTGGAGTTTCTTCAATCTAGCAGCATATGACAGATTTTGGAGTCCCTTTTATCCTTTTGGTGAGGAACTTTTGGGGTCTCTCCAATTGCTGCAGATGTCGGGTGAGATACATCCCGAATGGGGCATTGTACTCGATCATTGGTCTGATAAGTGAAGAGTACAGGGGAACAATGACCTCACTAGATCTGGATGTGAATCCCTTCATGATCAGGTGGGCAATGTAGAAGGTCTTTCTAACCACTTTAGCAACGTGAGTGTCAAAAGAAAGGCCACTGTCAACCTGGGTCCCCAGGTCCCTGATAACCTCTTCTGTGCTTAGTGGGTTGCCACCTATATGGTAGCTTGGGGTTACCTGGTTTTTCCCGGGTATGACTATACATTTTTTGGCGTTTAACTTCAGGCCATGGCTCTGGCACCAGCTATCTGTTTCTGTGACTCCCTTCTGAAGGATATCCGTGTCCGATGCACTTTCCACTATGGCGCCCAGTTTGCAGTCGTCTGCAAACTTTGTCAGCCAAAGTCCTCCCATGTTGGCCTGTACTTCTGAGAAGTAGATGCCGAACAATAGGGGGCCAAGGACTGAGCCCTGTGGGACACCACTTGTGACCGGCTTGGAGTCTGACATAGCGCCAGCAACTCTAACCCTGTGGGTTCTGTCCTTAAGCCAGTTTGCAACCCATCTTGTGACATATGGGTTTACATTTAAGCTGGTAAGTTTTTCTACAATACCCGAGTGGGGTATTGGCGAAAGCCTTTGCAAGGTCAAGGTAGGCTGTATGGACTGCCTTTCCTCATCAGTGGCCTTGGTGACTGTTTCAAGAAGTCGACCAAGTTCAAAAGGCATGATCTGCCCTTGACGAAGCCAAACTGGGTCGGGTCCAATGTCTGCAAGTCCCCTATATCTTTGTTTATGAGCTCCATTATGATCCTCTCCATAGCTTTGCAGACTAGACTTGTTAAGCTTATGGGGTAATTACCAGGGTCCGTAGAGGCACCGCCTTTGTGGAGTGGGACCACAGTTGCCGTGACGCCACTCCTTGGGCACGTATCCTGTGGTAAGGCTAAGATTAAACAGCTGCCTTATGTGCGGGTTTAATTCCTCATTTAGCTCATGTAGCACACAGCCGGGGACACCATCCGGTCCCATTGATGCTGTGTTTTTAGCTTTAGAGAGAGCAGCTTTCACCTGCGCATTTGAGATGTCTGGGAGGCTACACTCCACTGGGATAGTTATCTCTCCTTTAGGGGAGAGGGGTGAAGTTTGCACTGAACCTGTCTGCCAGTATGTTGGCAATGTCTGTGGGTTCAGTGATTTTTGTATCATTTTGGACTAATTCTGAGCATATCTGGGAGTTTCCACCCAGGTTCCTAACATAGCTGAAAAAGGCCTTATGATTGTCCTTTGAATCCATGGCAATTTTTCTCTCAAAATTGGCCTTAGTTGATTTTATGAGTGCTCGTATTTTTTTACTAATAATGATCAGGGGTGACTTCCCTTTTATGGATTTTGTTCTATCATGTAATAGCTTTCTCCTCTTATTGTAAAGTTTGTTAATGGCTGGGGTCCACCACCCTGGACGTTTGCCCTTTGTAGAAAGAGTCTTGGTTTATTTGGGATTGCCTGATCCATGCAGTCCTGGAGGTGTTCATAGAAGGCATTTGTAAGGGCTTCCGCAGCTTGGGTTGTGGTTTCCACTGGCTCAGGGGCCTTGAAGGATACCACACCAGTCTTGAGTAGTGTGAAGTTTGCTTTAGAGAAGTTCTTCACTGTGGTCTTTTTTGTTTCAATGACTCTTACTAATACCTTACAGTTATCAGTCCGAGTGATTTAATTTTGGAGAGAATAGGTCCTTTGATATTACAACATTCAGAAAAAGTGATGCATTTACTGTGTGAAGAGAGGATACAGTAAATAGTAGGGTGAATGAAGTGTATTACATATGATGCAACAGATCATTCTGTAGACAGATAGTGATATGTAGAGAGCAAAAGAAACCCAAAGATATTGAAATAAATGAAGTAGTTTATGAAAAAGAGCTAGACTGGAATTTATGGAACCTAATATTGTAGTAAAAATGCCAAACAAAACAAAGAAAAAAATGCTTCAGAGATTAATCGGACATGTAAAATATTAAATACATTATGATGAAATGTGAAGAGGGAGACTACACTAAGAAGAAATTAAGATTGCTGGACAAAGAATTATTAAAAACGAATGAATATTTAAAAAAGAAAGGAGCTAAATTATCTCAAAGTGCAAGCAGAGATGAAGAATTCGATGTTTTGTTTGCTAAAACTATAAAAAAGAAATATCACTATGTCATGTAGAGGTTTCAGATAGTATACTTTTTACCAAGCAATTTTTGCATGACAGATGTGAAGAAATAATTATAACCTTGTGAGTGAAGCTTGAGAGGCCATACTTATTCATACATACCCAGTGGCGGCTGGTGACTTCAAATCACAGGGGGGCTGCAGGAGACAGCTGAATGGGTGGGGTCAAGGGAGGGTGTGGTCAACCAGAAAGGGGAGGAGCTATGCACAAAACCACAAAAAAATAACTTTAATTAAATACGCTGCCCTGGGTGGCAAACCATCATTATGAAAGTCCAATCAAGACAAAAATAAGTGTAGAAGAATAAAAATATTTCAATGCATTGGCTGCATGACAGCTTACTTAATATCTAGATGGAAACAAAAGGTTGTGAGGCATGAAAAAATAAATTACTTTTTAAATACATTACTGGAATGCCAGTCAAAATCAAGTACAAGAAAAACCAGAAGCACTCAACTCAAACCACTTCTCCTTGCACTGCAGTCCTAATTATAATATATTCAGCTTATAATATATTCAGCTTTATTAAAGTACCAAGTAACATGCTGAAAGTAGAAATCTATGTGATGCCCCCACTTGTAAAAATGTTTCTTATCCAAAAAAGACCTGCTGCCTGACAACTTGTTTCATGGGGAAAACATGATAAAAGTAAAAAATGAAAAGCAAACAAGAAACAAGCTCAAGATACATTGCTTAAAGGATTACTGTACAGGTTATGGACCACACATGATTGGCATTCTGTTTAGTTTACGGGTAAAGTCTGTAGAGATGACTGGAAGTCTCCAACAAGTGTAATGAGCTTTTTAAAATAATGGAATCCTGTCCTTTAATACCCAAGGCTTATACATTATCTAGTCAAGTATTCTCTGCATGGCAACAACAGAAAGGCTTTCAATGTTGGCAATTCTTTAACAGTATGCTTATTAAAGCTTACTTGCATCTTATGATCTCAGACAAGCTTACCTTATGGTCATTAAAGCATTGCTACTTAAAAACACAGAGCAACAGGCACTTTGAGTAATAAGCATAAATCAACAGTACAAAAATATGACAGAAACCAGACCATTCTGCAAAATCAAGGACAGATGAAAAGCCACTGTAGTACTTATGCAGTGTGTCCTCCCCATCCAAGGTAGATACAACTACTCCTTGCCTTGCTTGGACACATCCAGAGTCACTACATGGGGGAGTGGGGTACAACAAGCATGTCACAATTTGAAATCTCTCTGGCTGACTGTGATGGCCCTGACACATTTGTCATACCTCTCAACCTCAAGAGCAAGAAATCTGGACAAAGCCATACACAGAAGTGGGACAAAGGCCCAACAATAAGGACAATTTTTAAATATTGCTCTAATAAACTTAGAAAGATAATAGAATAGGTCTTGCATTAGTATGAATTTTCTGAAGGGTATAAAATCTGAAACTCAAATGTCTGTCATTTTCTAACTTCAGTCTTTAGTGATGTCACTAATTTGCCAAAAACACAATTTTATGAAAAATGGACAAAACGTGATGCAAAAATATAAAATAGACACACAATACAGCTGCTACCTGTCAAAGAAGGGACACTTTAATATTAGTACTGCTACCTTGAGCAGCTGACAAAATATAAAATAATCTACATGCATTTCAAGTAATCTATAACTTTGATTATTACAGTTATTTCTTAACTGTAAACCCTCCATGTTTTCTTCCAAAATTGCTATTTTGCGGAGGGATTATAAGGGGGAAGAGCAACATTTTGAGCCAAAAATTGGAGACAGTTGAGAGGTTGGCTATGCCTAATTCTATAAAGCAATTTATTTGCATGTACCTCTCAACCTGTTAATGCAGTAAATCTGAACAAGGCCAAATATATTGGGGGCACATATAAACAGTACTAAACATTGCTCTTGTATAAATTGAGACAGTTGATAGAACAGCTCTTACTTTAACATGCATTTTTCTGAAGGTTATGAAGTCTGAAACTTAGAGTGACTTCTGGCAAATCATTTAGGAATTAAAACTACAAATTTTATGAACAAACCAAAAATAAGAAGCAAAAATCTATTCATTCTTTGAAAATCTGGACAGTTGGGAGGTATAGTTCAGCTGGGCCTGTCTGAGTTTGCTGCCCTTCCCCCCCTGACCAAAATAATGGTTGAATGGAGCCTCTGCAGCCATTCCAATGAACCATTATACTTGGCTATTTCACTCCATTTACCATAAACACTAATGTGCATACTGCTTTACTTCTATGATGAGTTGGACTTCATTTGAAAGTTTTATTTTGTATTTTACAGCACAGACACTAAGTCATCTGTTAAACAAAGCAATGCAGTCTCACAATGAAAACTTAGCATTAAAACTTCTCTGCCCTTGAAACTCACATTCATTGAAACAGCATTGAAACCCACATTCAAAGAAAATACATTTTGCCAGTGGCAGATAAAGATTAATTTTGGGCTGTTTTGAATCATAGGCTCCTTGCATATGAAACATACATGTGCTCTTTGATACACCTTCCTCATTGTACTAAAATTATATTCCTTGTACAATACAGTACACTTGTTACAGGATGTTTTAAATTTGTTTTGAACATTTTTTCCAGTAAGCAATGAAACAAACCATATGCACCCATAATGGCAAAACTGCCCAGTTGAGAACATTTATCATAAAAACGTCTACTCAGACTTCCACAGTCCACCATTATTAGTAAATATACACAATTCCACAGTCCACCATTATTAGTAAATATGCACAATTCCACAGTCCACCATTATCAGTAAATATGCACAATTCCACAGTCCACCATTATCAGTAAATATGCACAATTCCACAGTCCACCATTATCAGTAAATATGCACAATTCTACAGTCCACCTTTATCAGTAAATATGCACAATTCTACAGTCCATTATCAGTAAATATGCACAATCTCTGAAGTCAGTCATCTAAATAATTCCACATTAAAGAAATCTGTAACTAATGAAGTGGTTGCTGCTAGCAATCACCTTTTATATTTCATGGTTTCATCGAAATATAAAGTGTCTGTTGCCCCTCAGGAATAAATTGTCTATATTACATTAAAAAAATGATAAGCTAGTAATAATATTGCAAGAGGAAATGGATGGCAAACTGATAACGAACTCATAGTTAGTATCTTCACCAAGGAGAACATTCTCAGTACGGCAGCATCTACCCCTAGTGGGAGTAGAACCCACAACCTTCTGCATCAAAAGCAAGTACACAGCCTGTTGTGCTATAGTATTAACATGGCAAAGCACTAAACTTCTATTCCCCTGCAGCTCTCAGTTCCTTGTAAAATCTACTCAATACTCAACTGCATCTCAACTTCGCAGCTCAAGAAAACTGGAAAAAGCCAAAATGTATTGGGGGGGGGGTCAAAAGCCCAAAAACAGGGACACATTAAACATTGCTTGTATAATCTTGGAAAGTTGCTAGAATAAAATGTTGTGTTGCCACCATATATTTTACTGCCAAGGTCCCTGAGCAAAAAACAGTCAGAGTAACATACCACTACGCCACATCAGCTGCTTTGTAAAAGAGAGGAAGACTGAAACTTAAATGGCTATCATTTAGTGAATTCAGTTCTCACCATAGCTGTCAACCTCTTAGTACAAAACACCTGGACAAACCCAGTAATGAGGGAATACAGCCCTCAAACATATTCAGTGAATTCAGTTCTTGGTTCTTGCCATAGCTGTCAACCTTAGCACAAAAACCTGGACGAAGCCAATAATGGGGGAATACAGTCCCAAAAATAGGGACAAATTTAAAATATTCATCTTATAAACTTCGAAAATTGCTAAAAAAAAAAAAAAGGTTGTGCTACTACGTATTCTGAAGAACATGAAGTTGGAAATTCAAATGCCGGTCAATTTTACTGCGGACAGAACAAAAACAATTTTCAGCAGAGACGCAGGGATTAAAACTGCAGACACATCTTTGTAAAATGGCAGGGCACCAGAGCAAATCCACACAAACACAGGCAGGAGATGCAGACTCCAAACAGAAGCCACCCCAACCAAGAATCAAACCAGAAAACCTATAGCTGTGAGGCAACAATACTACCACCGCACCATCAATTATGCAAGGAATTAAACATTCAGAAACCTGAAGTCTGAAATTCAAATGCCTGTCAATTTTACTGCGGACAGAACAAAACCAATTTTCAGCAGGGATTAAAACTGCAGACACGTCTTTGTAAAATGGCAGGGCACCAGAGCAAATCCACACAAACACATGGAGGAGATGCAGACTCCACACAGAAGCCACCCCAACCAAGAATCAAACCAGAAAACCTATAGCTGTGAGGCAACAATACTACCACTGCACCATCAAATATGCAAGGAATTAAAAATTCAGAAACCCTTAAGTCTGAAATTCAAATTTTATTTAACATTTTTTTAATCAGGACAGTCTGACTTGGAACAAATAAACAATTTTCAGCAGAGGCCCAGGAAGAAATAATGCAGACATGTCTTTGTAACATGGGAGGACACAAAAGCAAACCCACACAAACACAGGGAGAAGATACAGACCCCACAAAGAAGGAACCCCAGCCAAGAATCAAACCCAAGAACCTGCAGCTGGGAGGCAACAATGCTACTACTACACCATCAAATATCAAGCATTGCAACATTTACAAACCACAGATATTATGAGGAACAGATCAGATCGAATATGAGGCAAAAATCTGAAATTTTTTTACAAATGGTGGTGGGTAGGGAACTCAAGTCTTTAACACCTGCATACAGGGTACAGGGTTCAAGCCTGAAGCATTCCCTACCACACCACCATAAGCACATGGGGCATTTTCTCACACACACACACACACACACACACACACACACACACACACACACACACACACACACACAAACAAACAAACAAACTCCAGTAAAGCATAAGCACCATACACAAACTCCAGTAAAGCATAAGCACCATACACAAACTCCAGTAAAGCATAAGCACCATACACACAAATAAACATTGTAAATTAAAAAGCACAAACTCCAGTAAAGCATAAGCACCATACAAATAAACATTGTAAATTAAAAGGCACCTTACCTGAATATATCCAGCTAACGTACATCCTTCCCGCGCAATACTGAAAGACCCGCGAGATCCTAATGCTCCTTCCTGACGAAATCCCTAATGCTCTGTCCCGAGTCCCTGCTGCTGCTCTTGCAGTCCGGACGTGACAATCCTGACGAGTCTGTGCACTGTAAAAGTGCACAGACGTCTCCTTGTGTCCCCCTATGGGGACGGCCGGACTGCCTTGAGCATGCGCATAGACCGACAGTAGTCGGGACTCGGTCTATGCGCGAAGTCCGCGAATTTCGAAAATATTTTTTTTTTTATTTTTCATTTTTCTTTCTCATTTTTCTTTCTCTTTTTATTTTTGAGGGGGCTGCAGTCCGGCAGCCCTATGCCACGAGCCGCCCCTGTACATACCTAAAAAAAATTACATTGCTGTCATTGTTAACCCAGCTGTGTTAGTCTTTATCTTGTGACAGTGTTCTGAATTTTATGTATTTTTTCTATTTGGGGGAGTAAAGAAAGGAAACAAAGATGTTTTGTTACAGAAGCTGTTTGTGTTTCTCTTTTCTATTTCTTTTTTTAACTATACTATACTATATGTTTTAAAATTTATGTTACACATTAGGTTTTAATTTTTAGTTTTAGTTAGTAATGCACTTTTGCTAGAACATTCAATGTTTAATATTTATTTGATAAGCATTCCGCTCCAGTTGCGTGTATGTTTTTAAAAAACAAAACACAATATAATACTGCTTGATTTTGACTGATACTGAATGAGCAGAAGGTTTACTGGAAACGTTTGAATGCATTTTACTTGACTTAATTGATTAATTACTTAATTATACAATTACATATATTAACTTTGGCGCCTTTTCACAGTTTTTTTGTTATATAAATGGAAGTTTTAAATGTTTGTGTATTGTCTGATGAAGCGTAGTAGTTGCTACGCGAAAGCGCTCACACTCCAATAAATTTTCTTCTTCGTTTGATTTTTTCTGGACTATTGTCAAATTTGTGCCGAAAGCTGGTGCTGAATTATCCTATGTTGGTGAAACTGGACTTTTTGTTAAATATTCTAAGTGCTTCGTGGTGAGAGAACCTGGTTTCTACTATTTCATACTATATTGGTATACTATACAGTACTATACTGTACTACACTACATATAAAATATGATTTATTTAACATTTTTTTAATTTAAACTGTAAGGATAAGGTACTTACTACTACTTCCAATACTAATGTAGACTGTAGCATATACCTGGTTAGTTTGCAGTATTTTTATACTGTTCTGCCTCTGTGGGTAGTGCAGCATATCAAGATGTGTGACATAAGACAATATAGCACGTCTGTAAAGTCTCAAGAGTTGTCATTATAATAAATTACACCCATGAATAACGATAATACTAATATAACTTTGTAGTTGTTTGCTGGGGTTAATTCAACAAAGGAGGTGGGATATTTGCAAACTGTCACATTTATGAACATTTAAAAGTGAGAGGGACCTGCTCAAGTGATGAGGTAATAGATGCAACTTTTTTTCTAAATCCCTCACCATGTAAGTTCTCACAGTTTTTTCTTAAGTCTCAAATGTTGAGACATGGTTTTTATCTGCATCACAGTTAAAAGACAAAATTTGGGGTATGGAGATAACTCCATTTTAATGTATTTTTTATTTTAAAATTGGTATTAAAATACTCTGCAAGATAACTATTTGGCTAGTGTAGTAACTTTACTAGTCAAATTGTTACCCTGTATCTTCTCATTAAAGTCGATGGGAAATTTAACCCAGAAGTGAGAAGTCATGCTGTTAATTGATATGTCTTTTCACTTCTATCCAAGGAACAAATTAGCTAGTCTAAGCACTTATGATCATTTGCTGTTAGTATCAAATCTCAGTGCTTTTTCAGCAATTTATAGTCATTCAGGGATGGCTTTCTTTTGCAGGTATGCATTTTTTCTTATGGCAGGAAATCAGATACATCTGTCTGCAGTGGTAACAATGGAAACTGCCCATAGCACAAAGCATGGCTATTTCTTTTTTATTTTTTTCAGTAGTTGACATAGGTGTGGGGTACTTGGTAGACGAGGATTAAAATACATTCCTGTGGCAGTGTTTCACTCCTTCCAGTGATCATACATGGCAGATGATCACTGGATATGTCTGTATGTGTGGGGTGTGCATCTTTGAATGAAAGCAGAGGACATTTTAGGGTGATGACAATAAAGTGATCATTGCTGTGAATGGCACGGTGGTGGGAAGAGAGTATAGCATTATAAGTATGAGCTGAAATATGGTACTGCTGTTCTTTCATTTTTATCACAACTTGATATCAGAGGGCACCCAGAAAGGGGCTGTCTTGGGGCGATGGAGTTAGGCCATGTGTGAAACACAAAGCATTTATGTGCTCTGACTAGCCTAAGGGCAGTGTATGTGTCTATGAACAGAAGCTGAAATTCATTGTTAATGCCATTGTGCCTTTTAATTCACTATCACACATCAAAATCTTGTTTTGTGGGCAGGCAAGCGAAAGGCAATTACGTAATGCATGCCAAGCAGTCATTATAAAAGACTACTTCAGGTGAAGAAAGCGTGTATACATGCCCAAGAACAACAGGTTGAAATAAATCATTGTGATCATTCCTTTGTTCAATTTCTTCACAATCAGATATCAGAGGTATATACAGAAGTTGGATGTCTTTTTTGGGGTAGAGGTAAGGAGACATAGTTATTACACGATCACTGTTCATGTCGGCGGTCAGTGCGTTTGTTTAAGAGCATCAGTTTGGAACGTGTTACCATGGTCCTTATGATTTTTATTTTTTTAGTTATTGTGATATCTAAGGTATTCAGAATGTGCCTATCATTTTTGGTGGAACTAGGTGACTTATAAAAGCAAGGGTAAGTTATAGGATCACTTTTGAATAATTATTTATATGGTTTGTTGGGAAAGGCAGTGTCTATCAAAGAGTAAAGTGACATTTATATTTATGTAGCTACTTCATAATCAGAGGTGGTGTTCTCACTCAGAAGGGGCACATTCCACTGTGAGAGTATGCATATATTTTGTTGGAAAATATCATTAGAATTCCAAGAACTTTTTCATAATAAACTGTCTTAGGAGGTCTGACATATGGCCTTTGATTTGGAGCTAACAAATCCAGTGTTTTAGGGAATTCCGAGATAGCTGTACACTGAGTAACAGACTGATTAGAGCTTTCACAAGGTAAAATCTGAGAAATTATTAAAAACCCAATAAAAGTTATCTGTTTGGGTAAAATTCAGTTATTGGCTAGTAGTTACACTTGCTGGATGCCAGCAAATTGAAAGGTGGATATTTAATACTGCACACACTGATTGAAACTATAGATTCATTTAAGGACCTGGGTACATGGGTAGATCCAACTTTAAGTTTTTCTAGTGACATTAATCAATTGGTTAATGATAATTATAGAACTATAGTTTGTATAAAAAGCTATATAAAATTTAGGAAATCAGAAATGAGTAAATAATTGTTAGTTACATTAGACCCAAACTTCAGAACTGTTTTTTGCTTATTTCTCTGACATCTGGAAGGCGAATTTCTGAGCTGCAAGCTTCCATTGTAGGATAACCTTATCCACAGGGCTAGAACCATGTTATTTGCTGTCTTCCTTTAATGTTGAAAGTGGTCTCAGAATTCACCATCAAACAGTCTATTAAAGTTGCTGTGTTCTTTCCAAAACCAAAGAATAAGGGAGAGAGGATACCTCGTACCTTGGATATGCTCAGATACTACCTTGACAGAATAAAGTCCGTTAGGATGAAAGGCTTTTAGTTTCATTTTCCTGGTCAAAGAAAGGTTGACCTGCCTCTAAGCAATCCACTGCATGTTGGTTTTTGTCAGCAAAATTATTAAAACAGACTGTAAAATTATTAGGTTTTTTTTTAAATAACAGTCAGTAATACAGGAGGTTCAAGTTTAAAACATTTTACTAGTGTACACCAGGAGGCAAAAGACTGTACAATACACGTTTTGAATTTTGACTAATTACATTCAGGAAGTAATCAACTTTTATAGTATTTACAATCAGCTTTGCCCACCTTACTGACGTGGTCAGTCACAGGGCACTTACATCACTATAGTCTACAATATTCTATTCATAAGAAAGTGCTGAGGTTATACTTTTTAAAAACTTTTCCATGAGAATAATACAGCCTTGCAAGGCACCTGGTCAGTTATAATGTCTTTTTGTAAATGTTGCTCTCTTAAGGTTTCAGTCCTGCTCGAATACAATAGTCAGTTTGGTTTTTAATACGTTCCTTTGTTCCTTTTGGCAACATTAACTAATAGCAGCTGTGCTGATAATATTCGCAAGGCCAACTATCTCAGAGGAAGGAAGATACATGCTTTTTCCTGACCCAGCAGATAATCATTAGTGAAAAACATAAGCTTGCTGAGCTGGCTACTGCCAGGGTCAGAGTTCAATCACACTGCAACTTCAAAGCTTCAAGCAATTACATGTAAGATCATTCTTACTGCCATATTGTAAAATAGAATAAAATGCATTACATACTATTTGCTTTTAAACTAGCACTTCATATATGTTTAAGTACATATTTTTTTAACAGTTTTCCTCTGGTATTGTTTTTTTTTTGTTACATCCTCCATGGCAAGGTGAATCCAGGCAGTATAAATAAACATTCCACCAGACCTTTTCCTCTTCAATTGAAAATTGGAACGGGGTGCACTGTACAAGTATTCCAGAGGGAGCAACTTGGTCCTTTTGTCTATAAATTCATGAAGCACTACAAACTGGATGTTTTGTCTAGAGCCAGAGCAGGCTTCACAAGGATTGTTCTCCAGCAGCCTTATCCTCCCTCCTCCCAGGTTGGGTAAGCTTTGGGAATCTACCCATATGCCAGTAAGACACTGTGTTTGTGGACCATAATACAGTTGTGCAAGTTCCACTTACCTGTAACAGTAGATATTCGTAGAACACAGTGCCTTACTTGGCAGTACCCTCTCACCATCTCCCTTTTGTTGGGTGTATATAGTTTGTTGTTGGAAATGCTGTTGTGTTATGGTTCAGCACCCTTTTTGTTATGTCTGTGTATGTGTGCTTGTGTGTGTGACATTTGGCTTGGAACAGTAGATGTTCACAAAGCTTGTGTTTCCATCTGCTTTTCTTGTTGGACTCCAGAAAACTGAAAGGACCCTCTCTGTGAGTATGAAGGGCTATCCTGATCCTGCCAGGTGATTGGTCCTTTACCCTTACAGACAGGCAGTGAGCTTTGACAGACTGCCAGAGGGCGGGTAGCAGGGTACTACTACCCGTATGCCAGTAAGACAATGTTCTATGAACCTTTACTGTTACACATAAGTGGAGCCTATGTAACTATACTTTCTTGCATTGCAAAGTTACTAGCTGTTTTTTTCCACATTTGCACTTACCTTTGTCTGGAAACGGTCGGTCTGCAGATACAGATAATGAATTATAAGCAGGCTAGATACTATGTTCTGAGTAAAATATACAAGCTGTAATGTAATTTAATTTTTTAACTCTTTCACACCTGTAATGCTGTCTGTGTGGTTTCTCAGTCAGTGCCAAAAGGTCCAGTCACACTCCTACAAGTAGTATCCTCCAACATGTATGCTGCGTCATTTCAGGACCCTACATAAACAACTTAAATGAGTTTACTGAAGCCTAAATGCTGAAAAGTTATTTCTACATCTAAACTGCTATAAAATATATGCAGTTCATTTGTAAATTCTAAGAAAACCCCTCTTTTCAGAGGGGTTTTCAAAGAACCATGATTATGCCTCTCAAAGCTGCAGTGCTTCGATTTTTTTCAAAAACAGGGAACCACAGGGAATAACAAAGTTCACACTCATGCAGCTTCTATCAGAACTGCATTACAGAAAGTTCTCTTGAAAGCTTCCATCTGCAACATTTTTGTTTTTAAATTGAAAACTTGTGGCGTTCGTTGTCCAAGTCGAAAACCTGGGAGGTATGCCCTTGTTGATGAAGAGATGCCCAGCATCATTATGACTCTTCATCATTGGAAGTCTCTTCATGTTTGTCCTTGCCCTATTCAATTCCCAAAAGTAAAAGCACGGCAGTTCAATGTTTTTTTCTGTTTTTATTTGGAAGGAAGAACGGATTGAATATTTCTGGTGATCTAGTGACCATCCGCAGTATTTTATGACAATCTGTGATCTCGTTGACATCTTTACTACTAAGTTAGTAAAGAGTTTGACTAGTGATGGACCTTTTGCTATAGTCTTCTTTGTGTGTAAGTCTTGTGCATTCCCCTCCCTGTCTGCTTTTTTGATTTTTGGTTGAAAAGGTGATGCTCTAAAACCAAATTTACTCTGCTCATGTACAGAAAGGTGGGTTTCTTGATGTAAGTTGTTTGCTTGTATATTGCATACTTAGTTGAAGGAGAAGCAAGACTCCAGTTTCATACTGCTCCATTTTCAAGTCTAACTTGCTCTGTAGGGATGAGAACATTGTAGCTTTAATTTAGCTCTTTATTCTATTTGTCATATTTAGCATATTCTCTTTGTGATCATCAACAATCTTCTGGACATTTTTTATTTGTGCCGTTAGTTCTCTTTCACCTCCACATTCCCTTTACCCAAAACTCATTTTCATGATTTTAGTAGTTTAGTCTCCTCACCCTTTAGATGACAAGTAAACAAGACAGAGTGTCTGAATTACAAAGGTCCATTAACACCAAAGAAAGAATAAATAAATAAATAAATAACTTACATTGTTGACTTTTGAAGCTGCTTTTCCAAAAAGGAAGCAATGGAGACAAACTACTACTTTTATTTATCTAAATTTAGAGGAATGGCAGTGGTGATTACTAACAATTGAACTTTTCAGATAAGGATGAATTTTCATCAGGAAAAGCTGAACATAATTGAGATCAATATCATATCTGCTGTTGTGAATAATTTGTATAGTTTCATGTTGTGAGCAAAAAACTCAAGTCTAGTTGGAAAATGACTAATATGTGTTCACAATTCATGGGAAAAATCAAGGACCAGTGAAGTTTTTAGTTCACAGGATGATAAAGGGTGCACTGTAGTTATGGCTGTTTTCCAGTCTAAAAGGAGCAGCTTTCACAGAACTCACTGCAGATCTTGGAGTTTTTGGGAAATTACTCTTCAGACCTAACTCTAAGCTCAGGCCTTACCAAGTCTAACAGAAACTGGGCGTGTGTGTGTGTGTGTGTGTGTGTGTGTGTGTGTGTGTGTGTGTGTGTGTGTGTGTGTGTGTGTGTGTGTGTGTCAGTTACTACTAAAGAACAGGGCATATTTTCTATGATACTGTTCACTCCAGTTGGTGGTGAATTATTGCAATTAGCTACCGAACATTTTCCAGTGGCTAAGGCACAAGGCCCTGATGGGATCCCATCTGCGTTTTGCCAACTAAATAAGAAACTCCAGAATCATGGCATGAGGCAGTCATTGCTACTCTGCTGATTAGAGGGGGAGGGTCTAGAGTGCCCAGCATCTTACAGACCAGTCATTACGAAGAATCAAGATATTAAGTTTATTTTGTGGGGTTGCTTGGATGCATTATACCTAGTTTGGTGCACCATGATTAGCAAAGATTTACTTGTGTGGAGGAAAGTGCATGATATTATTGCTAAAACTATTTTGCCCACAAAAAGTGCGAGAAGAGCTGCATCATTTTTGGATGTATGTCCTAAGACTCGGCTACAGCAGAGGTGGATCAGAAACCTCTACCACTGTTTTAGTACAGTCCTTGATGTTATACCCCACAGAAACAAAGCTTATAAGAAAATTGAAATGGTATAGGAGTGTCAGGAGAATACAGTCTAGTTTTACATTAACCCATGTATCAGATTTTTTCTTGAATCTTTCAGAGGTAACACTATGTGCTCTGCCCTATTTTGTTTAGATTCTGAAATGCTGGTTTAGTACTTTTTTCTGTAGGCCTTTGATATTCCTGTTGTAATCATGTCCATTTCTGTGACTACTACCTGTACTATTTGTGTATTTTGGCTTTTCTGGGTTAGGGGTCACCACAGCGGAACTCCGGTCCGCTAATGATTGGCAGTAGATTTTTACGTGCCAACTTGCCGGCCCTGACGCACAACCTTCAATGAAGGTACGCCCATTCACGCATGTCTCCACACAGAAGACGCTCTAGCTGAGAATCGAACAGGACAACGTCTTACTGTGAGACGACAACGCTACCGCAGCACCACCACCGCAGATACCTGTACTATGAGATGTCTAATTGTACTTGCCATATTCACAAAATAACTGCAGTTCTGATTTTTTTCTTTGTAACCTTTCCTATCTTGCCTTAGTTCTCTTATGCAAGTAGTCTGAATCATATCTCTGAAGTGTACATCATTACAAGGAAAGTTCTCCATTTGAATCCATTTTCCTCATTGTCCCACACTGAAGGGTTTGTAGCACTTCAGTTGTTTTTATATATATATATATATATATATATATATATATATATATATATATATATATAATGTCCCATTTAGATCGAAGTCTTAGAACTTCGAATTTCATATGGCCGACACCATATGATCGAAGTTTTAAGACTTTGAATGTTCTCAACGGAGATTTCTAAATGCAGCGTGGAACGGGAAAATTTCCCTTTTCCTCGCTGTAGTGCAATCTCGAAGTTGGTATGTTTAAGTAGTGGGGGGTGCAGGGGGGGCGTGTCCCCCCCTGACAGAAACATCCAGTATTTTTTTTTCAGATGTCCAAAGTCTTAAAACTTCGATTATATGGTGTCGGCCATATGAAGTTTGAGGTTCTAAGATATATATACATATATATATATATATATATATATATATATATATATATATATATATATATATACATATACACACACACACATACATATATATTTATGAATGGTAATAGAATGAATCATGTTTATTTGTCAAAAGAACTTATAAAGTGACATATTTTAACCATGCTAGAAGATTCCTATTTAAAGTTGTTAACAGGAATTATAGTTAGTGCTTTCGTTTACTTCATAAGCAAACTTCATCAGACAACAGTTAAAAACCACAAGTCATTTAAATATCCCTCCAAAAAGACCAATTAAACAATTAATTACATACTCAAATTGTCCTTAAAGGAACATACACACAAAATTGTTCATGCTATTTAAAAATCAATTCATAAACATCAAAGTGTATACAGCAAGCTAAAATACATCCATAAATTGAATTAATAATCATCTAAAGCAGGATTTCAATTTTAACATACATTTTATAGATAAATTATCATTCAGCCCAGGAAGGGAATGTGCATTAAACTTCAATTGCCAAATCAGTTCCCTTTCATCTAATTTCAGGGCTATAGGACCACCTCTATTATACTAATCCAACACTTGATCAATGACAAAAAATAGAAATGCATGTGACGGAAATGGATTTACATGCCTAGCCAAGGCATTATTCAAATTCAGCTTCCTAATGTTGTACAAATGCTCATAGATGCGCTGTTTCAGGCATATAAAATGCAGGACATGCTTGACATACCGCCATGTACACAACATTCTTAGATGAACAGTTATATCTGTCCTTAAGCTGGTATACTCTCCCATACATCTCAAAGGAATCAGTAACTTTAATAAATTTATAAAAATGACAGAAACCACATTTTGACATACCACCAAGAATATTAATTCCATAATTTGGCAATTGAAGTTTAATGCACATTCCTTTCCTGGGCTGAATGATAATTTATCTATAAAATGTATGTTAAAATTGAAATCCTGCTTTAGATGATTATTAATTCAATTTATGGATGTATTTTAGCTTGCTGTATACACTTTGATGTTTATGTATTGATTTTTATATAGCATGAACAATTTTGTGTGTATGTTCCTTTAAGGACAATTTGAGTATGTAATTGTTTAATTGGTCTTTTTGGAGGGATTAAATGAATTGTGGTTGTTAACTGTTGTCTGATGAAGTTTGCTTATGAAGTAAACGAAAGCGCTAACTATAATTCCTGCTGGGTTGTTGTGTTTCTTTGTTTTTTATTAGTTTGTGTTCTTCTTTGACTTATTAGTTTGTTTTTATGGCCAATGATACGCACCTTGGCTCGCAGCTGTTATTCTCTAACAAGAATGTGGACAATGTACCTGATTCCAACCCTATCAGGAATCTTACTTTACTTATTCAGAATTTAACTCAGCAAGTTAACATCCTGGCAGATCGGATTTCTGGATATCAAAGCAGCAGTATGGAAGTGTTTCCCTCTACTTCCAGTCCTTCAGGATTGCATGATCGGAGGTCCGCTGCATTAAATTCAAATGTGCCTGCCGGTGGAGGCCTGGCTCCGAATCTTGGACCGGTGAGTGTTCAGCATAACACCGGGCAGGTTA
Organism: Protopterus annectens; assembly: GCF_019279795.1. Classification (NCBI taxonomy): domain Eukaryota; kingdom Metazoa; phylum Chordata; order Ceratodontiformes; family Protopteridae; genus Protopterus; species Protopterus annectens. Next base: position 1,660,764,445 of record NC_056737.1, read on the forward strand.
CAAATATGCTGCAGGGGCCATCGCAGGCTAATGTGCTTATTCTTTCTCTAAATGACTGGTTGAAGGAGCCTACCCTTCCTGCGTTGGATATTGCAAGACCGGCAGGTAACAGACTTGCTGCTGAATCTGCTGCTGCTAATATTGTTAATAATTTGAGATCTTTTGATAAAAATTTATTTAAATCGAAGAAACTGCAGTTGGAGATATTATATTTGAATGAATGTTTACACCGCCAACAAATCCCGAAGGGTTTAAGGCAGTGGCGGTTTCCAACTGGGCTAATTAGGGATTCGCCTTTTCATGTAGATTTACTCAAACTGTTTGATAAACAGGGTTGTGAATTTATCCAGTTGTTGATTAAGGATTATTCAGCACAAGTGGAATCTTTGAAGCCGGAACTCACTCAGCTTGATACCGACATTCAGTCTGACAAGGACTTTGGCAGATACATATTTGATTACTGTCGTATTTTTTCCAGGATTGACAGTTCACTTTGCACATTGAATGAGACTAAAATCAAAAAACTAGCAAGGGATGCACAAGATTATGGTAATGGGGTTGCATATCCTTCCCTACCTGGTGTGATTAATTATTCAGCTTCTTCTCTTCCGGAACTGGATCCACTAGCCCAGAGGGGAATGTAACTAGTGAGAGCAGTGAACAGGCTAGTGGGGCTCCTTCTAATTTCACTTTGAATTCCCCTGTTAGATGGAGCGAATGGCTCCAGAACAGGCAGGTTCAAAACAGACAAGTGCAGCAAATTCGTGAAGCTCGCCCTCAGCAGCCTGTCATTCAACAGGATTTTCGAATGAACAATGTGAACAACCAGGCTTACCAACAAAGTGGTGTGTTTCGGAAGCAGTGGAAGAAGAGATTGGACAAACGGGGGAGGAGGTAACTTTTTTGCCTTCCCTTGAAAGTTGTCATACTGGGACAGTTAATACGAAACCGGTCAGTATTGTTTGTAATCAATATGGGGACTTTAAAATCTATAATTACACTGATTTTATGCCTACCAAAGTGCTGGTTGAATTGCTGGCCTGTGGATTGACTTTTGTTCCCTCGGCTCGGTAGGATCTGACTAGAACTTTAATAGATATGGAAATGTTTACACGCAAGTTGAATCTAAATGTATTGTTTGGTAACAACAGTAATTTGACCAGTGAGTTTAGAGTTGCAAGTGTATTTAATCCTCCTCTTAATAATACTATCCAGTTATTTGAGAGAGTTTGTGAAAATGATATACAGTGTCTGTTAACTAATTATAAACCTAACCCTTCTTTGTATAACACCACTGTTAGTGAAAAGGATGACCTTTCTTTGTTAAGAACTAAGGGTATTCGGGTTTTAAAACCTGATAAGGGGGGGTGGCCTTATATTTATGACTTTGGATGATTATAACACTCGCATGAAGAAATTACTAGTGTGTGAGGCTTATGAGAAAGTGTCCAGGAATGAGATGAATGGGGCTTGTCAACGGTTTCAAGGGTTTATTAGGGACTTATTTATGGAAGCTTCTATAGATATTGATTTATTGAATTACTTGTCTGTTTCTAGTCCCATTACTCCTGTGATTTTTGGACTGCCAAAAATACATAAGGATATGGAAAATCCTCCTATTCATCCCATTGTGGATGGTAGGCAGTCCTTTACATTTGGATGTGCAAAGTATTTGGATACCAAGTTAAAGAAACTTCTGGAAGGGGAACAGCATATTTGTCGTGATTCCTGGGCATGTCTTTCAGCTATGAACAGCTTGAAATTTCAAGCTGATTATGACTTCTTGACAGTTGATGTCAAGGAGTTATATACGGTCATACCTCAGAAAACTGGTTTAGTTTGAGTTAGGGATTTCCTTACTGGCAAAGGTGTGGATGGTAGGGAAATTGAGAAATTGGTGTACATTTTGGAATTAGTCCTGATGAATAATTATTTTATGTTTAATAGGGATTATTACTTGCAGACAACTGGGGTAGCAATGGGTTCTCCTTGTGGAGCTACTTTTGCAAACATAGTTATGACCCACTCAGAAAAGGAGTTCCTGTTTAAGGATCCCCTGTTTAAGAATAATGTCATCTGGTATACATGCTATCTGGACGATATTTTTATGGTCTGGAAGGGTGGTTTAGAATTGGCGGAGGTTTTGTTTGAACATATGAATAATTTCAATGAATTTTTAAAGTTTACTTTTGAGTTTAAAGTGGACTCTATTTCCTACTTGGACATCGAACTAAGTAAGGATTTGATTAATGAAAGATTTACTTCCAAGGTTTTTAGAAAGGCCACTTATTCCATTGCTTTTTTGCACTGGTCTAGTGCTCGTCCCTACCATTAAAAGAAGGCTGTTGTAAAAAGGCAGTTTGTTAGGGCATCCAGAATGGTTACAGATGAAACTGACTTCATTCTTGAATGTAATTTATTAACAGAGATGTTTGTAAAAAGGGGTTAACCACTCCCCTTGGTGAATGAGGTTTGTGCTGAGGTTAGTATTAAAAGAAAGAGAGGGTCTTTTAAACCCCTTTTGCATACTGCCTCACCATTTCGAGATGCCCCTTTTATTGAACAGATTAATTTATTGGAAGATGGTATGGTCACTTCTTTTTTAGGTGCCGGTGAATTGTCTCTTGAACCTAATTTGAGTGAGGATGTCCAATATAGTGGATTTATTACTACATTCTCACTTGATGCTAATGACCTCGGGTATATTATTAATAAGAATTGGTGTTTTCTGAGGGGGGGACGCATTGATTAATAATAGGATTAGAGAGAAACCTGATGTTATTTTTAGGAAGGGTAGTAACCTCAAAAATGCCTTGGAAAGTAATTGTGGAATTAATATTCTTGGTGGTATGTCAAAATGTGGTTTCTGTCATTTTTGTAAATTTATTAAAGTTACTGATTCCTTTAAGATGTATGGGAGAGCATACCAGCTTAAGGACAGATATAACTGTTCATCTTAGAATGTTGTGTACATGGCGGTATGTCAAACATGTCCTGCATTTTATATTGGAAGGACAGAAAGATGCCTGAAACAGTGCATCTATGAGCATTTGTACAACATTAGGAAGCTGAATTTGAATAATGCCTTGGCTAGGCATGTAAATCCGTTTCTGTCACATGCATTTCTGTTTTTTGTCATTGATCAAGTGTTGGATTAGTATAATAGAGGTGGTACTATAGCCCTGAAATTAGATGAAAGGGAACTGATTTGACAATTGAAGTTTAATGCACATTCCCTTCATGGGCTGAATGATAATTTATCTATAAAATGTATGTTAAAATTGAAATCCTGTTTTAGATGATTATTAATTCAATTTATGGATGTATTTTAGCTTGCTGTATACATTTTGATGTTTATATATTGATTTTTATATAGCATGAACAATTTTGTGTGTATGTTCCTTTAAGGACAATTTGAGTGAATTAATTGGTCTTTTTGGAAGGATATTTAAATGACTTGTGGTTTTTAACTGTTGTCTGATGAAGTTTGCTTATGAAGTAAACGAAAGTGCTAACTATAATGCCTGCTGGCTTGGTGTGTTTCTTTGTTTTTTTTGTTTTTTATTAGTTTGTGTTCTTCTTTGGCTTATTATTTAAAGTTGTTAATAAGCTGCTAGCAAGTGTACCACATTTTACCATTTGCTACACGAGGTATTTTTTTACTTTGTTGAAGGAAGTTTGAGAGTTATGGTTTAAATGTATGCATTTCTCTACAGTATTGGTATTTGTGTTGCCAATTCACACATTGGAAAGTATGACTGACCCAGGAGGTTGCAACTGTTTCCTAAAAAAAAAAAAAATAAATAAATATAAAAAAATTAAAAAAACCCAGATCAGTAATAGTTTTAATATTCCATTGTGAAAACATAATTTATGTTCAGCACATATGCAAGTGGAGGCTTCCAAGATGACTGCACACTAATCAATAGCTTGACTTCAGCTTTCCCATTATAAAAAAAACTGAGTGATAAGGGCTAGTAATTCTGACAATTTTAGTAAAATTTAGTTATGGCTAGTAAGTACACTGCCTGGATGCCAGCAAAGAAGGAACTTAGAGAGCTAGAAAGAAAATCAACTAGAAAATGTGGAGATAAACACTGACTTGGAAAAATATTGCAGCTGTTCAGCAAAAAGCAATTCAGAATCCATCTCTGTTACAGCAGATTGCTTCCAGTAAGTTAGAGGAAATAAAATTCAATGAAACAGTGAAGGAGCTGACTCAAATAAAGAAAGGTCAGAAAAATGGAAGAAGCTTTAAACAGCTATTCAGATGAACTGTCAAATAAAAAAGCTGTCTGAGTATGTGACTGCTTAAGAAGAACTGTTTCAAAAAGTGGTACAGTTAGTGGACAGAGCACTCAGAGAAAACCTGAGACTTTCTGCTGCACCAGAGAAACTGGAAGGAATAGTCTATATTAATTTTATGAAAGCACAAATAAGCAAACTGGGCTGTTATTCCACAGCAGTATTCATTAATTGAAAGGGCACAGTATATGTATGCTCAAAACCTGGCCATGAGAATGTAGCCAAGACCTGTATTAGTAAAGATGCAGTCATACCAGCAGAAAGAGTTGATCTTGACAAAACCATGGCAGAAGGACAAAGTATTAAAAACTGGAGACAGTAGAGTGTTTGCGGAAAATAATTATTCACTCTGCACCAAGGAGAAGAGAATCAAATTTATTCTTTCAATCAGGCAATGTCAAAAAGCAGGTGTGAGATTCAACCTGCTGTATCTGGATGTCTTCAGAATGTTTTTCCCTGGAGGATCAAAGTCATTTTTTGATGCAGAACAGTCTAAAAAGGAAATGCAAACGTTTGTCCAACAAAAAGTGAGCCGTAAAACAGAAGAGGTCTTTGATTCTCATTCCTGTGATAATAAAGTCCATGGAAAGACTTTGCCAGCGAAACCTTTTCTAGTGTTCGAAAGGAAAACGCTTGAGAGACAGAAAAAGCACAGGAGTTGACCAGAAGAATTGGGAATACCTTAGACTTGAACAGGATTCTGGGGCTGGGAGATAGAGATGAACAGGAAGAAGACCAGCAACACTGAAGTTAGTGAATAAATGTGAGACATAATCACATTTGTGAAGTTTGGCTTTACAAGAAAAAGTGGCTGGGATAGATTGAACTTGTTGACTTTGTTAAACTTGTAGGGGGGCTGAAAGACATATACCTCACTTCATGTCATTAATGTTTGGAAGGACGCCAAAAGCAAAAAAGAAGGAAAAGAGTAACTAAGTAAAGAAGTTTTAGTCTTAACAGTAGTTGTATAGAACATTTTGTGATATAAATTACATGCTATGTAGTAAAGCATTTTCACTGATTGTTACTTGTGATAAAAACACTAAAGTAAACAAGTTCACTTTCCTTTTTACTATTAAATACTGTAGACATTGTAGTGCAGAAAGAGAAGAAAGACTGGACAAATACATGTTCAAGTTAATATGCTGTAATCTTGAGCTTGTGGGATGGGGTGCAAGAGTGCACCGATTTATAATATATATAGAATTGAGTTGTTTTATCTTATTTTTGCATAGGCAAATGTTTGGATTTAATGTCTTGGCTTAATCTAATATTTTCTTGTGTAAGCATGTGTTCTATAAAAATAAGAGAACACTGAATGTGATGTAAAGTTTTCCTTTAGCAAATAAATGCTCACTGTGACTTGAGAAGTCTAGATGTACATTATTTTCTTATGTTTTCTTGGAAGCAAGCTGATTATAGCACCATGCAGTGAATATCAAAAGCTCTGGACAGCGTTTGCTGAGAGAAACATCAGATTAAATGGTACAAGGGAAAGCAGTTTAGTAAAAAATAAAAGTTTTAAATTACTGGAAGTGAATAAAAGATAGCAGTTTTCCTAGTACCTTAATACCTCAGTGTGTTTACTATAACGATGTATAATTCATTTTTATTTAAAGATAACCAGTACTTTTTTCCCCCTTAAGGCCAAAAGTTAATATTTTTTGAAAGCATACCAGCTGTTTTTTTCACATCTTGCAGTGGAATAAAGATAAGACAAATACAGACAGCAATTAGTGTAAGTAGGAGCACAGGCTGTAACGTGCACTTTAGCATGGATAACTTCAATTTTAGGTAAGGTAATGCCTGTGGGTACAGCTGGAGATTTTGGACAGTTGTTTCTTTCACAAGGGATAAACTTCATTATCATTATATTATTATATCATTATTATTATATTCGTTGCTTAGTTTTGAGTGTGTTAATTAATAGTCGTGTTTTTTTTTTTTTTTTTTTTTTTTGAGAGGTTTCATTAAAACATCAGTCTTGTAAAATGTGGCATGGGTTCAAATAGAGATGACAAGAAACAACTGTATAAAGGACAATCTGCTGTACATTATTGGGTACATATAACACAAAAGCAGGAAATAGACATTTGAAAAAGCTGACATATATAATAGGCAGGTACAGTAACTTCTGATCATAATAACTACTCTGTCCATACTGTTTTGGAATGTGAATGGCCTCGCAGGTGTAGACAAAAAGGTAAGAGTATCGAATTATATTAAGAAATGCAGAGAGCAAATAATGCTAGGGGAGACATATTTGGAAAAAAGTGAGCATGTGAATTTGATAAAGAAAGGATTTCAGGATAGATATTCAGCAGAATATTACGGATAAAGGAAAAGGGGTGTACTGATTGCTGGAGGTTCTGCAATAGTGATAGAAGAGGGGAAAAATAATAGTAGCTTGGTGGTAGTAAGGGAATACTGGCAAGGGAGAAGGATTACGCTGACATGTATTTACATTCCACATAAAGCTGTTATTATTGAGGTTAAGTTGGGAGAAATATTTAGCTTTTAGAGAGGAATATTACTTATAGGTAGGGACTGGAACTTATTTTGCAACAGTAACGCTGTATCTGGGGAACCTAAAAGAGAAAATTAAACAAAAGAGGATAGAAGACATTTATGATAATATTTGGTATAGAAGATGTGAATTCAGTAGTACGGACTCTGAAAAATGTATATATTATTACTCAAGGTGCAATAGCTGAGCAAGACTAGACAGAAGTTATATTTCATTGGAACATGTGTATTTAATTGAAAGCTTTGCCACACATCCAATAACTGTTTCAGACCATGCATCAATAACAACTAAACTAAAATAAAAATACAGGGTAATGAAGTAAAAATAAGGCACTGGTGCTTCCCCACTTATCTGCTAAACAGAGAGGAATTTAAGGAATGGGTAGTAGGAAATGTTTGAGTATGAAAGATAGAATTTTTTTTCAGAAATTATAGCTAGTGATTGGGATAAAGTGGAAGTGGAGTTTAAAATAGGGTAGAAATAAAAGAAAAAGAAATATGGTTAAGAAGTAACAAGAGCTACTACAGAGGGGCTGACAAAGGTTAAAGTACTGTAGAAGGGGAATATCACAGAACAAGATGAGGTGCAATTGCAGAATGCTAAAGTAAAAATAAGGGTGTATTTGGATAATATTCATGAGTTTAGAAAGATTCCTGTCAAGTGACAGTTTTTTTATAATAACTCCAGAACACAAAAACTTTTAGCACAATGACTTATGCTACAGAAAGTAGGAAAGGTTGTTGCCAAACTTTTGAGAGCCTAAAACACGAAAAATAACAGGAGATCCTGTAGCGGAATTAGGAATATTTTTGAAATGTTATGAAAATTTGTATAAACCAGAGAAATGTGGAAATCACAAGAAAGAGCACAAATGGAAATATTTATAGAAGACTTAAGTATGCCAAAATTAGAGGTAGATGAGGCTCAACAATTAACAGTTAAGACAGGAGGAGATAAAAATGGTGATGTATAATAAATCTGCAAGAAAGTCTTCGGGAATAGATAGTATTTCTGTGGAAGTTTGGAAGCTAGGAGGGAAGAAAGTAATAAAGATCTGAAAGGTTTTGTTTAACAGTACATTAAAAGGTTAGGAAGCACCAACATCCTGGAAGAAAGCGATGGTGACTGTAATACCTAAAGAAGGTAATGACCTATCAGACCCAGCGTCATATCAGCCCATTTCAATTTTAAACCATGGTTACAAAGTGTTTATGTCCATAATAGCTAAAAGAATGACAAAGGTTTTGCCAAAATTGATAGATGTGGATCAGTATGGCTTTGTAGAGGGGGGGGGGGGGCAAAAAGTTTACAACATTAACAGAATAATGATGACCCAGAGGGAGACAGAATGTAAAAAAATACTGCTGTTGTTAGTGGGTCTCGGTGCAGTGAAAGAATTGGACAAAATAATCTGGAATTTTGCTTTCCTTGATACAATAATAAGGTTAATTTGGAGGATATATGAGGGATTCAAGGCAAAAATTAAAGTGGGAGGGTTCCTGTCTGATACGTTTTGCCTGAAGAGAGGAACCAGGCAGTGGTGTCCTGTTACCCTTTATTTGCATTATATTTAGAACTACTGGCAAAGAAAATAAGGGCCTCTGAAATCCAAGGATATAATTGGTATGGTAATCAAGAAAAGCTTGCTTTATTTGCAGATTATATTATTTTGTACCTGATAAAACCTGAAAGACATCTCAGTGTTGTGAAACATTTTGAGACCACTTCATTTCTTTTCTGGATATAAAATTAATGAAGATAAAACAAAGGCTATATCTGTAAACTGTGTACCCAGACATGAACTGGTTCAACAATACCCATATGTATGGGGACAAGATAAAATTAAGTATTTAGGAGTATGGATTAAAAAGAATTTTGTTATGGCAACTAAGGACTTGTGAGAAGAAACTAAAAAGATAATACAAAAACTGAGAAACTGGAAGATCTTGTTTTTCAACTGGAAGATCTTGTTTTTCAATATGAATAGGAAGATACAAGCAGTAAAAATGTTTTTGCTCCCTTTAGTTTTGTACACAGCTCAGGCATGTTTTATCAACCAGAGAACTTGTGGACAGTAATTAATAAAGAGATGAATGATCTTATCTGGGAGAGGAAAAGGGCAACGGTCAAGTGGGATAAGTTATTCCTTCCAGTAGAGCAAGGTGGTTTAGGATTACCTAATTTGAAAGGATATTTTAGAGCTACACGGTTAAAGCTCATATACATAATACAAGCAGAAAGCTAAGGGCGGATGATGAACTGGGGGGATTCTTCAAGAAAAAGGAGAGAGTGGGATTTTGGATATGGATATTAAGGAGAATAACAACACCCATACAGAAGAAGCAGAAAGTAGTACAAGAAGTAAGCCATCACGAAAATGGAGAAAGAAGATTTTGTCGAGTAGGAATGACTCCAATTTGGGGTACAGAGAATAGATGAGAGGGGGCTGGAGAAAAATGGCAAGGGAACCAATGTATTGGGAGCAAATAACTAGAGCGGGAAAAAGTGGGAAGAGGCCAAGAAGACATTTGAACTGCAGACTAGAGCCTTTCCTAGTAGGGATTGAAAAAAGGATAGGAGTATCCTAAGTGAAAGACATGCTGTGGTGGAGTTTTTTGAATCTAGAATGTAAGCTGCTGCTAAACAAGGATAATTAGTAGGGAATGTATATTTCATGATAACTATAGGAATTAATCAAAGAAGGTTAAAAAAAGATTGGAAAGAAAGACTGGATAAGCACTTCACAAGGAAACAATGGTAGGACATATGTATGGCTCCCAGATATGTAATAAAAGTCTAGAGGATTTAGGATTTTTGCTTGGAAGTGTTTGCAGAGGTATTTTTATACACCAGTAGACTCCAGAGTATTTTTCCTTAGTTAAATGGCAAATGTTGGTGTTGTGATGGGGAAGAAAGGGGTAACTGGGAACATATGTTCTTGGAGTGTAATGAATTGACAGACTTTAAAATTTCCTACAGAGCACTCCGTTAGAAATATTGGGTGAGCAAGTGGGTTTAACTATGGAAATTTTTGAACTAAGATACAGGATCAGAATTGCCTAGACATAGTAAGGCCTTATTAAGTGTAATTCTTGTCAGTGCCAAAAAAAGCAATTACTAGAAAATGGAAATCAAAGTCTAAACCATTTGTATGTAAAGTATTGAATGCTGTAGCAGAGATAAAAAATGGAAGTGGGATTTTTAGTGAATGATAGGAGAAAATTACATAGAAAAATGGAAAGTGGGAACAACATATGCAGAATAATGGGAAGTTTAAGGAAATGCAGGAATTGATCAAGTTATGTAATGTTGCATGATTTGTTTTCATTTATATAAATGCATGTTGCCTGTATCTTATGTAATAATTCAATAAGGGTGTTAAAAACACATAGGCAAATGGAAATGCAGATATTCGGACTTCTTAGTCCAGGGCTACATCATTTACTTTATTTTCTTACATGGACTCTAATCAGATGTCCATGAGGTAACTATTTTAGATTTCTTATTTGTAATAAATGGTCTGTGTGTGTTGTAAAAATAGTGGTTTGCAGTTTTAAGTACATTCTGGTGCATTTACAGTGCAAAATAGTAGTTTGCAGTTTTAAGTACAGTGCGGTGCATTTACAGTGCAATCATAAATAGGTAAATGAAGGCTAACATCTACAGAATGCTCAGAAACTTGCTACTGTAAGAGTAATATTTTAAAAATATTCATCTCTGCAGGAAACTAATCATTTTTGTAGCAATTATTGTAGCACACAAAAGTGCTACTAGCACTAAACGTTCTAGAAGGAAACAGCTCCAGTACTTATTAATGCCAGCCAAGACCGGAGTAGCTGGTCAAGAGGAGAAGGTCAACACTTGCACCACACCACATAGCCCTCTAGAATACACACCAGCACTGCCTTCACATAAAAACACACACCACACACCCACCTTCATGGAGACTGTCAATAAAAATCTACCCAAACAGCAGAGACCTCCAAGGCAGAAATGCACTTGACCTCCACAACACAAAACTAATCTTGAGACACATAACTCTCCTAAACAGTGTGCCACTCAACCAAAGCCCCTAAGGCAAAGCAGCATGCCCAGCACACTAGTCATAGGTGACTCGATAGTGAGGCACACTGATGTCCCACTCACTAGGTTGAATAAGGAGAAAGTAGCAGTCAGCTGCATGTCAGGTGCCAAGATCCGCCAAGTAACGCATGCACTCAGGTCCCTCAACAACACAACAGGTACAAATATGACTCTGTCATTGTACATGAGGGTGTGAATGACCCAAGACGTACCTCCCTACTCTACATGAAAAGAGAAATGGAGGAGCTATTGGATTATGTAGCCCAGGCAGGTATGACCCTAGCTCTGAGCAGCATCCTACCATCACTCAGAATGGTACCACAGTATAAGCAGAAAATGATTAATTTCAACAATTGGCTAAGTTTCTGGTGTCATTCTAAGGGGATTCAGTATCTGTCTGCCTGGGGTGACATGATTGACAGACTTCGATGCTTTGCCAGAGATGGCCTGCATCTGTCACTCCTGGCTTCCGGATACTGGCCAAGGCTCTAGCCACCCCTGCAGTGCCTTTTTAGGCAGTGTTCCAAAGACCAAATTACCACTGTAACAGCTACAAACAAATGCAATCTGAAGGTCATGCTGCTCAACGCTAGAAGTCTAAATCTCAAAATGCACTCACTCAAAGCACTCCTTATAATAGAGAACATTGACATTTGTGCTGTAACAGAGATCTGGTTCAAGGCAGCAGAAAGCACCCCTACACTACCAGGCTATAACACATTCCATACCTTTCGGCCCCAAAACTTGGACCGAAGCTCCAAAGGTAGTGGTGTTTCCATATTCATAAAGGATGCACACACCTCCAGACTGGTAGACCAATATAACGCATCAGAGATACTTCTTGTGAAGCTAACACTGGGTAAGACAGAGATTCAGGTCATAGCCTGTTATAGGTCCCCAACCATGTCCCAAGACACTCACTCCACATTCCTAAGCACCCTGGAGAGTATTAGGGTCCAACCTAACACTCTCATACTGGGTGACTTCAACTACCCCTCCATTAACTGGGAAAACTACTCATGTACCAATGCACTTGCCCAATGTTTCCTGGAATTCATTAATTCCAATGCCCTGGACCAGCTTGTTCTTACCCCCACTACAGGCAGCAACATCCTTGGCCTGGTCATTATTAACATGGGCAACTGTTGCTCTACACCAGTAGCCAAGTCCTACCTGGTTAGAGCTAACCACAAGCTAATCACCTTGGAACCCCCCCCCCCCAAAGGTAACCATCATGAAAAACTTCTCCAAAGCTAACTTTTGGCTCCTAAGAACAGAGGTGGCTAACTTCACGGCACCCATGCAAATGGAGAATAGTTGCGTAACTGCCGAATCCTACACCAATGCACTGTACGAACACGTACACAAATGCATGGATCTCGCCATACCCAATAGAACCAAGATGCTCTCCTCCAAAAAAAGGAAGCCAATTTGGTGGTGCCCTGCCGTAAACAAACTCTACAACAGAAAAAGGAAACTGATGCGGAATAAGGTGAAGTCCCAAGACTTGTAAAACTCTCTTATCAGCCTCAACAAAAAGTTGAGATCCCTCATCAAATCCTCTAAAGCTGCCCATGAAAACAGAATTGCAGCAGATAGTAAAGACAACCACATGGCCTTCTATAGTTATGTAAAGAACCTCCACGGCTATACCCAGATTTGCTCTGAGCTACTGCACAATGGTACCTCCTATACCGAGCCAACTGCTATTGCCAATATACTGGCCGACAGATTCAGTGCCAACCCCCCCCCCCAAAAGACCAATCACAATACCAGTAGATTGCCAGGCATCCTGTATTACTGCTGCCCAGGTTAAAACAGCACTCTCCAAGGCCAAGAATACAGCTTCTATGGGACCTGACTATATCCCTGGCTGTGTTCTACATGAACTACAGAGTGAATTGGCACCTCACCTGTGTGGCTTGTTCAATCACAGACTCACCTCAGGCTTTGTCCCTACCGAATGGCGGACTGCTATAGTCATCTCTCTCTCCACAAAGGATGAGCGACTACAGACCCTGGGAACTATCACCCCATTAACCTGAAAAGTCTGATATGCAAAGTTATTGAATGCATCATCATAGACCTAATAAACAAGGATCTAGGGAATCTCCAAACTCTAGATCCCACACAGTTTGGTTTTGTGAGGGGTAGATCATGCCTGCTCAACTTGGTCGACTTCTTTGAGTCGGTCACCAGAGCTGTGGATGAAGGAAAGGTGGTTCATACAGCCTACCTTGATCTGGCCAAGGCCTTTGATACTATTTCCCACTTAGGAATCATAGAAAAATTCACTAAGTTAGGCATCAACCCCTGTATCACTAGGTGGGTTGCAAACTGTCTCACAAATAGAACTTACAGTGTGAAAGTAGCTGACTCCAAGTCAGACTGCTGACCAGTCACGAGTGGAGTCCCACAGGGATCGGTCCTGGGTCCTCGCTTGTTTAGTATCTACTTCTCAGAAGTCCAGGCCAACAAGAAGGGACTCTGGCTGACAAAGTTCACAGACAATTGCAAGTTGGGAGCCATTATTAACTCGCCAAGTGATGTTCACATCCTACCGAAAGGCCTCACTGAGACCAACGACTGGTGTTAGAACCTTGGCCTTAAGCTCAATGCCAAAAAATTTGTCGTCATCCCCTTTGGGAAAAACCCAGTTCCCATGAACTACCACATCAATGGTAGTCCACTGAACACAGAAGGTGTTATAAGAGATCTGGGAACACAGGTTGACAGCAACCTCTCTTTTGACCACCAGACTGCTACTGTGGTGACATCCCTTGTAAAGTTCATGTGTGTCTCCATTCTTGTGTGACCTGTAATGGAGAAGAGCAGAGATGCACAGCAGTGACATTGGGTATCCTCTAGGAAATTCTTTCTTGGTGCAATGGGTAGCCAGACTCAGGTTTTCTGCTGCTTGTGGGGAAGTTTCTGCTTTCAGGCTAAGGTTCTTCTGTCTTGGGGGGAGTTGTCTGCATCCAGGCATATACCCTGCTGTCTGGGGGAGGGTGTCTCCATCCAAGCTCAGGTTCTGCATTTTGGGGGTTGATGTCTCAGAGGAAGCATCTGCATCCAGGCTCAGGTCCTGCTGTCTTGGGGGTGGGGGTGTCTACATCCAAACTTAGGTCCTGCTGTGGGGGAGGTGTTTCCATCCAGGCTCAAGTTCTGCTGTCTGAGGGAGGCAACTGCATCCAAGCCCAGGTCCTGCTATCTAGGGGGAGGCATCTGCATCCAGGCCCATGTCCTGCTGTCTGGGGGGAAGAATCTTTGTCTAGGCTCAGGTCTATTGTCTATGCAATTCCTTGGTACATTGTCTCTGTCTGTCTGTGTATTTGCGTGATATGACCTGTAGCCAAGGACAGCAGAGATTCACAGCTCTGACACTGAGTATCCCCTAGAAGACTCTGTCTGTGTGCAGTGGGTGTACATGCCATAGCAAGTGGGGCTGTCATTTGATCCCATGTACCATCACAGCATGAGTAGAAAGGTGGGCTTTGTTCTGCCCTTTTCTGGTACATTGTCTCTCTGTCTGTGTGATGTGACCTGTAACAGAGAACAACAGAGATGCACAACTGACACTGGTTATCCACTGGGGAACTGTATCTTGGTGCAGTGGGTGTGCATGCCTTGTCAGGTGTGGCTGTTAAGTCTGTCTCATGTACCATTGCAGCACAAGTTGAGAGGTGATGGGCTTTTCTCTGCCCTTCCCTAGTGCATAGTCTGCTAGTCTGTCTGTCTTTGTAATGCAGCTTGTAATAGAGAATAGTAGACATGCACAGCACTGACACTGGGTATCCTGGAGTATGCATGCCATGGCAAATGGGGCTTTTGCTTAGTCCCATGTGCCATAGCACTACAAGTGGAAAAATGGGCTTTGCTCTGCCCTTTCCCAGTACATTCTGTCTCAGTGAGTGGTCTGACTTGTAATAGAGAACAGCAGAGATGCACAGCAATGACACTGGGTTATCCCCTGGGAGTCTCTGTCTCAGTGCAGTGGGTATGCATGACATGGCAGGTGGGGCTTTCACTCAGTCCCACGTACCATCGCAGCACAAGTGGAGTGGTGGGCTTTTCTCTGCTCTTTCCCAGTACATTGAGTGCCTTTCACTTTGTTTTGTGGGTGTTTGTGTTTTTTTGGATGAGGGTCTGGTGTGATGCAGTGGGAGTAACAGACTACATATTGCATAAGTTCATTGATTACTGCACAGTTTGGCTGTTTATTACTGTTTCTGAAGTGGTATAGTGTTTTTTCATCAGATATGGAATCTTCAAACAAATGTGTCTGTATATGTGGACATTCGTATATGCATTGGGCAGCATTTAGAGTAAGGAAGACATCAGGAGTAGACCTGTGGTTACTTCAGAAATATGTCAACATTAAGTAGATGAGCAAGAGAGGACTATGCTGGGATAGCCTTATTTCTCTGCTGAGGTCAAAACATGATGAAGGCATGATACTCCGTGTTTTGGTTCTGCACATTGGAGGCAATGGTATTGCAGCATGGCCACTATGCAAACTGTAGGTGGACATTCTGAAGATTCTTGCAGAATTGTATTCATGGTAGTTGGCAGCTCTGATAATTTGGTCCTACATTATTCAGTGATGCTCATAGAGGGATGCTGTGAAGCAGAAAGCAGCTAAAAGCATTTGCGTGTTGACAAATGGATACATGAGAGGGTTGATGATGGCATCCCACCATAACTACATCATCCCCAGAACCATACATTCACAATGGGGTGCAATTAACAAATGAATGTCTCCATTATTTTGTGATGGACATTAGGGAAGCAATCCTTATGGATCTGTGTAATCTGTAAAGCTTGACTCCACGAAACACATGGACAACCTTTCATTTTCATTTCTTTGTCTTCAATTTTTTTCTTTATAAAATACAGCAGAAGCTTTCTAGTAATAAAGTATTTTACTTGACTAAGTCTGATTCTGTCTTCTCATTGTATGGAATGTATAAATGCGTGTGTACACAGTCACAGTGCTGAGTTTCAGTGCATGTTGTATTTCATGGTAGCAGACAAACTCAGACAGTGATGGAAAAGTGGTCACTAATATCTGCTGTCTGCTTGCAAAAAATCTGAAGATATTTAGACTTGTTTAGTACTGCAATATACATATTTGCCTATATATCATATTATGGTAAACAACTGGAATTTTCTATTGGGGACAGATTGTAGAACATTATTTCACATGCCAAGTCAACAGAGAGTTCATGAGTGGCTCTTTAACCCAATGTGGTACGTGGTACTGCAAACATTAATTTTGTTTTCTTTGTAATAATATTAAATGCATGTCATATGCTCATAATTATATTAACTTTCTGAAATAGCATCCAGCTGCCATGTGACTCTGAATATGGTAATGGAGGTATCAGCAATGACTAACTGTATAAATTCATAGGTGGTTGCTAGGTTATTGGCCCAAGAGGTTAACCCAAATAAAGTACAAGCTGATGCCTTGATCAGATTTGAACTCATGACCCCTGGTTTGCAAGACTAGTGCTCAAACTCATGAGCTACAAGACCTGTGAAAACTCTACTTGGATTGACACTCCAGACCATGCAGTTTGCAGTCAGCAGCTATAAGCACTACACTAACAAACATAATATAACATTTTGGAGGAGGCATCAGCAGCAATAGCCTAGTAGCTTTCATGTCTGTTTTCATGTAAATGGTATCTCCTATAAAGCATTGCATTGTGTTTTGTTTATTTACTCATTTTGTGATACTAAAATTATCCTAGTCAGGGTCATGTGGCAGGTGTATCTTGCTATGTGCCTTTCATACTGTTTGCAGTAATCCTTTATTGGTAAATTGAGATCTTCAGATGAGAGGAATACTTGGTAATACAAGAATTATGAGTTTTTAGGCTGATACTGGTTCATAGGTTCGTACTAGGCTATCTGCCCTAGGGCATTTATAAGCCCAGCCAGAGTGTGTGTGGCTTTCACCACCCCTTAGGATGAGAATACTACGCCCATTTAGGGTTTAGTTAACTGTGCCTCTGTCTAATAGTGACACCGAGATGACCCCTGGGGTAAACCTACAATCTCCCATCCACTCGTCAAGATTTCTCTTGAATAGAGTTAGTGAGGGGCTCTGCCTAACATGGACTGGGATTCTGTTCCAGAGTGTAGGGAGCCTCTGGATTATGAATCTGTCACTCCAGCACTTCCTATTTATTTCTGTGTTGAGGTTCAAGTCTCTTGCTCTCGTGGCTGTGATGGATTTGGATTTTCTGAGGTGGAGCATGTCCATTAATTCCGGATTGGACATGGCCTTGTACGTCAGGCGCAGATCACCTCTGAGTAGGCGGTATGCGACTGAATAGAGCTGGAGTTTCTTCAGCCGGGCAGCATATGACATATGTTTGAGACCCTTTATCCTCTTGGTGAGGAACTTTTGGGGTCTTTCCAACTGCTGCAGGTGTCGGGTAAGATACATCCCAAATGGGGTATTGTACTCAATCATTGGCCTGATAAGAGAAGAGTACAGGGGCACAATGACCTATCTTGATCTAGATGTGAATCCCTTCATGATTAGGTGGGCAATATAGAAGGTCTTCCTAACCACTTTGGCAATGTGAGTGTCAAATGAGAGGTTATTGTCAACTTGGGTCCCTAGGTCCCTGATTACCTCTTCCGTAGTTAATGGATTGCCACCTATGTGGTAATTTGTGGGTACCTTGTTTTTCCCAAAGGGTATGACTATACATTTTTTGGTGTTCATCTTAAGGCCATGGCTCTGGCACCAATTATCCGTTTCTATGAGGCCTCTCTGAAGGATGCTTGTGTCCGCTGGAGTATCAATTATGGCGCCCAGTTTGCAGTCATCTGCGAACTTTGTCAGCCACAATTCTCCTATGTTTGCCTGCACCTCGGAAAAATAAATGCCAAACAAGATGGGTCCCAGGACTGAGCACTGTGGGACACCGCTTGTGACCGGCTTAGAGTCTGACATGGCTCCAGCAACTCTGACCCTGTGGGTTCTGTCCTTGAGCCAGTTTGCAACCCATCTTGTGACATATGGGTTTACATTTAAGCTGGTGAGTTTGTCTATGATGCCCGAGTGGAGTATTGTGTCGAAGGCTTTTGCAAGGTCAATGTAGGCTGTGTGAACTGCCTTACCCTCATCAATGGCCTTAGTGACTGTTTCAAAAAAGTCGACCAAGTTCAAAAGGCAGGATCTGCCCTTGACAAATCCAAATTGGGTAGGATCCAATGTCTGTAGGTCCCCAATGTCTTTGTTTATGAGTTCCATAATGATCCTCTCCATAGCTTTGCAGACCAGGCTCGTCAAGCTTATGGGGCGGTAATTTCCAGGGTCCGTAGAAGCACCGCCTTTGTGGAGTGGGACCACTGTTGCCGTACACCACTCTTTGGGTACGTATCCTGTAGTAAGGCTAAGATTAAACAGCAGCCTTATGTGTGGGTATAGTTCCTCATGGAGTTCATGTAGCACACAACCCGGGACACCGTCCGTTCCCATAGCTTTAGAGAGGGCGGCTCTCACCTGGGCATCTGAGATGTTAGGGAGGCTACACTCTGCTGGGATAGATATTTCTCCTTTTTGGGGGGAGGGGGAGGAGAAATTTGTACTGAACCTGTCTGCCAGAATGTTGGCAATGTCTGTGGGTTCAGTGTATTTTGTGTCATTTTGGACTAACTCTGAGCATATCTGGGAGTTTCCACCCAGGTTTCTAACATAGCTAAAGAAGGCCTTGTGATTGTCTTTTGCGATTTTTCTCACAAAGTTGGCCTTGGATGATTTTATGAGTGATCGTAGTTTTTTGCTAGTACTGATCAGAGATGCCTTCCCTTTTAGGGATTTTGCTGTGTCATGTAGTAGCTTCCTCCTCCTGTTGTAAAGTTTGTTTATGGCTGGGGTCCACCAGACCGGGCGCCTGCCTTTGGGGGAATGGGTCTTGATTTTATTTGGGATTGCATGATCCATGCATTCTTGAAGGTGCCCGTAGAAAGCATTTGTAAAGGATTCAGCAGTGTGGGTTGTGGTTTTCACTGGCCCAGGGGCCTTGAAGGATACCACTTCAGTCTTAAGAAGTGTGAAGTTGGCTTTTGAGAAGTTTTTCACTGTGGTCTTTTGTGCAGGAGGTGGGGGCGGGATGTGGATTTCCAGTGAGATTAATTTATGGTCTGATCTCACCAATGAGGGATATACTTCCGGTGTGGAGCATTTTGTCCCCATGTTTGTGATGAGCAGGTCTAGTATATTATCTCCTCTTGTGGGGATGGTGACTAGTTGTTCCATCGCATTTGAGTTTATGAATTCTAGGAACCTTTGGGCTAGGGTGTTGGGGCTTGAGTAATGTTCCCAGTCTATGTTTGGGTAGTTGAAGTCTCCCAATATGATGGTATTTGGAGAGACATTCATACTCTCCAGTGTCTTCAGGAAGGCTGTGTGGGGTTCCTGAGTTTGAGAGGGTGGTCTGTAGCATGCTACAAACTGTAGGGCAGTTTTGCCTATGGTTAGTTGCACCTGGATGGTCTCCGATGCTTTGTGCGTTGCCACTAACCTGGAGGTGTGGGTATCTTTGATGAATATGGATACTCCCCTTCCTTTTGTGGTTCGGTCCAAGTTTTGCGGCCGGAAAGCATGATATGAGGTAAAACCTGATAGTGCTGGAGTCCCGCTCTCAGGAGCCTTGAACCAGGTTTCAGTCACTGTTACTTGTTCATTAATAAGATATTACTGTTCAGTAATAAGATATGCATATTAGCATAGTTATCCTATTTCTGTACATATCTCTGGCATTGTGAATGTGGACTGATTGTGATTCAGTATTTCACGTACCCAGTAACCAAAGAGGTCATGAGTATCTCCCCAGATGTATGAGGTACTTGGTAATGCAAAAGTTATGATTTTTTTCATGGAAATATTATGAATATATAGCATGTGTTAATAATTATATTAATAAGTGAGCCATAAGGTGATTACATTGTATTTCATGTTATCAAATGAAAGCTTATATAATGTTTCAAAAGTTGTCATTGATAGCAGCTGTCTGCATACTTCCTTTCAACAGATGTTCCAACTTGTTCAGTAGTAAGATATGCGTATTAGCACAATTATCATATTTCTGTACATATTTCTGGCATATTGCACTTGGACAAATTGTGACTTAATATTTCACATGCCCAGTCTCCAGAGAGGTCATGAAAGACTGATCAGATGAGAGCGGTAATTGTCAGCACAAAAATGATGAGGTTTTCCCTGGAAATATTGTGAGTGTATGGCATATGTTCATTATATTAATAACTTCAGCCAGATAGTATTTATATGGGACTCCATGGTATTAACTGAAAAACAATTCCTAAAAATTTTTAAAGTGATAGTTGGTGGCTAACTAGCACTGATTTTCAGATATATTCATAGTATTTGTAATTATGCAAATATCTCAATAATGGAATGCCTTCTACAAATCTAGTTTGTAGCCAAATAAAGGTTATATTTCCCCAAACAAAAGTCATGCTGATTGTTGAGGTTTATCTACTGTGGTTACAGAAATATTAATACATGTTTGCATAATTATAATAAGTAAATGTATATATTATCTACTTGTTAAATATACAGTTATTACGATTGTGATGACCTACCACTGGATCAGTAATAAAGGAGCCTCAATCCTCACCACTGGCAACAGTGGGGGACGTTCACTGAGAGGATGACAATTACAAACACAGTATTTCCAGATACAACTCTCTGCATCAAGTGCAATTTGCCTTAAGAGCACACAGAGACCAGAGTCAGTCCCCGGCTGACTCCTCTACCTTTTTCTAGATCCCAGTAAGACTCCTCACTGACACAGCTATAGAGTTGAATCCTTAGCCAGGGTTCCAAGCCAAGTCCTCCAGCAATCCTTCTCTTTCTCTCTCTCTCGCTCTCTCTCTGTCTAACCAGTGCTTCATGTCCCTGTCCAAGTAGCTGACACACACACACACACACACACACACACACACACACACACACACACACACACACACACCTGGGAAAGGCTGGCACAGGTTTACTAGCTTTGTCCCCTTTTGCTTAGACTATAAGATAGTTTTCACTGTAACTAGAACCCTTCTGCCAGCTACCTTAATGCCCTTAACAAAGGGTGTCCAATTTTACTGTGTAATATTAATTCTAATAAAAATTGTAGTTTGAACAAGAGCAAGGCTATTAGGAGTGGCTCACAGAGTGTCACCAAATAAGCAAGTACTCTCAATACTTAAATATCTTTACACAGATCAGCCACAATGAAAGGTTTAAATATATTTAATAAGAAGTAATACAAGAACAAAACAATACTAAGTATAATTCACAGTCACATCAGAGTTCATAACCACAGGAAATATTGTACTACAAGCTCACACAAGTAAAGAAAAATAAAATCTAATCTAAGCTTTGCTATATTCCTCACTGTATTTAAGATGGTTATACTGTTCCCTAGAAACTTACTTCATTATAGTAAGGCAGATGTGGTGAATGGTTCTGGTTGTTGTCAGGTCTAAGACAGAATGCAGAATGCTCTGTCTCACTCAAGAGACTTTTCAAAATAATATCTGAAATATTACTGTTTGGATAGCTTGCAGGATGACGTCACTTCTTATCATCTGACTTCTACTAGTTCCCAGGCCAAAACCCTCATTGCTAGAAGCTGGCAGCAATTAGCATCTACCTGTAAAATATACAGGCATGGGCTTTTCCTCATATCTTTGGCAGATGCGGGAAGTCATAAAATAATTGCATTCCTTCAAGCTTTCAAGACTAGTAATTAGTTCACCTTAAAGACAATACAGAAAGCTTCCTAGCACATACTTTGTCTCTTGCTGCATTGAGAACCAATAGATGCCATCTTTTATAGTCTAGCCTGTAAAGTAATTTAATTTCAGATATTTTTCTAAAGTTTGCTGGACTGAGGCTAACCTCCTGTATCCCAGTTTCCACTGTTAAAATATATACATTTAAACCAACAAGTAAAAATCATCACCGCTAGCAATAACTTAGACCTGTACTGTGGTAAAAAAGTTCCAAGCATGTAGCAGTAAAAGTTTTAGTTCAGGTTCAAGTAAAGGCAGACAGTTTCTCCAAAACAAAATCACTTATGTGGAAATGGATGCCATCTATTCAGACCCAAAAGGACATTCAGTTCGAAAGTTACTGGATACAAAAGTCTATTCAGACCCCATGAAGGAAATAATACATGAATTTCTTCAATAATCCTCTTGTAAGACTTGTTGTTTAACAAGAACTTTATTAAAACGAACAAAGGTAAGCGCTATCACTGTAAAGCTTTTTCAAGCCATGAACTCCATATACATAAAAGCCGATATATATACTCACATCTAATTTGAATCAATTAATAATTGGTTCAATTAAACATTGCATTTAGTTCAAACTTTTAAAGAAGTACATGTTGTATAAAACAAAATGTTAAAATACACTTGAAATACTTCTCAATAATCAATTATAAAATAACTTGTATGAATATATAGAATAAATAATAAATGTATATATATGCTTAAAAAATGTATATAAATAATGAATAAATATACTCTCTCCTTGTTACATGTGTATAAAAAGTGCAGCATTTCATATGTGTGCATAAATGGTAAAAACATACTGAAATGTACTTATGCTTGAAAAGCATTAAAAAATTATTTAACTAAAAAATTAATATTACATAAAATAGGGGGCTCTGGTTAACTCAATATTCAAAAATATAATAAATACAAGGATAGTATTTAATATCTATTTGTTTGATAATCAATATTTAATATTCCTCCCTTTCAAAGCTGGCTTCAGTGGTATTTTTTCATTCAAGCCTGGTGGAATATGTGCTTGCATCTTGATGATCCAGTCTGTCTCAATTTGTTCTGTTTTATTCCTTACATCCCCTCCTCTAATATTAGGCACATTAATTTGTATGGCCATGAACTTGAACTGATGTAATGGACCTTCCTGTAATACATGTTTAGAAAGTGCATTGACTTCCGATTTAATTCTAATTTGATATATGTGCTCCCTAATTCTATTTTTCAACTTTCTATCAGTTTTTCCACTGTAAAATACAGTGCATGCTGTGCACATTGCTAAATAGACTAAATGTTCTGTGTCACAATTTGCCCTGATATTAAAAGTATAAATTTTAGAAGTATTAGGGTGCACAAACATGTTTGTATTAGATATATAAGAACAAAAATTGCATTTGTTGCAAGGTTCAGTTCCATATGGGTTATGGTCTATATCATTCCCTGTATTGTTTGGAAAGCATAACAATCTATGTAAGTTTTTCTTATTTTTATATAAAAATTGCGGTTGCTCACCTACCAATTTCCTAATCTCAGGGTTTACTGTTAATATTTCCCAGTGTCTATGAATAACATCCTGGATTAATTTTATATCTTGGGTGTAAAATAAGGTTATTTTTTGTTCCTTTTTATTGTTAATTTCATCTATTTTTTTCTCCTTATAAACACTTTTACCCTGTGCAGAGAATATGGGACATGCCTTGTTGTCCCTAGTGTGTTGTATATCGATAAACCCTTTATTTATTTCCATTGATCTATATTTCCAAGTTGTTAATCTTGTATTTAATTCATTCAATTCTATTTCAAAATTGCTTTGTAAAGGATTTAATCTGGACACTCTTATTGCTTGTCCTTTGATAATATTGGAAAAAAATATGTTGTGGATGCATGCTATCCCTATGTAGTAGGGTATTCTTGTGGCATGATTTTCTATGTACACCTGTATTCAATTACCCATTATCCAGACGGTGGATTGAAACATCTAAGAAAGCTATGTTATCCCTGGAATTAGTTGTTGTAAATTTTAAATATGATGTTGAAGAATTTATTTCAATGAAAAACTTTTGCAACTCATTCATATTACCACTCCACAAGAAAAATAAATCGTCAACAAAACGTCTGTAAAAACAAACGAATTTCTGATATAAATCTAGGTGGAACAATTTCTCTTCCTCCCATGTAGCCATTACCAGGTTGGCGTAGCTATTGGCACATGAGGTGCCCATAGCCACGCCATCCTTCTGTAAGTATAGCTGTTTATCAAACAAAAAAATATTGGTTTCTAAAACTAATTCCAACAATAAACAAATGTAGTCTATATGTTGTTCTGACATATCTGAGTGTCTATTTAAATATGACTTAATACTCAGTATTCCTGTTTCATTCGGAATATTAGTGAATAATGACTTAACATCCATAGTAACCATTATGAATGTAAAGTTTTCAGGGAATAATTCTGTTCCTTCATATAGATCTATAAGGAATTGTTTTGAGTCCCTTAAAATAAATTTGTTTAACTCAACTAATGGTCTCAAGTTTTTTTCAATTAATATAGAAAGGGGTTCAGTGACCCATCCATGGCCAGAAACAATAGGTCTCATGGGTGGGTTATACAGATCTTTGTGTACCTTTGGTAGTCCCTGGATTATGGGTGTTACTGGGTTCTCTACAAAAAGAAAATTATAAATTCCTGTATCAATTATATCATGTTGATGTAGCTCATCTAAAGTATTGTATACATTAATCACAGATTGTTGAGCCCTTGAAAATGCAATAGGTTCATAAAAGTTTACATCATTCAACATTTCATGCATTTTTTGTTCATATGTTGTCCTGTCCAAAATTACTATTGGACCTCCTTTGTCTGCTGGCCTGATGGATATATTTCTATCATCTCTAAGATTTTTTAAAGCCTTAGTTTGTTTTATTGTTAAATTGTTTTTATTGTGTTTACAAGGAGAAAAGAATAGAAGAAATTAACAATAAAAAGGAACAAAAAATAACCTTATTTTACACCCAAGATATAAAATTAATCCAGGATGTTATTAATAGACACTGGGAAATATTAACACTAAACCCTGAGATTAGGAAATTGGTAGGTGAGCAACCGCAATTTTTATATAAAAATAAGAAAAACTTTCATAGATTGTTATGCTTTCCAAACAATACAGGGAATGATATAGACCATAACCCATATGGAACTGAACCTTGCAACAAGTGCAATTTTTGTTCTTATATATCTAGTACAAACATGTTTGTGCACCCTAATACTTCTAAAATTTATACTTTTAATATCAGGGCAAATTGTGACACAGAACATTTAGTCTATTTAGCAATGTGCACAACAGCATGCACTGTATTTTACAGTGGAAAAACTGATAGAAAGTTGAAAAATAGAATTAGGGAGCACATATATCAAATTAGAATTAAATCGGAAGTTAATGCACTTTCTAAACATGTATTACAGGAAGGTCCATTACATCAGTTCAAGTTCATGGCCATGCAAATTAATGTGCCTAATATTAGAGGAGGGGATGTAAGGAATAAAACAGAACAAATTGAGACAGACTGGATCGTCAAGATGCAAGCACATATTCCACCAGGCTTGAATGAAAAAATACCACTGAAGCCAGCTTTGAAAGGGAGGAATATTAAATATTGATTATCAAACAAATAGATATTAAATACTATCCGTGTATTTATTATATTTTTGAATATTGAGTTAACCAGAGCCCCTTATTTTATGTCATATTAATTCTTTAGTTAAATAACTTTTTAATGCTTTTCAAGCATAAGTGCATTTCAGTATGTTTTTATCATTTATGCACACATATGAAATGCTGCACTTTTTATACACATGTAACAAGGAGAGAGTATATTTATTCATTATTCATTATTTATATACATTTTTTAAGCATATATATACATTTATTATTTATTCTATATATTCATACAAGTTATTTTATAATTGATTATTGAGAAGTATTTCAAGTGTATTTTAACATTTTGTTTTATACAACATGTACTTCTTTAAATGTTTGAACTAAATGCAATGCTTAATTGAACCAATTATTAATTGATTCAAATTAGATGTGAGTATATATATCGGCTTTTATGTATATGGAGTTCATGGTTTGAAAAAGCTTTACAGCGAAAGCGCTTACCTTTGTTCATTTTAATAAAGTTCTTGTTAAACAACAAGTCTTACAAGAGGATTATTGAAGAAATTCATGTTTTATTTCCTTCATGGGGTCTGAATAGACTTTTGTATCCAGTAACTTTCGAACTGAATGTCCTTTTGGGTCTGAATAGACGGCATCCATTTCCACATAAGTGATTTTGTTTTGGAGAAACTGTCTGCCTTTACTTGAACCTGAACTAAAACTTTTACTGCTACATATACATTTAAACAGTTACAATAGTGCATGTACCTTTCTGTTCTCTTCCAGTAGGCACACTGTGGATACATTTTAAACACAGCACTTTTACAAAAACCTTTTAAACACAAACATCTGTACAGAGCAGTTTGATATACACATGACATACATTTCTAATACATTTGTAACACAAGCATATTGCATAAATTAGTTTGATATTCACAAACAACATATAATTATCTACAGAATTCCAGCTAGCTGTACTGGCAGTACCTCCTTTTGTCACAACTGTGTCTGGCTGACATATTGAAGAGAAGTGAGAGCAGAATAACTTTCATATTTTAACCTTTTTGGTAACCTTTATTGTTTTTGAGATATATACATTTGTTTACAGTTGGAGTGAAAAAGTGCATTCTCTGAATTTTTAGCTCAGGCGAAGGCTGTCCAGGCAGGAACTCTTCACATGTCAGACACTGAGCATCCAAGTGCTCTGGATTATGTGAAATGCTCTGCATTTAACGACGAGCAAAGCCACTGTTCCTCTGTTCTGCATTGAACAGCTGTGGCTCCGCTACACGCATTCTGATTGGCAGTAATTGCGGTACACAAACCAGTCGGCATCTCTGTATACAAACCAATGCATATTTCTCTGCTACTTGTCCACATTACACAGGGTTGGCTTTGCTGTATAGTTTTTAATTGGCTCATACACCGCATTTACAGCCAATTGTGAATGCGGTATATGAGCCAATCAAGTAACGAGTCTCAGGAGGACGGGAGCCAATGACGCTGGCCAACTGCTTCTGACCTTATCGCCTACTGCAGTCAAATTCTGTTGAGTCATCAGTGCTTAGACCTTCAGCTATTGCATTAGAATGGAAATAGACTCAATATGGTGCCCTATAAGGGGAAGAGTTGTATAGACCAGTTGCTTTGGTGTCTACTGTGGTGCGCAGTAGGAGAACCCAGATCACAGACAGAGCGCAGTGGCAGGGCTAGCCACTTGATGGTGTAAAATATGGCTCTGAGTGATTTGATCATGTTATCTGTCACCAAATGGGCATGGGTATATGCCAGTGATAAGTGGGTTAAGGACCCGGCCTACTCCGACTTGCACCATGGACTCGTACTAACAAGTGGGTGGGGTGTATGTGCCCCCTAATGGCCAGTGTATGCTATCCATAAACCCCAATGGTGTGTGTCCAGTTCCCAGCAAGATAGGAATTGGGAATTTGAGCTAGGCTGTTCAGTGGTATATTGGCAGGCTAGAATAGCAAGATTATAAAATAAAGGTTTTGGATCTGAGATGTATCTTATTGAATTTTACAGATGGTCTACCATGCTCCATTCAATGGTATGTTTCGCACAGTGCGAAAATAGGGTGTTCCACATTTTTACCATTTGTCACACATTGTTAGGGTCTGTGTTCCACATTGGCCTCTTAAGAGGTTGAGACCTATGGTCAGAGGGTATGAAATTCCACTAAGGCTAGGTGTGAAAGAGTTAAAGGAATATTGGCAAGTAGTTCTGTAAGACAGCATGTTTAAAATAAAATCTGTGAGACATGGCATAATTACATTTTAAAAGGATATTTGTAAGTGGTTCATAAATTAAGTGCAAAGTGAGTAGTTATACAAGCAGCTCTGAGTGAAATATGTAAGGTACAGTATATTTCACTTTTAAGGGATATTGGCAAGTAACTCAGTGAAAATGAATGAGATTTGAAACTGTGGAAAATGAATAGTTATACACGTAGTTGCTGACTCAACAACCGTAGTACTTTAATGCGTTAAATATAACAATGTATAATTTATTTATTTATTTATTTAACTGTAGTGCATTTTTTCTTAAGTATAAAAGTTAATAGTCACTGAAAGCATACCCATTGTTTTAACATCTAGAAGGGGAATAGAGGCAAAAATGGATAATGGTCAATAGAAGTGGAAATGCACGCTCAAAGATCTGCTTGAATAACCAAACTGGATGAAAGACAAAATCTGCACAGTAGTACTTGCAGGTGCTTCATCAGCAAGTATGAAATTGACCAGCTGTGTTCCTGAGGGCTCCTGTTTTGGTATTTAGTAATAAGTAATCCAAGCAGCAGATCCAGGTACTCTGGCTGTCAAGGTTTGCAGATAGTTGCAAAGTGGGGGTTCTTGTTAAGTCACCCTGTGACACCCAGGCCACCCAGAATGAACTCATCTTAGTAAACTGTTGCTGTATTAAAGTGGGCTCAAAGTAAATGCTGAAAAGTGTAGTGTTATGTTTGGTAAACAACTATTCTAATCATCATACACTTTAGATAGCTTGCTTCTGTAGAACAAAAATATAACTAGAGACCTGGGTTGATAGTTTTCTCTCTTTTGACCAGGGGCGGCTCGTGCTATAGGTCTGCAGCCCCCCCTCCCACCTGTAAAAGGAATAAAATAAATTCCCTCAGTGTAGAAAATAAAAAATAAACGTAAAAAATAGTTTGAGTAGTCCTGGTTAGTTCCTGACTGCTGTGTTAGGCAGTTGTGTGTGTGCAAAATGCCCCAGTTGCTACATGGTGGTGGGTAGAGAATAAGGCTTGAAGCCTGTACCTTGGGCCCAAGTGACAAGAGCTTGAATTCCCTATCCACCACCATTTGTAAAACATTTGCAGAGTTTTGCCTCATATTTGTTCTATTCCTCATAAAATCTGTGGTTTCTGTATTTTTGTTACTTAACGCAGCCAGTGGTGCAGTGGTAGCATTGTTGCCTGACAGCTACAGGTTGTCTGGTTTGATTTTTGGCTGGGGTGCCTTCTGTGTGGAGTCTGCATGTCCTCCTTGTATTTGTGTGGGTTTGCTCTGGTGTCCTCAATGGATATTTGTCCCTATTATTTGGACTGTATTCCCCCATTATTGGCTTCGTCCAGGTTTTTTGTGCCAAGGTTGAGAGCTATGGTGATAACTTAACTCACTGAATATGTTTGGAGGCTGTATTCCCCCATTATTGGCTTTGTTCAGGTGTTTTGTGCTAAGATGTTGACAGCTATGGTGAGTACTGAATTCACTTAATGGTAGACATTTAAGTTTCAGTTTTCATTTCTTTCATAAAACAGATGGTTTGGCATAGTGGTATGTTGCTCTGACTGTTTTGCACAGGGTCCTGGGTTCAATACTTGGCAGTGAAATGTATGGTGGTAACACAGCATTTTATTCTAACAACTTTCCAACATTACACAAGCAATGTTTAAAATGTGTCCCAATGTTTTGGTCTTTTGCCCCCCCCCCCCCACCGCCCCTAAATTTTGTATTTTTCCAGGTTTCTTGTGTTGCAAAGTTCAGAGATGCAGCTGAGCGTCAAATAGATTTTTACAAGAAGCTGAGAGCTGCAAGGGAACAAAAGTTTAGTGCTGATTTGCGTTGTTAATAGCACATTAGGTAGTGTACTTACTTTTGATGCAGAAGGCTGTGGGTTCTACTCCCACAGTAGGTAGATGCATTGCATATACTGTACTGTATTGTAAAGGGGGTGGATGCTGCTGTCCTTTTTGGTGAAGATACCTAGGAACTATGAATCTGTTATCAGTTTGGCATCCATTCCCTATTGCAATATTACTAGCTTATCATTTTTTTTAATGCAACTTGGGCACTTTATTCCTCAAGGGCAACAGGCACTTTATTTGTAGATGAAACAATGAAATATAAAGTTGTTTGCTAGCAGCAACCTCTTCATTAGTTACAGATGTCTTTAATGTTGAATTATTTAGATGACTTTTACTTCTTTAGAGATTGTGCATATTTACTGATACTGGTGGACTGTAGACGTTTGAGTAGACTTTTATGATAGAAATGTTCTGAATTCGAAAATGTTGCCATTATTGGTGCATGCATTTTGTTTCATTGTTTACTGGAAAATGTTCTGAACTGGGCAATTTTGTCATTATTGGTGCATGCATTTTGTTTCATTGTTTAGTGGAAAAATGTTCAAAACAAATTTAAAATGCCCTCTAACAACTGTACTATATTGTACAAGGAATATAATTTAATACAATCAGGAAGGTGTATCAAAGACCATGTGTATGTTTCATGTGCAAGGGGCCTATGATTTGAAAATAGCCCAAAGTTAATCTTTATCTGCCACTGGCAAAATGTATTTTCTTTGAATGTGGGTTTCAATGAATGTGAGTTTCAAGGGCAGAGAAGTTTTAATTGTAAGTCTGTTTTCATTGTTAGATTGCATTGCTTTATTTAGCAGATGTCTTAGTGTTTGTGCTGTAAAATGCAAAATAAAACTTTCAAATTAAGTCCAAATCATTGCAGAAGTAAAGCAGTATGCACATTAGTGTTTATGGTAAATGGGGAGAAATAGCCAAGTAATGGTTCATTGGAATGGCTGCAAGGGGAGGCTCCATTCGACCATGATTTTGTGAGAGGGAAGGGTGGCAAACACAAAGACAGCCCCGGCTGAATTATACCTCTCAACTGTCCAGATTTTCACAGAATGAATAGATTTT
The DNA here is from genome assembly GCF_019279795.1 of Protopterus annectens. Taxonomy (NCBI): domain Eukaryota; kingdom Metazoa; phylum Chordata; order Ceratodontiformes; family Protopteridae; genus Protopterus; species Protopterus annectens. The sequence goes on from NC_056737.1 coordinate 1,660,795,046, forward strand.
TGCTTCTTATTTTTGGTTTGTTCCTCATAAAATGTGTGATTTTCTGGCAAATAATTTAGGAATTAAGTCACTAAATAATGACAGACACTGAGTTTCAGACTTCATAACCTTCAGAAAAATGCATGCTAAAGCAAGACCTGTTATTCTATCAATTGTTTCGGTTTATGCAACAGTTTATAGTACTGTTTATATGTTCCCCCAGTATATTTGGCCTTGTCCAGATTTCCTGCATTAACAGGTTGAGAGGTACGTGCAAATAAATTGCTTTATAGAATTAGGCATATCCAAACCTCTTAACTGTCTCCGATTTTGGCTCAAAATGTTGCTCTTCCCCTAATAATCCCACCGCAAAATGGCAATTTTGGAAGAAAACACGGTGGGCTTACAATTAAGAAATAACTGTAATAATCAGAGTTATAGATTACTTTTATTTCAGAAATGCATGTAGATTCTTTTATTTTGTCAGCTGCTCAAGTTAGCAGTACTAAAATTAAAAAAGTGTCCCTTCTCTGACAGGTTCCCAGCTGTATTGTGTGGCTATTTTATATTTTTGCATCACATTTTTGGTCCATTTTTCATAAAATTGTGTTTTTTTGTCAAATTAGTGGCAAATCATTAAAGACTGAAGTTAGAAAATAATGTCAGACATTTGAGTTTCAGATTTCGCACCTTTCAGAAAATTCATACTAATGCAAGACCTACTATTCTGTTACCTTTCTAAGTTTATAAGAGCAATATTTAAAAATTGTCCGTATTTTTAGGCCTTTGTCCCTCTTCTATGTATGGCTCTGTCCATATTTCTTGTTCTGAGATTTAGAGGTATGACAAATCATCACAGTCAACCAGAGACATTTCAAATTGTGACATACTTGTTGCACCCCACTCCCCCATGTAGTGACTCTGGATGTGTCCAAGCAAGGCAAGGAGCAGTTATGCAGTGTAAATGCGCAGAGTATCCCCCCATCCAGGGTAGACACTAGTGCTACTTTTATACTGTCCTTGATTTTGCAGAATGTTCTGGTTTCTGTCATATTTTTATACTGTTGATTTATGCTTATTATTACTGAGAAAGTGCCTGTTTCTCTGTGTTTAAGTAGCAATGCTTTGATGACCATCAGGAAAGCTTGTCTGAGATTGTAAGATGCAAGTAAGTTTTAATAAGCATACTGTTAAATAATTGCCAACATTGAAAGCCTTTCTGTTGTTGCTATGCAGAGAATACTTACATAACGAGATAATGTATAAGCCTTGGATATTGAAATGCATATGACAGTATTTGAAATAAAGGACAGGATTACATTATTTTAAGAAGCTCATTACATTTGTTGGAGACTTGCAGTCATCTTTGCAGGCTTTACCTTTTAACCAAACAGAATGCCAATCTATCATGTGTGGTATATTACCTGTACAGTAATCCTGTAAGCAATGTATCTTGAGCTTGTTTCTTGTTTGCTTTTCATTTTTTACTTTGATCATGTTTTCCCCATGAAACAAGTAGATAGTTGTCAGGCAGCAGGTCTTTTTTGGATAAGGAACATTTTTACAAGTGGGGGTATCACAGAGATTGCTACTTTCAGCATGTTATTTGGTACTTTAATAACGCTGAATATAAATTATAATTAGAACTGCAGTGCAAGGAGAAGTGGTTTGAGTTGAGTGTTGTTTGTTTTTCTTATACTTGATTTTGACTGGCATTCCAGTAATGTATTTAAAAAGTAATTTATTTTTTCATGCCTCACAACCTTTTTGTTTCCATCTAGATGTTAAGTAAGCTGTCATGCAGCCAATGCATTGAAATATTTTTTTTCTTCTATACTTCATTTTGTCTTGATTGGACTCTCATAATGATAGTTTGGCACCCAGGGCAGTGTATTTAATTAAAGTTACAGGTTTTGTGGTTTTGAGCATAGCCCTCCCCTTTCTAGTTGGCCACACCCCTCCCATTGACCCCACCCATTCACCTGTCTCCTGCAGCCCCCCTTTGATTTGAAGTCACCAGCTGTCACTGCTTTTGACTATCATGTATAGTTTGCCCAGCTATCTTATCCATTTTTGGGTCCAAAGTAGTCCAGTGTCAAATAAAATATACATCTGTATTCATACAAGTATATGTGGATGAATTTATAAACTCAAAGGTATGCATGGATCTGAAGTAGGAGATTCATTTGTCTGCAACCTGTGGGTTATGGATCCGATATCGGATCCGAACCGGCATGGTTTACCAGCTATGGATCCAAGCTCTCAGCTCCTCCCCTCACCCATAATGCCCTGCTCTACCCTCATGACCTCAGATCTCGTTTGCCGCGCATGGTGACCAGATTGTTTTTTCCAGCTCTCCAGCTAGCTCTCCAGCTAAGTGCTATATTTAGTGTTTAAAGTACTCAAATTTGAAATTTTTTGGTTAATTTTTTGTGAAAGTGTAGGTTTCCCTCTTGTATTATTATTTTTTTTTTTTTTTAGAGTTTAAAACTTAAATTTATATCCCTCCCCTCGCTGGTAGCGTAGTGTGTGTTTGGGCCTGTGAGTGGTTTTTTGTTACTTTTACTTTAGTTCTAGTAACTTTATTTGTTAGTTTGGGATGTCTGAGCAGCCCAAAGCTATTTTTTCTAAGTGCTCCGAGTGTGGCCATAAGCTTTCCCCAGCTGATGGCCACACTCGGTGTGTTAGATGCCTGGGGGTTGAACACCTCACATCTGGATGTTCCATTTGTGCAGGGTTCAACCCCAGGGCATTGAAGGAGCGGAGGTCCAAGCTTGTTTTGGCGGGTCTTTTGCCGCCGGACTCGGCTCCGCCTCCGCTCCTCGGGTAACTGCTACCACGGTTATTCCCTCTCCGGCTCCCCCTCCTCCTCCTGGGACTCAACCTCCCGTTTCTGGTTCGGAGGAGAGGGACGCTAGGAAGAAGGACCGGAGGGAGAAGCACCATAAGCGGCGGGCCGAGACCTCTGTTTCGGCCCCGCCAGCCAAGCTGGCTTCTCCCGGCCCCTTGTCTGCTGGCTCTCCCTCCTCGGCTCCGGTCTCCAGTGTGTTTTTCACCGGGACCTGAGGAGGAGGAGACCCGATCTCCGTCGAGGCTATCGAGGAGGCACTCAAGGCCTACCTCGGTAGCCTCGTCGAGATCAACTTACAGCCTGTTGGACGCTGATCTGGACTGGATGATGAGAAGGTTCATCCAGGCCCAGATGCAGATGGGAGTGCTCTTGCCTCCCCCCCTCTGGGGAGCGCGACCCCCTTTTTCAAGCCAGTTGCTCCTCCTCTGACCCGCTACCCGGGTTCGAGCAGTTGAGCTGAGCAGCCGGGCGGGGTGGGTCGGCGCCGATAGTACTTGGTACTTCGGATCCGACCCTGCCCTCGAGTGCATCGGATCCGACCTCTCGGAGCCTGGATCCGAGCCTCGGATCCGGGGGGGATCAGTGCTCCTTCGGCGCCGTCTGTGTCAGAGCGCACTGTCCCTTCGGATCCGAGCGCTTCGGCGCCGGCTCCGATCCACTCTTCGGATCCGAGGGGGAGCCGATTGTTGGATCCTTTGGTCGAGGTCGGCTCCCCTTCGGCTTTTGATGTAGTGGAGAGGGCCCTGTTGAGGGTCTCTGGACCCCCGGCACTTGTTTCGGCTCCGTCCCACGCTCCCTCTGCTCTGGGTCAGGCTTCCACCATCCGGCCCTTGGGACAGCCCGCTTCTGTGCCCCAAGCTGTTCCCCTGGAACAGGTTGCTGCTTGCGAGGAGTCCTCTGACAGCCCCCCAGAGGATGTTCCTCGTAAGCATACGTGCAAAAGGAGGCACATTGACTCCCCCGAGTCTCTCACGGAAGACACGGATTTGGAGGAAGGGGAAGGCTCCCCACGGTCACCCCCCGAGGATGTCTCATTTGGAGACATCATGGAAATGCTCCGCATAAGGGGGGGTGGTCTGCCCCCAAGTCTTCCTCGGACGAGTCCGTGTTCTTGGAGGCATTTGAAGCGGGCCCGTCTACCTCTTGGGTGTCCCTTCCTGCCGACCCCCTGGTGGACCTCATTACCACCAGGGCGTGGAAGGAACCGGACACCGTGGAGCCAATCCCTAAGAGGCCCGACCGGATCCTCAGTCCACCGGCTGACCGTGCCCATTGGAGTAAGGGGCCTCCAGTAGATGCCATGTTGACAGCGGCGGCCACCAAGAGGGAACTTGCTCAGGAGAGTCCCTCAGTCCATCCCCCGAGCAAGGAGTCTCGGATGATGGACCGCTTGGGGAAGCGGATGTTTAGTTCAGCGACCTTCTCGGTAAGGGTGCTGAACTACCTGGCACACGTAATTAGGATGCAGCGCGATCTCATTAAAGAATACGCTGCATCTCCCCCAGAGTCCATGTCGGAGGAGGACAAAGTGCTGCACTCCACCCGCATGGCCACTCTTAGATCAGTTACCAATACCTCTATGTGGCTACTTTCCCATGCTACGGAAGGTGCCGCTAGAGCCGCAGGGGCAGGTCTAGTCACTAGACGTCAGGCCTGGCTCCGTCATTGCGATTTCTCAGAGCCCTTCAAAGCGTCATTTGCGAATGCCCCCTTTGATGGTTCTGCCCTCTTTGGCAAAACCATTCGCGACACTTTGACCCGGAGCGAGAAGGACGGGAAGACGCTGTCTGCCATCGGAATCCGCTTCTCTGCACCCCAGAGGCCCTATTCTAGGAACCAAAAGGGTCAGAAGAAGATGTGGTTCCGGAAGTCGCAGCAATCCCAGCCTGCTCCGGACAACCAGTCCTTCCGTGGCAGAGGAGGACAGGGAGGACGCCGCCCTAGAGGCAGAGGGGCTCCCAGGAACTTCGGGTCCAGAGAACCCTTCTCTGAACGGCCCGCAGCAACCCTGAGGGGTTGCCCGGCTGCTCCACTCTGGAGGCAGTCGGGGGACGCTTTTCGGGGCACCTAGCGGCATGGGAGTCCATAACATCAGACCGCTGGGTTCTCCAGATCATATCCAGAGGATACCGCATCCCATTTCGTCACTTACCAAAATTGAAGTCCCTCCCAGACGTTCCACCCGGTCAACGGGAGGCCGCTTTGGCAGAAATTGGCCATCTGCTAAAGAAAAGAGCCATCCAGCCCGTCCCCCCAGACCAGATCGGATCAGGGTTCTACTCCAGGTTCTTTAGTGCCAAAAAAGACGGGGGATCTAAGACCAATTTTAGACCTTTCTCTCTTGAACCTGGCAGTTCCCAAGGAGAAGTTCCGAATGGTCACTCTGCAATCTATTCTCCCCCTTCTGGGAGAAAATCACTGGATGTGTTCCATAGACCTCAAATATGCGTACTACCACATTCTAATGGACAGGCGCTCCAGGAGGTTTCTTCGCTTCCGGCTGGGAGCCAGTCACTGCCAGTTCCGGGTCCTTCCCTTTGGTCTCACCACAGCCCCCAGGGTGTTCACCAAAGTATTAGCAGTGGTAGCGGCCCACCTGAGGCTTCAGGGGGTGCAGGTCTTTCCCTACCTGGACGACTGGCTCCTTACCGCCCCAACAAGGCATCTACTACTATTGGCGCGAGACTCCTTTCTCCCAGTCTGGGCATCACTATAAACACAAAGAAATCCAACCTAGCACCCACACAGCTCTTAGATTTTATAGGGGCCAGGTTAGACACAAGGAGCTTGAAAGCCTTCCTCACTGCGGACAGAGTTCAAAATCTGCAGCTCCAGGTGCGGGCCATTCTCCACTCAAGTTCAGTTCCGGCGGAGTTGGTCCTGAGAGCTCTAGGGTCCATGGCGTCTGCTATAGCACTTCTTCCTCTCGCCAGGCTCAATATGCGCATCCTCCAGTGGACTCTCTTAGTACAGTGGTCGTACCTTGCTCTTCCTATGCATCATCCCATTGCGATCAGCAAGGCTTGCAAGCGGTCCCTCCTGTGGTGGCTTCACTCCCCGGATCTCCACGGAGGCCGCCCATTTTGTGCTTCTCCCCCTCTCGCCACGATGACCACGGACGCCTCCCGCCTCGGGTGGGGGGGGCATTTTGCAGGCCGGACCGTCCAAGGCACGTGGAACGATTCAGAGACCTTACTGCATATCAACGTTCTAGAGATGAGAGCAGTGCTCTTGGCATTGCTAGAACTTCAGGACTTTCTTCCCTTGGGAACAATTGCGATTCAATCGGACAACATGTCGGTTGTCTGGTATATCAACAAGCAAGGAGGAACCAGGTCTTACCCTCTTTGTCGAGAAGCCATGAGAGTTTGGGAATGGGCAATCTCCACCGACCGCTTTCTAATAGCAACGCACATTCCGGGTCGGTCCAACATCCTGGCGGACAAGCTCAGTCGCACCATTCTGACCCCTTACGAGTGGTCTCTCAATACTCAAGTAGCGGAACGCATATTCGCACGGTGGGGAACTCCTTCATGCGATCTTTTTGTCTCTCCCTCAAACACCAAGTGCGACAGTTTTTTCGCTCTGATACCTCCTCCAGGAGGTTCCCCAAGAGACGCTCTGGTGCATGCTTGGCCACCCGGTCTTCTGTATGCTTATCCCCCCTTGCCTCTGATGCTCCAAGTTCTTCAGAAAGCCTCTCGGGTGGGTTGCAGAATGATTCTCATTGCTCCGTTTTGGCCTCGACAGATCTGGTTCCCCTTTCTAAGGTCTCACTCGGTGAATCCCCCTTGGATTCTAGATCCCATTCCGGATCTGATATCTCATCCATCCTGCCTATCTCCTCCGAACCTGGACAACCTGAAGCTGACCGCTTGGCTGCTCCAGTTCCACTCTTGATCAGGACTCCCGGTATTTCGTCCCCTGTTAAGGCTATCCTGGTGGCAGCTCATAAACCGTCCACTAGGAAAGTCTACCGTAGCAAGTGGAAACGTTTTTCTTTGTGGGCGGACCGGCAAGGCCTGGACCCCTTCACAGTTCCTCTCCCTTTAGTGCTTGATTTCTTAACCACTCTTTTTAACGATGGTGCCAGCAGTTCCACAGTCAAAGTACAACTTGCGGCAATTTCACATTATCACATTGGTCATGACTCCAGTCCACTCATATCGGCCAAGTTGTGTAAAATTTTCCTTAAAGGTACTTTCCTTCTCAGGCCCCCTGTAAAACAAGCGGTTCCTCCCTGAGACCTTTCCTTAGTTCTCCAGGCCTTGACCGCCCCCCCCCCTTCGAACCGGCGTCTACGGTAGATCTCAAATTCTTGTCGTTCAAGACTGCCTTCTTAGTAGCCATTACTTCGGCCAAGAGAGTTTCAGAGCTCCAAGCATTATCAGCTAAACCTCCTTACTTGGTCTTTCATCCGGACCGTGTTTACCTCAGGACCAACCCGTCCTTTCTTCCAAAGGTAGCTTCTGAAGCAAACATTAATCAATCCATTAACCTCCCTGTTTTCTTTCCTAAATTTGAAAACAAAGGTGAATACAAGCTTCACTCCTTAGATGTTCACAGGCAACTTAGATTTTATCTAAACAGAACGGCTGGTCATAGGCAATCCGACCAGTTGTTCATTTCCTTTGCTAAATTTAATTTGGGCAAGCCAATTTCTAAAGTCTCTCTGTCTCGCTGGATTTCACAATGTATCTTATTGGCTTATCAAGCTTCAGGAAGGCCCGCACCGGAGGGTGTACACGCCCATTCAACCCGGTCAGTCTCTACCTCGGCAGCCTTTATGGCTAGGATTCCTCTAGATGATATTTGTGCAGCAGCCACGTGGGCTTCATCTCATACTTTTATTTCCCACTACAAGTTGGATCTTGCATCTAGGGGTAGAGCATCATTTGGCTCCGCGGTGCTCTGGAATATCCTTCCATGATGGCCGCCCAAGATTCAGGTAGCTGGGGACTCTGTCCCACAGGTTGCAGACAAATGAATCTCCTACTTCAGATTTAGAAGTTATGTATTCACCATAACGTTCCATCTGAGTAGGTGTATTCATTTGTCTGCAACCATCCCGCCCTCCTATCCCCCTGGCCTTTCAGTTTCCTGCATATGGTGTGTTACCCTTTTCAGGGTGTTCTTGCTGTTGGCAAACTCGATCTGAGGTCATGAGGGTAGAGCAGGGCATTATGGGTGAGGGGAGGAGCTGAGAGCTTGGATCCATAGCTGGTAAACCATGCCGGTTCGGATCCGATATCGGATCCATAACCCACGGGTTGCAGACAGATGAATACACCTACTCAGATGGAACGTTATGGTGAGTACATAACTTCTAATTTTATTATGCTCAGATCTAACCTTAAAGCACTTAGGGAAGAAAAAAAAGGGGGCTTAGCTGGGCAAATTGCCCATCTATCATCAAAATCCCAGAGACTACCCCTTTTGTGGAATAGACTCCCTCTCAACGTAAAGCAGAGTACCTCTTTAAACCCTTTTAAGCACAACTTGGATGACTGGATGGGGAACAGAAAATACATCTCTGGGATTCCGCACGTGTCCCTGCTGGACAGTGGCATAAGGTGCTGACTTGTTGGAACATGGGCTAAATTCTTGGCTAGGCTTGTAAGGGCCTCAGGGCTAATGGCATAGTAACTTCCTATGACCCTGTGATCCTAAATCTATGTTTTTGCACTGCTTAGTTTCCATACCACAAAAATGTGAGACGCACACGCACATTTGTATATTTCCTTCTGGCTTACTAAGTTTTTTGGTTGAATAAATAATTTATGTTTGAAAAGTAATGCTTAGTATGCTTTAAGTATCAAATATGTCTACATATCAAAAGTCTCTTACCACATAATTTTCTAACTTTGTACACTTGTTACCTTCACAGTGAAACACTTTGGGATATAGCTGTAGAGGAAGTTCTGCACAAGGAAAACTTGGAGACCAAAGAAGATGAACAAAAGTTGGATGTTTGGGAAAGGACTGTATTCTTTGTAGGCAGTAAAGCTGGAGTAAGATATTTGACTTTATCTGTATAGCAAAGATAAGATGTCTCAAATTAAAAAAGTATGCTTTGTATAAATCATTAGTCAAGTAATACACCAGTCTGTCTTTGCAGGTAATGCCTTCCGACAGATATTAACGTATTAACATAAAGGCTCAGTTTAGTTGTACTGGATAAGGCATAATTGACTATGTGGTGCAATATAATATTTTAGTTTTAAATGTTTGTAAATATATCTTGTGCATTCAATAATACACGTGCTAAGGAAGCCTGTACATTTATACTTGAGCATGGCTCTCAGGTGAATGGCATTTCTGGCTACAAATATGCTTTAAATCTGCCATAATTGCATTGCATCATAAAACAATGTAATTCATTCATTCCTTCCTTTTCCAGACACAACATTCACGTGTAACTGTAAACTGGAAGAAAGTCACCCTCGCACGAGGTACAAGAGAAATCATACAATAATAGCATTCAGCGTATGATGCTGTGTAGTTTTATTTCTGTGTTGTACTTACAGCCGAATAAGAACAGCACACTACTTTTTCACTTGTAGCTTATCATTTTATTCATGGTGTTGAAAGTGGACAGAATGTTACTGAACACTATTGTAATAGAAAATTTATATAACATGTAAAACAGAAAAAAAATGTTAATCAACGTTTGCTTCTACAGCTTTTTGCAGAAATTACTTCAGATAACTCCAGAAAGGGTCCTGTAGTTATAAAACTTGAGCATATTTTTTGTTTGTACATTGTTGGCTGGCCCATTAAAAAAACACTATGCACCCTCTTGATTTTTTTTTTTTTTTTTTTTTTTTTTTTTTTTTTTGTTCCAGATCCATGCAGTACTTTGTTGCATAGTCATTTTATAAGCTACGGTTTAGCTAATGGGAAACATTTATACTGACCACCAACCAACATTTTGCTGTCATGAAGTTAGTTTATCTTTGTTTTATGATGCAGTACAGTTATGGCAGTGGTTAAGATTTATAATATATTTCTAATTGTAAGCTTCAGATAACAGGCTATTTTTTAGCATGCTTCTAAATTCAGGTTTTCATAGTAAACAAGACAATGGAAAGGAGAGGGAATTAAATCTCTTTGGTTTACTAAGTAAGTACAGGAATGATCATTCCAGTAAGCTTCCCTGTAGAAAACCAGCACAGATCCATTCACAGTCCTGTCGTAGAAGTATGACTGATGTCAGTCTGGATTCAGGTGCCAACAAGCAATGACCTTGTATCTAAAGACCCTCTCTCCACTTCAGGCTTCACAACTCTTTTTTTTTTTTTTTCCTTTTCAATTAGACGATCAGTTGCAGAGCCAGCAGATAGTTTACTGACAGTGTGATGAAGTATAGCAGGACCCACAGCCGTCAGTACAACAGATACTGGTGCCATTGTTGAAATCTCCAGCCATGACACCTTTCACCAACCCACTTGCAGCATGGACTTTTGTTTGTGTTCAGGTGCATTTGCCCTTACCAGTCTTCTTACTTTTTGTTTTGGTAGCTGAATTGTTAAAACTGCTCGAACAGTTACAGGTACAAGGTAACATGTTTGTCATGTGATGGTGTAGGATATAATTTGGATTCTCAAACACTGTTTTGATTTTTTGTAGCTTTTGCTTTAAGACTGTGTTTAACTGAATTGTCCTGAAATTTGAACGTGTGTAGTCACAATTCATATATGAACTATTCTTGCCTAGATATTTTGAAGGCTTTTGGTTATCTCTGTCCTGTGGTACTAGATATGGCACTACTGAAGATTGTCTTGACATCACTAGAGTAGCAGCCAGTACAGGCAAAACAGCAGTGGATAAGTGGATGATGGGCAGAAGCAGTACAGTTCCTGAACCCAAGTCTTACTGTAAGGAAGACTAGGGCTTCAGACAAAATTTGTTATTGTGTTTTTATAAGGATTACATTCTCCCTTCAAGCTTACATTAAATGGTTTGATTTGTTAGTTTTAGAGCTCTCTTTTAAACATAGTTTCAAGGGACCTCATAGTCTTGTGCTATCTAAGATGTTCTAGAGGTAAGACTGTCACTAGAGACTGCTAGAAAGGTAGTCTCCCATCCACTCAAGATCTAATGTAATGACACTATGATGTGATCAGGTGATTTACAGAAGACTTTTGCATTACAACAATTGGCTGACTAAGGTTGATTAACTTTTTGGAGACAGCAAGGCCAGGTCATTGGCTTCAGTCTTCACTGGACCCGTCCTTATTGGTAACACGGTAAAATAAATAATTTTATGATTGTGGGAGAGAGGTCATGAATTCATAATGGTGGCCTCCGTGTGCTGAATACCCAACAAGAACTGGACCAGGCAGTTCCACATACCAGAAGACACATTCTCTATTCTTCCAAAGTTTCAAAAACCAATAACATTTCAAATGACCAGCCTCCAACCTCCCGATTTATGTCAGAAGTACCTGCCTACAAAGAGTCTCCCCCTCAAAAAGTGTTTTTTAACAGTCATTGTGTACCTGTCTTCTTTATCACGTTTCCTCCATGCTTTCCCACAGAGTGTGTGTGTGTGTGTGTGTGTGTGTGTGTGTGTGTGTGTGTGTGTGTGTGTGTGTGTGTGTGTGTGTGTGTGTGTGTTGGTGTGTGTGTGTTGGTGTGTGTGTGTTGGTGTGTGTGTTGGTGTGTGTGTTGGTGTGTGTGTGTGTGTGTGTTGGTGTGTGTGTGTTGGTGTGTGTGTGAGTGTGTGAGTGTGAGTGGTGGGAGGGATGACTATCTTTTCATCTTCCTGGTTGTCAAAAGGTGAAAACAGTGCAGTGAGTGTTTAAAATGGTAGTGGATAGATAGATGCTTTGTGGAGTGCTTCTGTCTTGACTAACCCAAAATCTCATATCTAGTAAAATGTGCCAGAACTCTTTGAGAAATTATCTATCTAGTCAATTCCCAATAAAAAGGTAGGGTTTTATTACATATTTTGTCTAATTTCTAATAAGTACTTTGGTCTTCAATTACTTACTAGGTACTCTGACACAAATAATTGTTCACAGTTAACCTCAGATGCTAAACCTATAGTCATGGTTTTGCTTCCTTTCCATGCATTTTCTGGATGTTTAGGATGCACAGCTACCTTTCAGAATAAGAACATGTGACAGGAAATACATCGGATTAAAAGTAGGAAACCATCTTTACCATTTCAGAGCACTGTATCAGAAGTTGTCTAATCATAGTAGTCACCTTCTTTTGCAGAATGAGCATAAAGATTTTCCCTTCCTCAGATGGATGTCTCCTGGAGGCCCCTTTATGTGACTTTCTAAGAGAGGCTACAGCTGTAACATTGCCCATCTTTTAAACTTTAGTATTACTGCAAATCAGGTAAAGTATGTCTTCCCCTTTTCTGCAGTAAACTTTAGAGTTCATTGAGGCAATGCTGGCTTTAATGAGGGTCAACATACAGAAGTTGGGGAAGAAACTGTCAGAAGTTTAAAAATTTTCCTTCCATTTCACTTGGACATTTCATGCATGGTATAGGTTATATGACAGTAGTATTTTCATCTGCTCTTCTAGCAAGATATCTCATGTGGCATTTGTAGCAGTATTGTTCATTTATTTGGTGCCAAAGCTCATAGTCTTTATTACTGTTCTGACAGGAGCCTATAGTACGACTGTAGTGTCATGGCTGCCTTTTCTACTGTTTAGAAGGAGAATATCCACTTTTACTCTCTGGATCCATTTTGCCTTATTGTTATTGGTGTGTCTTTTTTGGGGTGGGGAGTGCATTCACAACTCTTGTGCACTCAAAGTAAATCATCTCTGAGCAGTCACTCTTGTTCAGGTTTTTTAGGACATTCCTATTATTAAGTCATGTAAGTGTCCTGACAGACAATACATCTCACTTTCTGTAGTTGAACAGGCAATGTGGCGCAGTGTCTTTCTTCCTTTGCCAATAAGCGCAAAATGTTTGGAAATTTGCCTAGTGAATACAACACGGGATCAGTGCTGTCCCCCAAATTTTGGGGAAATGCAGTCTGTAAGCCAGCTGTTCTCTTTGGACAACCCTGTTAATGTTATTTTTACGAGGTGGACCCTACGTGTCCTTCAGTCACTAATCTGAATTTGGGGTACATCACTGTTGGATCTTTGTCTCTCTAAAACAGTGGCAGACTTCCATAGTTTTTTACATTGATGCAAGGAGGATCGTAAAACCTCCCTGGAAGTACTTATTATCTGCTGGAAAGGTGGCTTTCTCCGTAAGTTTCAGCCATTGTCCACAGTTCTTAAGATTAATTTTCCTGGAGCAAAGAGAGTAGATTATACATAGTTCTTCTAATCCTCATTGGTAATGTTAACATTTGCTCATGCTGTTACCATTGTTAGCACATTTTGGTCCAAGACTTCTTTCACTCTGTGTGAACTTTCTTTTGATCAAGGGCAATATTATTAATTTCATACTATAGTTTCTTCAGCTTCATGTCAAATCAGTCACTGTGTCTTAGTGTCCAAAATTCCTGAACTGCTCAGTACAGCAGTGAAATTTTTGAAGTGACTAAGAAACTTCCAGATAAAAATATCTAGTGATAAGTGAAAGCAGTTCACATTTTGTAAAGCCAAATGCAGTTTTAGTAAATATATTAAATAGTACCTGTTACAGAGAGAAATATCACCTTCCCAGACAAGCAACTTAGGTCATTATCACACAGGAAAAGATGGTGAAACATGCTGCTTTTGTACCATAACTGCACTTTAATCTTATTCTGCAATAACATATGATATTTTTTTAGCACAAAATTTCTTTATTCTTTGTGCTGAACACAATGCAGGTTCCTTGTCTTTCAGCTTGTCCTGGTTAGGGGTCGCCATGGCACATCACTGGTCCGCAGAATGATTGGCAGTGGCATTTTTATAGTGTCAAGTTGCCAGCCCTGCACTCAACCTTTACAGAAGGCGCACACATACATACATGCACCTACCTGCATGTCTTTAAAACAATACAGGTTCCTACACTGATTAATTATTGTTTTATATGTCATTAGGCTGTGGATGAAAGTGGACACTTGTGGTCCAGCCAACTTACTTGTTAAAATAAATTAGTATTCCTACTTGTTTCTTACTACAGGCTGTTGGACACATTAAACACCTACTAGATGCTGTGTTGACTTATGCATCAGTTAGAGTCCGTCACTGCCATTTTTAATTTTCATTTAAGTGAGGACAGCATTCCTTTTGTGGAAGCAGATTCAGTCATACTGACTGAGTTAGCTGCTTTATTTGTGCATGCTAAGGCTAGTGCCCTCCAAAAATATTTGCATACACCCTTTAAGGTTGGTAAGTGGCACTAGTGGTGGTGGTAGTAGTGATGGAGGGGTCCTGTAGACTTCATGGAGGGTGTGTATTTTATTTGTAAACTGTTAGGATTCCACAAACCTAAGTTGTGATTTATCTTGGCATTGATTGTTGGGTCTATATTGTGTGACTGAAGAATCTCCTCTTCGAACACATAATAACCAACACATGTACAGTAAACTCTATAATACAGCCGCGATGGTGCAGCAGTAGCGTTGTTGCCTCACAGCAAGAGGTTCTCCCGTTCAATTCTTGGCTGGAGTGCAGGGAGTGCCTTCTGTGTGGAGTCTGCATGTTCTCCCCACGGTTGGGTGGTGTTCGAAAGACATGCGTAAATGGGCTTGCCTTCGTTGAAGGTTGGACGTCGAGCTGGCACCTCTTTGTTCGTGAAAATCCACTGCCAATCATTAGCGGACCGGAGTTCCGCTGTGGCGACCCCTAACCGGGAAAAAGCCGAAAAACTACAACATTTGAATTTACCCCTTCCCTCAAACTAGAAGCCCAGTACATTTAGGAGTAAAATATAATTGAGAAATGAACGTTGTCAACGTCTGAGCCTGCCACAACTTGTGATCTAAAATAGTTAGCTTGAGAAACTGTTGCTAAAGCATTTTTAGAATTGCTAGCTATTTTGTCAATATAACATTGTTTTGTTTTATCTTATTTTATTAATTTGTTATGAAAGTAAACTCACCAGACAGAAGTGTCTGTTTTCAGAGGCAAAAGGTGGGGGTGGTCTTTTAAGTAACATGCTTTGAATCACACAGTTTCTTCTTCTCCTTTCGGCTGCTCCCATTAGTGGTCAGTGGATCATTGGTCCACAGAATGAGTGTCAGTAGAGTTTTATAGTGTCGAGTCGCCAGTACAGCGCCCAACCTTCCTTAGGAAGCGCACACATGCACACAGTCACACCTATGGCCAATTTAGAGTATACAATCCACCTGCAGCATGTCTTGGGAATGTGGGAGGAAACCCACGCGAACACAGGGAGGACATGCAGACTCCACACAGAAGGCATGCCAGCTGAGAATCAAACTGGAGAACCTCTTGCTATGAGGTGACAATGCTAACCACTGCATCACTGTGCTGCCCTTTGAGACACACAGTTTACAAATGGAAATTTAGGTAGTCATGTACAGGTCTGCATGACAGTTTAACTCTAAGAACTGAACCTCAACTTATTTTCAAGTTAGACTGTGTTTCTAAGCTACACTAACTGATTCATCTGCTCATTCTTTTCTGAAACTCAGAAAATCAATATAAGAAGTTACTTCATGGATGTCTGCAGACATGATGTTCTTCATCTGACATTGCTGCAGTCCTAACACTTGGGTAGTCCGCTGTCCCTCGGTCGGCCCGAATATCAGAGTATAAGGCTGACGTCGGTCAAGGCGCATTTGACTGACATCAGAACGTCAGGGTACAAATGCGCATGACCGACGCCATATCCTCAGTCTTTTTTGCCGCATGGTCCGATGCAGAAGCAGTGTTGCAAGTGCCGTTCGGCGTTCTGAAATTTTTCGAATCCGGAGTTTCAGACCGAAGTCAGAGTTGGTTAAGTACCCCGTTGGGGAATATTTTGTTTTTTTCTTGCCTCAGTGGTTTACCGGATGTCAGAAAAAGTGAATAACTGTATTTCTTGTGGGAAACAGATACCGCATAGGGATTACCATAATTTGTGTATACCTTGTTTGGGACCTGAGCACGACGTTGTTGGGTGTCGCTTTTGTGCTAGGTTCAATAAACGCACTATAAAGCGAAGGCTGGATTGTGCCAGGTTGGTCTTTGGGAAGCGGTGCAATTACAATATGCCGCCGGATGCTCCGACGCCGGCTTCCTCAAAGAAGCGCAAGGACAAGGCAGTTAAACCTAGGTTAGAGGAGTCGTCCGAACCGGACGCCGGTTCTTTAGAGGCGTCAGTGGAACCGGTGGTTCCGACGGAGGCCTCTCTGGAGTCCCAGGGAGAAACTGTGTTTTTACAGGATGTGGCCTCCCAGGAGGCAAGTCAGGCTGTAGGGGCTTCTCAGATAACTGTACTCCCCTCCCTTCCTAAAGTGTCTAGGTCCTCTCTTTCTGCTTCCAAGGCTTCTCCTAGAGGCAGGTCTAGTTTTGCTTCTGTGGGTGTCACTCCTAGTTCTTCAGGTTCTGTGCCCAAGAAGCACATGCTTAAAATGGCAGAAGATTTAATTACTTTAATTAGAGGCTCTATGCCCCCTCCTGATAAGAGGCCTAGGATGGAACCTGTGTTGGGGATTATGAGCAGGCTTCGGATGTGTCTGAGTCTTGACAAGGAAGACTTGCAGGAGTATTCTCATTATTCTGATTCTGATGTGGATGATTCTACTCCTTCTGCTTCTCCTCCTGAGGATTTTTCTTTTTCAGAGACCCTTCACTCCATGAGAGAGCATTTTAAATGGGAAGGTCAGGATTTCTCTGATTCCAGGAAAAGGCTTAGGGAATTTTGTTTTACCCCAGCATAGGCCTTTAGCTATACCTCCTGTTCTGAATGTGGTGGAAGATGTGTTTGCAGAGGCTTCTCTTAATCCTGATTCTTTGCCTCCTGCTCCTGTTAAACCAGATAGGTATTACAGGGTGCCTGAAGCTCATAAGTATCTTTTAAGAGTCCTAGGGCAGACCCAGAAACTGTTAGCCAGGGGCCTAAGGGTGTTAAGGCTTCTGTTGTCAAGAATCCGGTTCCTGCAGATAAAGAGGCCAGGGCCTTGGATAGATGGGGAAAGAAAGTTTATACTTCTTCCACTCTAGCCATGAGAGCTTTGAATTGCCAGTTTCACATGTTGAAATATCAAAATTATCTCCTTTCACAGTTGAAATCTAAGGTTGATGCTCTAGCGGAAGGTATTGATTGTAAAGAGTTACAAGATTTAGTGCATGTTTCTGAACAGGTGGGTAAGCATTCTTTGCAATGTGGTTTTGATGCTGTACAGGCCTCGTCTAGGGTGGCTGCCACTGGGTCAGTTCTTCGCAGGCATGCCTGGCTGAGGATCAAAATTTATCTGACCATGTTAAAACTAGGATTTTGGATGCCCTTTGCAATCTGATGTCTTGTTTGGTTCTCCTGTTGAGGCAGTTTTAAAGAAAATGGAAGACAAGGCTAAGTCTATGCAGACTGTTAAAGATTTTTTGCAGGTTCAGCCTCCAAAGTTTAGTAGAAATTGGCCTACTACAGGGTGGACGTATCCTTCTTATGATTCCCAGTCTAGGGGTAGATCTAGACGTGGCAGGGGCAGAGGTCAGGGCTCTTTCAGGCCTAGAACAGGGAGTTCTCCTGCACAGTCTTCGGGTGAGGGCAGGGGTCAGTCCTTTCGTAAACAGACCCAATGACCTACCTTTTCAGCTGCCAGAACCTTCTCGCCTGGCAGCACCTTTGGGAGGAAGGTTGGCACTTTTCAAAGAAAATTGGAGTTTGATTACCCAAGACAGATGGGTACTGGATATCATACATCACGGTTACAGGTTTTATTTCCATACCTTGCCTCCTTTCAAAGGCATGCCAGACATTCCTCCTCAACAAAGAATAGAGGCTCACAAGCAAATTTCTCTGTTACTTCAAATAGGGGCCATACAGCCGGTTCCTATGCCAGAAAGGGGCCTAGGATTTTATTCTCGCCTGTTCCTTGTGCCAAAAAAGGGGAACACGTGGAGACCAATTTTGGATTTATCTATCCTCAACACTTATCTGGACATTCCCAAGTTCAAAATGTTGACGTTACAACAGCTTTTACCTCTACTGGGCAAGGATCACTGGATGGTAACTTTGGATCTCAAGGAGGCTTACCTTCATGTTCCTATCAGGCTAAGTTGCAGGAAGTATCTGCGTTTTCGGACTGGGACTTCTCACTGTCAGTTCTCTGCATTGCCCTTTGGCTTATCTACTGCGCCCAGAGTATTTACGAAAGTTCTGGCTCCAGTGATAGCTTTCTTCAGGCTAAAAGGAATACAAATCTATCCTTATTTGGACGATTGCCTGATTCTGGCTCAAGGAAGGGACGAGCTTCTTCGTCATTTGGAATATGTGAAAGCAGTGCTAAGATGCCTGGGGTATTCTGTGAACGAAATAAAGTCCAGTCTAGTACCCTCTCAAGACATGTGCTTTCTGGGTGTAAGACTGAATACAGCATCCCAGATGGCCTTTCTAACCCCGGACAAACAAAAGAATCTTTCCCTTTACTTCCATCATCTATCTCTTCAGTCCGGGCTGACTGCAAGGACAGTCCTTCAAGCCTTAGGGTTCATGGCATCTTGTATTCTGGTGCTTCCCAATGCCAAACTGCATATGAGGAAGTTGCAATGGTATCTCAAAATGTATGGACACAGCACTGCCAGCATCTGGACACTGTCATTCAAATAATACCTTGCATTCAAAAGGAATTTTTGTGGTGGGCTCAGGAATGTCACCTAAACAAGGGACTCTCTGTGACCCGGCCAGAGGCGAGTCAAATTTTAACGACAGATGCCTCAGACAAAGCTTGGGGAGCTCATCTAAACGGAAAGTGGATACAAGACAAGTGGCCTGTCAGACTACAGCATCTACATATCAACTTGAAGGAGATGTTAGCAGTCCAGTTTGCATTAATAGCTTTCAAGGATTTACTTCTTCCAGGGCAGGTGTTGATTCTAACAGACAACACAACTGTCATGTGGTACATCAACAAGCAAGCGGGAACACATTCTTATCCTCTATGCAGGCAAGCAATGATTTTGTGGGAGACTGCTCTCAGTTTACAACTAAGTCTTCAGGCAAGGTTTCTGCCGAGCACAGAACTCCTTAGCAGATGTGTTAAGCAGACAAATCATGGATCCCCACGAGTGGAAACTGGATCTTCATGTATTTCAGAAATTGACAGTGTCCTGGGGAACTCCAGACATAGATCTGTTCGCTTCTCCACTAAACCACCAGCTGCCAAAGTTTTGCACAAAGCGGTTTCATCCCACAGCTTGGAAAGTGGATGCTCTTTCTTTCAGTTGGAAAAACCTTCATGTGTATGCCTTTCCACCTCTGCCTCTCCTCCCAAAGGTACTTCTGAAGGCCAGGCAGGACAAGCCAAGGATGATTTTGATAGCTCCAGATTGGCCTCGACAGCACTGGTACCCATTACTGAGAAGTCTAGTACGGAAGCCTCCATGGCCTTTGCCTTTGATTCCACATCTATTGTCCCAGGAGGACAGTCATTTGCTCAATGTCAAACTTCACTCTCTTCACCTAACAGCATGGCATATTCTGTTTTAAACCATAGAGGGTCTCAACTTCCACAACAAGTTTTGAATGTGATTTTGGAAGCTAGAAGGCCTAGTACAAGGAAAGTGTACGCAGATAAATGGAAGAGATTTTTATTTTGGAGTGCAGCTAAGGATTTGGATGTTTCTGAGCCTGATTTAAGTGTGGCTCTTCAATATCTTACTGAGTTATTGGACAAAGGTTTGTCCTTCTCTTCTATTAAGATTCATGCTGCAGCAATTTCAGCTCACTATGACTGTGACCCACCATTGTTTTCTCATCCTTTGTTCAAGCAATTTCTTAGAGGGGCAAAGAATATAAGACCCCACGAAGGGCTCCTACTCCTGCTTGGGATCTCAATTTTGTGTTGGAGAAACTCACTCTACAACCTTTTGAGCCTGCAGCTACTGCTGAGTTGAAATATTTGTCATGGAAGACTGCTTTTTGTTGGCCATTACCTCTGCAAGAAGGGTTTCTGAATTGCAGGCCCTTATGGCAGTTGAGCCTTTCTTAATTTTCCATAAGGATAGGGTATCTTTACGCACTAATCCTTCCTTTATGCCTAAAGTGGTTTCTAGTGTGGCTTTAAACCAAACTATTCATTTGCCTACTTTTTATGCAAATCCCCAAATTAAAGGGGAAAAGATTTTGCACACTTTAGATGTACACAGGCAGTTGCGATATTATTTGGACAGAACTAAAGGGTTCAGACAATCTCAGCAGTTATTAGTTTCTTTTGCTTTGTGCTCTCAGGGCAAGCCGTGTCAAAACAAACTATTTCTAAGTGGATTGGATTTTGCATTGCTTTCTGTTATTCCCATCATGGCAAAGAGATTCCAGCTGGGATTAGGCCTCATTCCACTAGGGCTACTGCCACTTCAACAGCTTTTTGAGGGGTGGCTACTAAGGATATTTTGGAGGCAGCCACTTGGAGTTCAGTGCATACCTTCTCTAGGCATTACCACCTTCCACTGTACTCTAAATCCAGGGCTGGTTTTGCCACTGCTGTGTTGCAGGGCATTTTGGCAGCTCCTGCTTCATTATAGTTTAGCCATCCTCCCTTACCTCTGCTTTGGGATTCTACCCAAGTGTTAGGACTGCAGCAATGTGAGATGAAGAACATAGTACAGTTTTGTACCTACCATAAATGTAGATGTTCGAAGATCCACATTGCTGCAGTCCAATTTACCCTCCCTCCTTCCCCTCTGTAGTTTGAGGTGGTTGTGTGGGTTGGGTTATCCATCTGAGGTATTATTGTATATATTGTATATATTGTACATATTTTTGGTGTTGGGCTGGTTGGTTGTTTAGTTGTTGTCTATGGGTTTTGACCTTTCTTTTTACGGTCTTCTGACATCTGGGGCAAGAAAAGACTGAGGATATGGCGTCGGTCATGCGCATTTGTACCCTGACGTTCTGATGTCAGTCAAATGCGCCTTGACCGACGTCAGCCTTATACTCTGATATTCGGGCCGACCGAGGGACAGCGGACTACCCAAGTGTTAGGACTGCAGCAATGTGGATCTTCGAACATCTACATTTATGGTAGGTACAAAACTGTACTTTTTATTTTGTCAGGAAATGAGTCCATATGTCATAACATTTGGAAAAAATGTAATAAGATATGAAAGATACTAAAACAAATGATCACTAATTGGATTAGAAATGGATAAATATTCTTCAGAATTATGTAAACTTTTAACTTGAATGATATATGTTCACTGTATCAAAACTTATTTTCCGTGGAAGTCATATTTGCTTTTTTAAACTGCGTCCTGGTCCATACTTCTACCAAATATTAAAAACTGCATTTGCGAAGGTTGTACTTCTGGAATCTTGGCTTGAGATGTGACTTTATGGTGTGAGCTGTTTTCATCTGCTTCCTTTTATATGGAGCTGCTTCCGTCAACATCTGGAATCAGTTAGTGAAGTTCTGTGACATTTACTATAATGTAGCTTCTAGAGTGCTTCTCACAGAAAAAAAGGACAGAATTTCTCATCAAATTCTTGCTGCTTTTTTAGAATCTTGCTTATCTGTTGAGGTATCGTAATTCTAGAAAATTGGTTTTGCATCCTGCAATATAAAGACAAGGTTCTTTCTGGAAGCTATAAGTATTTTTGCTGCATTGCTGGAATGGGAACAAACAGTGCATATGCAGAAGTATCACCAGTTGCATAGATCATAGTAAAATAACAACTGTGGACCTTACAGATTTAATCTTTTGAAGACCCAGAAGGTTCACTGTTAACTGAGAAATTTATTTTATGATTCAGTCTCCCAAAGTTCACAATGTCCACATTTTTATTTTATTTTCATAGTGCTTTTTTATGCAAGTTTATTTCAGCCATCAGTTTTGTAGACTGATATCACTAACATTGAGATATTTTGCCTGGAGCTGGATGGAGATGCTGAAAAAAGCTATTGCCATATTTGAATATATTCAGCAGTAGGTCCACCTATATGAGATATTATTGAGGATCTGACACGATAGTTTTTCATTTTTACCTTTTATAACTTTTTCTTGTATTGGATAGTCACAAGCATACTTATCAACTGTCCAGATTTTTGCAGAATGTCCAGATTTTTGTCGCATACTTTTGGTATATTCCTCATAAAATTTGGGATTTTCTGGCAAATCATTGTGGACTGAAGTAACTAAATAATGAAATACATCTGAGGTTTAGACTTCATATTCTTCAGAAAATGTATGCTAATGCAAAGTGTTATTTTAGCAACTTTCTAAGTTTATAAGAACAATATTTAAAAGCTGTTGGTAATTTTGTACCTTTGCCCTCCCAAAACATTTTTGG
This sequence comes from Protopterus annectens, assembly GCF_019279795.1. NCBI lineage: Eukaryota > Metazoa > Chordata > Ceratodontiformes > Protopteridae > Protopterus > Protopterus annectens. The sequence goes on from NC_056737.1 coordinate 1,660,817,242, forward strand.
TTTTGTATAGATTTCTTGGGCTTAGAGGTTACGAGGTATGGTTAAAGGGAACATTTGTTTTTAGTGGATAGTTACAAGTGTATTTTGTGTGTGAGGAAATGGCATTGTCATTTGCTTGAATCCTGGTAGATCTGAAGACCACTGTGTTAACATTTAATGTTATGTTGTCCTATCTTGCCATAATTCTTGCAGGTTGGGTTCGGAGCCGTTCATGACTCTGACTCGGCTGAATACTAAAACTCAAGAGCTTCCACTGGTTCGAGGCTAACCCCTGTCCCATGATGCTCTGGACCACATCCCCAGATCTTGTTTGCCACTCAAGCGATCGAGAAGTGTTCCTGCTGACTCGTTGGCTAAGTATAGCTTTTTTCAGTCTATTTTATCTGTAATTTCTCTCTTTATACTCCCTTTACCTTTCTAGAGAGTTAGTTTTTGTATTGTCTGAGTTAGATCACTTTAGCTAGTTAGAAATCCCTTTCCCAACCCAGTGAGAGTTTCCATTTAACTTAGAGGGCTCTCATGACTCGTTTAAGTTAGAGGAACGCTTCCCCCGTTTTCCTTGTCTTGTCTGTGTAGAAGTTAGAATCCATTTCAGTTAGAGGATTCTTCTTCTTCCTGCTTCTTGTTGTTAATGTGAAAAAAAAAAGAGGTAGTTTTCCCCTTATAGTAGTTTTTGCTATTGATCTAGTTAGTTTAACTGTCTTTGAATAGTTACAGCCTTGGTTTTCAACCGCATAATGTCCAAAGACAAGGATAGAGAAAAGGAACCCAAGGAGCATAATCATTCAGGGTTCAAAAAGTGCAATAAATGCATACAAAAGATGTCTCTTACAGATGGGCACATGAGTTGCGTCTATTGCCTTGGTGCCATCCATTTACATGACTCCTGCACCATATGTCATGGGTTCAGTAGCAGGGTGCTCCATGAGCGTAAAAAATAAACTGATGGCAAGGGGTTTATTGAAAGGACCTTTTCAGGACATTTCAGACAACTCTCAGAGCTCCAAATCTTCTTCCCCTTCTTCAACCCAGTCTAAATCATCCAAAAGACCGGCTATGACAGCTTCTGTTTCGGAGCCACCAAAAAAGATTGTTATCGGAACCGAGGGCTCTTGACTCCAGTAGATTTGGAACTTCTTCTTCGGCACCAAAAGTGCCCATGGAGCCGACAGAAGTATCGAGGAGTCTGTCTCCTTTATTGGAGCCAATATCTGCGACGCTGAGATCTTGCCCTTCCACCTCCTGGGTGACTCCCCCATATGACTAACTGTTAGGCATCATATCCCGTAAGTCTTGGACATCGCTTGATACAGTGGAGCCTGTTCCGAGGAGGCCTAACAAATGTATTACTGCTCCCTCAGAGAAGGAATTTTTGATTAAGGTTTTCCCTGTAGATGCAATGGTGGTGGTGGCAGCCACCAAGAAGGAGCTATCGTAGACCTCCTCATCTGTTCATCCTCCTAACAAAGAATCTAGGAGTATGGACAGATATGGAAAGCATGTCTTTTCTTCAGTGGCCTTCACCCTATGGTTGCTGAATTACCTTACACATTTTACAAGACTTCAAAGGGATCTCCTCAAAGAACTTGGAGATACCCTTCAGGGTACCGTAGCTTTGGGGTCCGCAGACAAAGTATCCTCACAGCTCTCTACCTCAATTCCATTGTAAACTCCTCCATGAGACTGATTTCATATGCAGCTGATTGAGCGAGTAGAGCAGCTGCAACAGGAATTTCCCAGAGGAGACATTCCTGGATGCGACTTTGCAGCTTTGCCGAACCCTCCAAGTCTTCCTTCACCAACGCCCTCTTTGATGGTTCATCCCTTTTTAGACCAAAGGTGAAAGATACTTTGAGCAGGTGTGAGCAGGAAGAGAAAACCTTATCTGCAGCTGGAGTCCATTTTTCTGCCCATCTAGACCTTATCCAAAAGGTCAAAAGGGTGGAAAGATGTGGTTCCTCAAGTCCCAAAAAAAAAGTTTCTCTGACGCATGTGGTGACTCTTCCCCCAGGTGGCAGAGGGGGAAGTTATAATGGAAGATGCCGACCTCGCGGCAGAGAGGGTCTGCAGAATCAGGGCAACAGAGATACGTTCTCTGACAGGCCCTTCCAGTGCTCCTGAAAGGAGGTCCACCTGCTCTTCTCTGGAGGCAGTCAGGGTTCGATTGTCACTGTACCCAAACATATGGAAAGACATCTCCCAAGACAAATGGGTACAAACAGTTATATCCAAAGGCTATTACATACCATTTTCCATTCCCCTGCCGGTGAACCAGTCCTTACCAGGCATTCCACCTGGTCAAAAGAGCTATGCAACACAAGAGATACTCTCATTGCTAGAAAAGAGAGTCATTCAAGAGGTCCCCGCAGACCAAATGGCATCCGGAACTTACTCAAGATTCTTTTTAGTTCCAAAAAAGACAGGGGACTGGAGATCCATTCTAGATCTCAGCAAGCTAAACAAAGCAGTGAAGAAGTCAAAGTTCTGGATGGTAACTCTGCAGTCAATATTCCTGTTTATCGGGGAAGACGATTGGATGTGCTCAATAGATCTACAGGATACATACTGCCATATAAAGGAGGACAGGTGATCCAGGAAACACTTGCACTTTTGGCTGGGAGCCAGTCATTACCAATTTCAAGCCCTGCCCTTTGGCCTCACTACAGCCCCCAGAGTGTTCACCAAATGCATGGCAGTGGTCACTGCTCACTTGAGACATCAGGGATTCCATGTATTTCCATACCTAGATGACTGGCTCCTCACCGCCACCACCAAGCATTTACTACTACAAGCAAAAGACGAAACAATGTCACTTTGCGCCAGATTAGGCATCACAGTAAACTTAAAAAAAAATCTGCCTTGACGCCATCTCAGCATATTACCTTCTTAGGCACAGAATTGGATTCAGGAAATATGACTGCAAAACTTACCCCAGACAGAATACAGTTCCTTCATCAGCAAATCAGGATTTTGATTTCAAAGAAGAAAGTTCAGGCCAGATATGTGCTGCAAGTTTTGGGTACCATGGCAGCAGCTATTCTTGTAGTTCCCCTAGCAAGACTACACATTAGGGTTCTGCAGTGGTTGTTATTTGCTCAGTGGTCAATGCAAGATCTTCCTCTTTCACATCAGACTATCATCACGGAATCTTGCAGAAAAGATCTCCTTTGGTGGCTGCAGACAGACCAGTTGTATCAGGGCCACCCCCTTGTCTTTCCTCAACCGAATGCAGTTCTGACCACGGATGTTTCCCAGATCGGGTGAGGGAGGGGGCATTATCTTGGGATGACAGTCTAATGCCTATGGCAAGAACACGAAAGCCACTTGCACATCACTGTTCTGGAGATGAGAGCGGTGCTCTTATACATTGCAGGTATTTCAGGACTCTCTACCGATAGGGACGGTTGCAATTCAGACAGACAACATGTCAGTAGTGTGGTGCATAAACAAGCAGGGAGGAACAAAATCCTACCCACTATGTCGGGAGGCACAGTGAGTTTGGCAATGGGTGATCACTTCTCAATGCTTTGTGATAACAATGCACATCCCGGGGAAATCCAACATGATAGCGGACAAACTCAGCAGAGCTATTCTGTTGCCTCACAAGTGGTCCCTGAAGACAGAGATTGTGGAAAAGATCTTCCAAAAATGAGGCCAGCCTTGCTGCAACCTTTTCGCCACTTCCGTGAATGCCAAATGTAGCAACTACTTTGCCCTCATTCCTCCTCCGGGGAAGTCATCAAGGGATGCACTGGTTCACAATTGGCCCCTGGGACTACTCTATGCCTTTCCTCCTTTTCCTCTAATTCCCAAAGAACTGCAGAAAGCCAGCTCATTGAAAAGCACTATGATCCTCATTGCTCCTTACTGGCCTCCACAAGTTTGGTTCCCCTTTCTTTGGACACATCTGCTGGAGGAACCTTGGATTCTTGATCCAATTCCAGACCTTTTGACCCACTCTTCAGGGGAGTTCCATCCGTCTATCAAAACCCTCAAGTTAACAGCATGGCTGCTGCAATTCCACGCTTAGCCAGGTGTTACTCCTTTTCCCCCGCAGTGTGAGTCATATTCTCGCCTCTTCCCATAAACCGTCCATGAGGAGATTGTAATCCAGTAAGTGGAAAAGATTTTCATGCTGGGCTGCGGGACAGAAAATAGAACCTTTTACAGCCCCTATTACTGCAATTCTAGAATTTCTTTCCAAACTTTTTGATGAAGGAGCTGCAGCAGCTGCCATCAGAGTTCAGTTAGCAGCCATTTCTAATTTCCATACAGGAGAAATGGGAATTCCTATTATGTCTCATAGGTTATGTAAAGCTTTCCTCAAAGATACTTTCCTACTCAAACCTCCGATCAGAGAGCCCCCAGTCCCTTGGGACTTAAGTCTTGTTCTAAACTCCCTGATCTTACCACCCTTTGAACCCACATCATCTTGTGATTTGAAGTATTTGTCATAGAAGACTCTCTTTTTAGTAGCCATAACCTCTGCTAGAAGGGTATCGGAGTTGCAAGCTCTTTCTATTCATTCCCCTTATATAATTTTTCACAAGGATAAGGTATCCTTGAGAACTAATCCCTCATTCCTTCCAAACGTCTGTTCAGAGAATAATATAAACCAATCCATTGAATTGCCTGTGTTTTTTCCAAACTACAGCTACAAGGCAGAGTAGAAATTGCATCAGTTGGATGTGCATAGGCAGTTACATTTTTACTTGCATACGACAAAAGACCTCAGGAAATCTGACCAGCTTTTTGTGTTCTTTTCTGACAAAAAGAAGGGATTGCCAGTTTCCAATGTAACTTTGTCAAAATGGCTGACTGATTGCATTTCTTTCCCTTACAGTAAGAATAATAAACAACTACCAGGGAAGATAAGAGGACATTCCAAAAGAGCAGTCTAAACATTCTCTGCCTTTCAGGCCAGACTTCCTATTGACTCTATTTGTGCAGCTGCCACATGAGTGAGACCTCATACCTTTATCACTTATTACAAAGTAGATGTGGCCTCCCGGAACAGGTCTTCCTTTGGATCCACTGTATTGAAGAGTATTTTTTCCTGAACCACCCTGGGATAAAGGTGCTAGGGACGCTGTCCCAACCTGCAAGATTTACGGAGATAGGACAACATAACATTAAAAAGTTATGTACTTAACATAATGTTCCATGTTTGTTTTCCATCTCCCCTACATTCTTGTGTCCCACCTACCCCCATCCTGTGTTCCTGGAGGAACTGGTGGGCAATTCTATACTTATGTACGTAGTTATGATTTGGAGTCTGTTTTTTGTCTCATGCCAAACATCTGTGATATGTGTATATATATAAACATCTGTGATATGTGTATGTATGTATATATATATATATATATATATATATATATATATATATATATGGGTCTACTTTAGTTGACCGAAACGCCAGTTCACCGACACGCAGAAGACCGAGACCAAACGACCGAAAACGAAGGTGATCGACAAGGTGAAATCCTGACAGCCGAAAGACCGACATGGGCAACGTGTGAGCGCAACTCGGTAAGTGTGCGATAGTGAGGGATTTAGGGTTATGGAGCGGACAGGTAAGTGTGCGATAGTGAGGGATTTAGGGTTATGGAGCGGACAGGTAAGTGTGCGATAGTGAGGGATTTAGGGTTAGGGTGTGGGAAAGGTGAGTGTGCGGTAGTGTCGGACTTAGGGTTCGGGTAAGGTAAGTGTGTGATAGTGACGGACTGTAGTTTCGGGGCGGGTTAAGTGAGTTAGGGTGCGGGTAGGGTGAGTGTGCGATAGTGACGGGCTTTATGTTTTAGGGTGGGTTAAGTGAGTTAGGGTTAGGGTGCAGGTAGGGTAAGTGTGCGATAGTGACTGACTTTAGGTTTAGGGTGGGTTAAGTGAGTTATAGTTAGGGTGCGGGTTGGGTATGTGTGCGGTAGTGTCGGACCTTAGGTTAGGGTTTGGGTTAAGGTTAGTGGATATGTAATTGTGTGTAATGTGTAGTTTATGTTTTGTGTGTCGGTGTAATGGTGTTCGGTTTTGTGAGTTGTCGGTATTGTGTGTTTTCGGTTGTTTGGTCTCGGTGTTTTGCGTGTCGGCGAACTGGCGTTTCGGTCAACTAAAGTAGACCCATATATATATATATATATATACATACACACACACATATATATATATATATATATATATATATATATATATATATATATATTTTTTTTTTTTTTATATACATATATATATATATATATATATATATTTCTGTTGTAGTTACTTGGGTTAGTCTAAATCTTTTGCTTGCAAACAAGATCTGGGGATGTGGCCCAGAGAATCATGGGATAGGGGGTTAGCCTTGAGCCTGTGGAAATTCTCGAGCTTTAGTATTTGGCCAAGTCGGAGCCTTGATCTGCTCCGAACCCAACCTGCAAGAATGTAGGTGAGATGGACAATAAACATGGAACGTTACGGGAAGTACATAACTTCTCATTAGCTGACTCTAGCATTATTGCTTTCATGTAAAATTTTCTAGATTTTGTTAATTTGCAGACCCGAAGACTAGAATATAATATGCTGGAGTATAATGACTTAATGTAACTTGTAAGTGCCATGTTTTAGGTGGTTCCTATTATTTAAGCGAATGCTTAACTTTGCGAACGCTGTTTCTTCAGGAGTGATTATGTGAAATGGCAAAATGCTGAAAGCACATAACACTGATTTTTTTCCTAGGGAAAAAAATCACTGGGCCGGTTTTGGGACTTTGCCATTTCCTCCACTGTGGTGCAATCTCAGAGTTGGTATATAGGTTCAAAGGTTCAGAGGTAGGTACTAGGCTATTGGCCCAAGGGCCTACGCAAGCCTAGCCAACAAGGTTCCCTGACTTACGCCACCCAAGAAAGTTATTTTCCTGTGCCACTGATGAGCAGAGACACAGAAGTGATCCCTGGGGTGTATTTCCTATTTCCCATCCACTCATCAAGATTTTTCTTGAAGAGTGCTAATGAAGAACTTTGCTTGACATAGATGGGTAGCCTGTTCCAGAGTATGGGAAGTCTCTGGGATAGGAATCTATCCCTCCAGCATGTTCTGTTTATTGTGGTGACAAGATTTAGGTCCCTAGAGCATGTAGCTCGGAGGGATTGGGATTTCTTTAGGTGTAGCATGTCCAACAGCTCTGGGTTTGACATAGCTTTATATGTTAGGCAGAGATCACCTCTGAGTAGGCGATATGCAACGGAGTAAAGCTGAAGTTTTTTTGAGGCAGTTAGTGTAGGGCATTTGTTTGAGTCCAGTAATCCTCTTTATGAGGTACTTTTCTGGCCTTTCCAGCTGCTGCAGATGTCTTGTGAGGTACATTCCAAAAGGGACGTCGTACTCTATAATGGGTCTAATGAGTGAAGAGTAGAGGGTAACGATGACCTCTTTTTTCCTGGACGAGAACCCTTTTATGATGAGGTGTGCCACGTAGAAGGACTTCCTGACTACTGTGGCAATGTGACTATTAAAGGAGAGACTACTGTCCACCTGGGTCCAAAGGTCTCTTATCACGCATTCGGTGTTAAGTAGATTGCTGCCTATGTGGTTGTTCATGGGTACAGAGTTTTTACCAAAGGGAATGACACTCACTTTTTGGCATTGAGCTTGAGGCCATGGCTCTGACACCAGGCATCTGTCACAGAGAGGCCCTTCTGTAGGATGTTCACATCATTTGGGGACTTGTCTATGGCTCCTAGTTTGCAGTCATCTGTGAACTTCGTTAGCCAGAGGCCTTCTGTGTTAGCCTGTACTTCAGAGAAGTAGATACCAAACAGGAGCGGTCCCAGGACGGAACCCTGTGGTACTCCACTTGTCACTGGTTTGAGGTCAGATTTGGAGTCTGCAACTTTTACAGTGTGGGTTCTGTCAGTGAGTCAGTTGGCAACCCATCTTGTGACGTAGGGATTTATGCCTAGTTTATTGAGTTTAGCTATAATTCCAGAATGGGGGATGGTGTTGAAAGCCTTGGCGAGGTCAAGATAGGCTGTGTGAAACACTTTACCCTCATCTACGGCTTTGGTGACTGCCTCAAAGATGTCGATCAGGTTCAGGAGGCATGATCTGCCTTTCACAAACTCGAACTGGGTGGGATCCAGAGTTGGAGGTTACCAATGTCTTTGTTTATGAGTTCCATGATGATACTTTCCATGGCTTTGCAGACCAGGCTCGTCAGGCTAATAGGTCTATAGTTCCCGGGATCAGTGGTGGCTCCCCCTTTGTGGAGTGGGATAACTTTTGCTGTGCACCATTCAGTGGGCACAAAGCCTGATGCGAGGCTATTATTGAACATGGTGCTTAAATGGGGAGCCAGTTCATTCTGAAGTTTGTGTAAAACGCAGCCTGGGATGTTGTCCGGTCCCATGGATGCTGTGTTTTTGGCTTTAGAGAGTGCAGCTTTCACCTGCGTAGTTGTGATTACAGGGACTCTGCATTCTTCCTGTATAGATATGGGCCCTTTAGGGGGCGAGGGGTATGGGCCCTTTAGGGGCTGAGGGGGGGTAAAGTTAGCACTGAACCTATCTGCCAGGATGTTGGCAATATTAGTTGGTTCTGTAATTTTCATGCCTTTGTGCTGTAACTCAGAGCAGGTCTGGGTGTTGCCATTGAGATTCTTGACATAGCTATAGAATGCTTTGTGGTTGTCCTTGGAATTAGTGGCAATTTTTTTTCGTAGCTAGCTTTGGAGGATCTTATAAGGGATCTCAGCTTCTTACTGAGGCTGACCAGGGAGCTCCTCCACTCATGGAATTTTACTCTCTTTTGCAACAGTCTCTTCCTTCTGTTGTACAGTTTGTTTATGGCAGGGGACCACCAGATTAGCTTCCTTTTTTTGGAGGATAGCGTCTTGGTTCTCTTTGGGATAGCACGATCCATGCACTCATGTAGGTGCTTATAGAGCGCATTTGTGTAGGATTCAGCAGTGGTAACTGTATTGTCCATCTGCATGGGTGTCATGAAGTTCACTACTTCTGTCTTAAGAAGCATGAAGTTGGCTTTGGAGAAATTTCTTACTTTGGTTTCCTTAATGGGGGGGTGGGGGTGGGATGTGGATATCAAGGGTGATTAGCTTATGGTCGGATCGGACCAACAAGGAGTTGATTTCAGGTGTGGAACACTGGTCACTCATGTTGGTAATGACTAGGTCTAGGATATTGTTGCCCCTGGTGGGGGTGTGGATAAGTTGATCTAGGGCATTGGAGTTTATGAATTCCAGAAAGCGTTGCGCTAAGGAGTTAGTACATGAGTAGTTTTCCCAGTTAATGGTGAGGTAGTTAAAGTCCCCCATTATTAGGGTGTTTGGTTGAACCCTAATATTTTCCAGTACATCAAGAAAAGAGGAGTGGGAATCCTGGGGCATGGTGAGGGATCTGTAGCAAGCTACAATTTGGATTGCAGTTTTGCCAAGAGTTAGTTGCACTTGGATAACCTCGGATGTATTATACTGAGCAACTAGCCTGGAGGTGTGGATATCCTTAATGAATATGGACACACCTCCATCTTTGGTGTTTTGGTCCAGGTTAGATGGCCGAAAAGTGTGGTATGGGTTATAGCCTGGTAGTGCAGGGGTGCTCTCTGGAGCCTTGAACCAGGTCTCAGTCACTGCACAGATATCGATGTTCTCCATTTTAAGGAGTGCCTCGAGTGAGTGCATTTTGAAATTTAGACTTCTAGCATTGAGTAGCATTACCCTCAGTTTTTGCTTGCCTGTTCCTGTTATGGTGGTGAATTTGTTACTTGAACCCTGCCTAAAAAGGCACTATAGGGGCAGCAAGAGGCTTAGCCATTATCCGGAATCATAGGGGCGACAGGTGCAGGCCATCTGTAGCAAAGCATCGTGGTCTGTCGACCATGTCATCCCAAGCAGACAGATACTGGATCCCCTTTGAATGACACCAGAAGCTTAGCCAATTGTTGAAATCAATCATTTTGTCCTTGTACTGCAGTATCATTCTGGGCGATGGCAGAATGCTACTCAGGGCTAGGGTCATACCTGCCTGGGCTACAAGATCGCAGAGCTCTTCCATGTCTCTTTTCATGTAGTCCAGGGAGGTATGTCTCATTCACACCAACATGGACAATGACAGAGTCATATTTGTACTTGTTGTGGAGTGACCTGAGTGCGTGGGTTATGCGGCGGATCCTGACACCCGACAGGCAGCTGACAGTAACCTTCTCCTTGTTTAGCCTGGTGAGTGGGACATCAGTGTGCCTGACTATAGAGTCACCTATGACTAGTGTGTTGGGTATGTTGTTTTGCCTTATTGGCTGTGTTTGAGTGGCACACTGAATCTGTGGGCTATGTGTCATTTGGGTTGTGTTGGGGGATGGAGGTTGCTTGTGTTTCTGCTCTGGAAGTCTCTGTTGCTTAGACAGATTATTATTGAGAACCTCCGCAAATGTTTTTTAATTTCTATGTATGGATTTTGGTGGTGTAGATGTAGTGAGACTATGTGATGAGTGTGGTGTGGTACAAATGTTTACCTTCTCCTCATGACTGTCAGGTTGGTGATAGCTTTACCTCCAGTTTGGCTAGATAAATGCATCTCTCACAGGTTGTAGTGTTGGGTGGTAGGAGGAGAGGGTTGTCTGTGTACATGAGGCAATTTCTGCATTGCCTCAAGATGCCCAGTTTCATCAGATAGACAGGGGAGAACACTGTGAGCTGACCTTTGGACATGCCTGAATAAAAAAACTATTTTCCTCTAGATAAGTGAGGAAAGTGAGTATATTTAAGTGGGGGGGGGGGGCACAGCCCCTACTTTATTTTGTGTTTGGATTTTTTTTTAATGGATCAGCGATTTTTTTTTTTTTTTTTTTTTTTTTTTTTTTTTTTCCCCTGAGGAAAAAAATCGCTGATCCGTGTGTTGGACATTTTTCATTTTCGGTTTGTTTGGGTCGATTATATAGCGTTCGCAGTTTACTGCGTTCGCTTATATAATATAAACCCGTTTCAGGTTTTGTTGTCTAAAAAGCAGCCCATGTAGTTTTTGCACATTTCACATAAACCCTTCTGTCTTTGTAGTACAGAGCCTATGATCACACAATTAGATAGTCTAAATGGCAGTGTGCAAGTTAGGTGCTGCATGCTGCAAAGCATTATTCAAAGAAAAGTGCATTACTGAGTTGTACAATGCAAAATGAACCATGGAAGGAACATTGAGTAGGATGCAGGTAAAAACAGAACACATACAAATACATGTTTTTGAAATTTCCAAAAGAGCCCCACCAACAAGTGCAGTACAGTTTAACCAAAATATAGCATCTCACAGGAATGAAAAAAATGACAGGGATGTTTCATAGGCATTGCCACAACAAGGAAAAATATATATTTTACTTGATGACTGCAACCTTGCAAAATACCTTAAGAAGCAAACTGTAGAAAGCATTCATACAGCAAAGCAGCATTACCTGTTGTGAAATGTGAATATACAAGTTTGTACGCTTAGCATAAACAGAAAAAAGTCTTCATTCATCTGCATCCAAGTGAACCACCATCACTATGATCAGATGCATCACTGTCCTGCAGATAATTAATCATACATCAGGCCAAAAGGCTGTTGTGTTACTGTCATATACACACACTGCAAATTGTAATTTAAACTAGTTATACAGTACAGACAGTATGCAAAAAATAATTGTATTTATGAAGAGTCAAGTGTCAAAACCACTGCATGAAGCCATGCAGAAAATAGGTTCTTGTGGTTTAGGTTGTGGAAAGAAAAATGAAGAAACAGTATGTTGATGTTTATCATTGTGATCCTTATTGCAATAGCCTAAGCTGTATGGGTTATATCCTGCATAGGATGTAACAACCAACCAGCTTCCAAAACTTTAGGGCACCTTCAACACAGCCAAACCATCAGTCAGCTTGAGATGAACTGATTGAAAGTCAGGTTTGGGCCCCTAGCCCTTCAGAGCTTTCATGCCAGAGAAGAGAGTCCTTCTTTGGAGGCTTTCTAAGATAGATGGTTATCTAGCACTAATGTTCTTCGTGTTTCGCTGTTGCAGTCATTACATTTGGGTAATCTGCTTGCAGGTTTCCTCAGTCGGCCTGATTAACAAAGTCTTGGGTCCTGCGTCGGTTGCTGTCTCCTTCTTCCATGACGTCAGGTTGTCAGGGGTGTAAAACATGCAGCCGACACCATTACATCAGTCCTTCTTGCTGCGCGGTGCCTGAAGCAGAAGCAGTTCGCAAGTGCTGGTCAGCCGACTCTTGAAATTTTCGTTTTCGAGTTTCAGAACCAAAGTCTTCAACTAAAAAGCTAAGTACCCTGTTGGGGAAAATTTTTCTTGCTCCTTACCGATGTCAGTAAAAGTTAATAATTGCATTACGTGTGGGAAGCAAATACCTCATAAGGATTTCCATTTGTACTGTATTCCTTGCCTAGGCCCTGACCACAACATACCTTGCTGTCGGTTTTGTGCTAAATTGAATCAATGCACTATTAAACGTCGGTATATCTTTGCTTCTAAATATTTTGGATCATGCTTTAATTATCCAGAAATGTCGTCGGTTAGCAATCCGACTACCGGAATATCTAAAAAACGCAAAGAAAAAGACAGAGACAGGCCGTCTAGGTCCAAAACTGATGACGCCACTTCTTCTAAGCCAGTCGCCAGTTGGCTGGTACTCAGTGAGGTGCTTTCGCAGCCCCTGATATCCACTACTTCTGATTCGCAGGCCTCTACTGAGACCCATTTGGAGTCTGGTATGCTGCGAGATGCTTCAATTACGGAACCCACAGATGTCTCTACCTTAGATGGGTCCGGAGCCGCTGTGCAGGCACCGGCTTCTGAGGTTGTTTTCAGGCCTACAGATTTGTATATTAGACCAACCCCATCTTCAAAACTAAGGCCAAAATCTAAATCTATGTCTAAAAAACCAATGCCTGGGCCACATGTGCAGGCCCCTATGCCTAAAAAACAAATTATCAAAATGTCTGAAGATTTAATTACTCTGATCAGGGGTAGCCAAACCCCCCCCCCTCCTTCTAAGAGGCCTAGGCAAGACATTGATTATGAATCTTCTGAGCAGGATTCTATTTCTTCTGACTGTTCTAATGAACAGGATTTGTCTATACCTATTTATGAGGACTCTGATGCAGAAGATTCCATTCCTCTGCTTCTCCCCCTGAGGATTTTTCTTTTGGGGAAACTTTACATACCTTACCGGAACATTTCCACTCGGAAAGTCAGGATTTCTCTGAATCAAAAAAGAGACTTAGAGATTTTCTTCTACTTCCTCAACATAGGCCTTTGGCTATACCTCCTGTCCTAGACATTGTTGATGATGTTTTTTCAGAATCTAGTATGGCTCCTGATTCTCTGCCTCCGGTTCCCTGTAAGCCAGACAGATACTACAGGGTTTCTGACTCCCACAAATTCCTTTTCAAAAATCCTATTGCAGATTGTGAAACCATTTCTCAGGGTCCCAAAGGCATTAAGGCCTCTACTTCTAAAAATTCTACCCCTTCTCTAGAGATTCCAGGGCGCTGGATAGATGGGATAAGAAGGTTTACACTTCTGCAACCTTGGCAATCAGGGCTTTAAACTGTCAATTTCATATGCTTAAATACCAGCAGCATATCATGGGACTGCTTAAACAGAAAGTGATATTAATTTCTGACTGTGTGGAAAATAAAGATTTACAGGATTTATTGTATTCAGCTGAACAAGTTGGAAAACATACTTTGCAATGTGGTTTTGATTCTTTGGAGGCCTCTTGTAGGGCTGCTGTAACTGGCTCTGTGCTAAGAAGGCATGCTTGGCTCAGAGAGCAAACTCTGCCTGATCATGTTAAAGAAAACTTGTTGGATGCTACTTACAACAGGACCATCTCTTTGGTAATAAGGCTGAAGAAGTTTTAAAAAATATGGAAGATAAAGCTAAATCTATGCAAATTGTGAAAGATTTCTTACAAGTGTAACCTCCAAGATTTAGTAGGCACTGGCCTACTAAGAACTGGTCCTTTCCAGTTCCTTCGAGAGCCACTCAAGTCAAACCCAGACATTCCAAAGCCTCCAGGTTTCAGTCACAAGGGACTTTTAGAACAAAATAATGGGATGCCTCCTCCTCCAAATCTGGAAACAACAAGGCACCTCCCTATGGGAAGCAGTTTCAATGACTTCCCTCTATACTTACCAAGTGCTTACCTTTCAGCTGCCCCTTTGGGGGGAAAACTGGCTCTTCATGTAAGAAACTGGCAACTTATAACCCAGGACAAATGGGTTTTAAATATAGTATCCCAGGGATAGAGATTTAATTTCCACACGTTGCCAATCCCAAATGGATGGCCAGACCTGCCCCCAAATCAATGGGCAGAGGCCCAGAAACAAGTACTGTCTCTCATGAACATGGGAGATATTCAGCCAGTCCCAGAAGAGGAAAAGGGACAAGGTTTCTACTCAAGACTTCTCCTGGTACCCAGAAAAGACAAATCATGGCGTCCAATTCTGGACTTATCTACTCTAAACACATTTCTGGACATTCCAAAATTCAAGATGCTGACGCTTCAACAGTTACTTCCTATGCTAGGCAAAGATGCCTGGTTGGTAACCCTAGACTTAAAAGAGGCTTACTTGCATATCCCAGTCAGGGAATCTTGCAGAAGATACCTCCGCTTCAAAGCAGGCTGTTTGTATTACCAGTTCTTTGCACTTCCCTTTGGCTTATCTACTGCACCTAGGTTTTTCACAAAGTGCCTGGCTCCAGTAATTGCATTTTGCAGGCAAAGAAATATTCAAATATATCCATACCTGGACGATTGTCTAATTCAGGCAGAAAACAGGGACATTCTTCAGAAACATCTGGCGTTTGTAAAAAAGGTTCTAACTTGTCTAGAATACACCATAAACGAAAAGAAATCACAACTGGTACCCTCTCAAAAATTACATTCCTGGGTGCAAGCTTTAATACAACTGCCCAGATGGCTTACCTTACGCCAGAAAAGCAAATTCATTTGGTGACTTACTTCAAACAGGTGGCCACAAAAACCCTGCTCCTGCATTCTTCTAATTCCATATGCAAGACTGCATATGAAGAAACTTCAGTGGTACTTAGAGTTTATGGAGTCAACATTGTCACAGCCTGGAAACAATGATTCCTATCATACCTTGCCTGCAACTAGAGTTCCTATGGTGGGCAGAGGCCTGCCAACAAAACAAGGGACTGCCATTCACTCCACTCCCTGCCGCCCAAACCCTAACTACAGACGCATCAGACTATGCTTGGGGGGGCTCATCTGGCAGGGAAGTGCATTCAGGGCAAATGGAGCCCAAATCAAATGCACCTTCATATCAATCAAAAGGAGATGCTAGCTGTACAGAATGCACTGACAGCCTTCAAGGACTACCTTCATCCAGGACAATTAATGATAAAGACAGACAACACCACAATTATGCGGTACATAAACAAGCAGGGGGGGTACACACTCCTACCCCCTTTGCAGACTAGCCATGGTATTGTGGAACACGACCTTGACCTACCAGATACAAGTACAAGCTCAATTCCTGCCAGGAAAGCTGAATACTCTGGCAAATGAACTAAGCAGAAATCTCATGGACCCACACGAATGGAAATTGGAACCACGGATTTTCAACATGTTGACACGCAAATGGGGGAGTCCAGACATAGATCTTTTTGCCTCACCCCAGAACTATCAGCTGGACAAATTCTGCACAAGAACTCATCACAAAAAAGCCTGGAAAGTGGAAAGTGGATGCTCTATCAGTCTATGACTTTCCCCCTCTGCCTCTGCTCTCCAAAGTTCTACTGAAAGTCAAACAGGACAAGCCAAAAATTATTTTGATTGCTCTAGACTGGCCTCGCCAACACTGGTACCCACTCCTGCGCAATGTGTCACACCTTTCACCGTGGCACCTGCCTGAGACACCTTGTCTCAGCACAACAACCAAATTCTGCACACTCAGCTCCAAACTTTGAATCTTGCAGCGTGGCTAATCACCTAAATTCACCCTTGGCATCCCTCTGCAAACCTGTGATGGATGTAATTTTGGAGGCAAGAAGGCCTAGTACTAGGAAATCTTATGCTGACAAATGGAAAAGATTCTGTGCCTGGAATCAATCACAAGAGATAAGCACAACAGTGCCCAATATTCCTCAGATTTTACAATATTTACCTGATATGCTTCACAAGGGCCTGTCCTTTTCCTTCCATAAAAATCCATGCCTCAGCCATTTCAGCTCATTACAACACAGAACCTCCCCTCTTCTCTCGTCCTCTGCTAAAGCAGTATCTCAGAGGGGCCAAAAACTTAAGACCACCCAGGAGAGCTCCAACCCCTGCCTGGGACCTCAATTTTGTATTGGAAAAACTCACTCTCCCTCCTTTTGAGCCAGCTGTTACTGCAGACATAAAATTTCTTTCATGGAAAACAGCTTTCCTTTTAGCAGTTACTTCAGCTAGAAGGATTTCTGAATTACAGGATCTTATGGCAGTGGAGCCTTTCATTATTTTTCATGTGGAGAGGGCATCTCTCAGGACCAATCCATCCTTCATGCCTAAGGTGGTATCCAGTGTGGCTCTTAATCAGACCATTCATTTGCCAACTTTCTTTCCTAATCCACTGAACAAGGGGGAACAGATTCTACATTCATTGGATGTACACAGACAACTTAGATTTTACTTAAACAGGACAAAATCTCAAAGAAAATCTGAACAACTACTGGTGGCATTTGCTACAGGAGCAGAGGGAAAGGCTATTTCAAAGCAGACTATTTCCAAATGGATAAGCCATTGTATTCGTTTCTGCTATATGCACCATGGTAAAACTATCCCCCAGGGGATTAGATCTCATTTCACCAGGGCTGCATCTACGTCTACAGCCTTTCTCAGATTTCAGTTCATACATTCACCAAACATTACCATTTACCTTTCTTCTTTAAATCCAGAGTTGGCTTTGTCTCTGCTGTCCTGCAGGGCCTTCTAGCTGGTCCTAATGCTGTATAAATCCATCCTCCCAACCATAGCTTTGGGAATCTACCCAAATGTAATGACTGCAATAGTGAAACACGAAGAACATAGTACAGTTGTGTACACTTACCATAAATGTAGATGTTCGAGTGTATTCACTGTTGCAGTCCTGGTTGCCCTCCTTCCAACCCCGTTTTTTCTCTTACTATGCCTCTTCTTACCTTTACTATGCTTAAAAGCCTTTTTGGTGTATTTGCTTTTGTTTGGAGGTATATCTTTGTGTTTTTAATTACTTAAATATCTGGCTTCCCATTTGGGGGGCACCTGACATCTGGGGCAAGAAAAACTGATGTAATGGTGTCGGCTGCATGTTTGATACCCCTGATGACCTGACATAATGGAAGAAGGGACAGCAACCGACGCAGGACCCAAGACTTTGTTAATCAGGCCGACTGAGGGCAACCTTCAAGCAGATTACCCAAATGTAATGACTGGAACAGTGAATACACTCGAACATCTGCATTTATGGTAAGTGTACACAACTGTATTGCTGGGCAGATAAGTTCACTTTGGGAGAAAAATCCATCTTCTTTACTTTTTATCACAGAAAACTTAACATGTTCTGTTAAACCTTAACTTTTATGTTGGGGGAAATTTGTTTTTGGTGACTGTCTCATGATGCTTATGCACTTACAAGTGGGAGCATTACTTTTTTTTTTTACTTTAGTGGTAAAAAGTTTAAAACTACTTTTTTCAGTGGAGAAACTGTAGTTATTTTACCTTTGAGGCTGGTGTAGGTGTTCAAAGGTTTTTTTACTGTGTTTTGTTGTTTTTGCAACTTAACTCTTTTACCAACTATTGCTTCTAAGCTTCCCTAGGAATCGGGCACCAGTTTCGAGTTCACCATGGAACACAGTACTGGTTCTTCAATTGTACCGTCTTCCTGCCACAAAAAGAAAAGATTGTTAAGCAGCTTTTGCCACCACAGCAAGCTGGTAATTTGCCTCAGCTGCAGGTGAGCGACTGTGCTGTGGCCAAAGCTGGTTTCTGTGACTGTTCATATTTTCCTTTAGATCCCTCTGGTGTAGTCCATACAGCCATTATGGTCCAAGTGTTAGGCATGTCCTCTGCGGCTGTTGGTGTGCAGTTACTGGGCAAGGGAGATACAATTTTGTATTCCTGGAAGAAGAAGAAAGTGCCAATGCTTAGTGAGAATGCTGTGGCTATCCCTAGGCAGGATGTTGCTGGGCAATTCTAGGTCTGTTTCTTCAGTAATTCCTGTCAAAAGAAACTGAAAACTAAACATATGTCTTCTGTTTTAATTACTCTGGACAGAAATAATTTATTAGGCATAGCTCAGAGTCTTCTGCAGGCTGTTGACCCTTCTTTTACGGCTGTTTCTGGCAAAAAAAGGGTTTCCTCTTTTCCTGAGGAGGTTCAAGATCTGGGATGGAGGGAATGTGAAGGGACAGAGGAAGGTTTCTCTCCCAGACTACTGAGGAGAGTGCGGTATCTGAAAGTCCCTGTGAATGATCATACTTGCCTGAAACTATTCCCAGAATAAAAATTCTTTTTCAGTGGGCAGTGAGGTTTCTCAATACCTCAGAAAATATTATGCTTTGTTACAACTGGGATTTCCAGAACGTTCGCTTATTCCTCCAGTTCGGCCTGCAATCTCTCTTGACAGTCAAAATGCTGCCCTAAAAAGCAGATAGACTATATAAAGTTCCTTTGTCTTAGTTTTTGTAGTTTTTTTCTGGCCTAATCCAGCAGTCATTGCTATAGTAAATCCAGTTGCTATTAAGCAAGTTACTTCTAATCCATTTCCTTTTGACAACGATGGGAAGGGTTTTGTTAATTTAGGGGGGAAAAAATATATGTTTCTGCAGCTTTGGTTTTTAGAATTCTCAGTTGTCAGGCTTACATGCTGCAGTTTATCTTGGCTAATTATGAAGCAACGATAAATGTTTTGGATTCATTTTCTTGTGAAGAGAAATTTGTTTTGTGAAATTTGGATGTCCTTCAAGGATGCATCTGCAGTCCTTACATATGGGCTGTCCTGCCTGAGGCAGCCCTTCGGTCGGCCGGATTCCAAAGTCTGGGTCCGGCGTCGGCTGATGTCGCCCCTTTCCCGGCGTCAGAGTGCCTGGGATATAAACACGTCAGCCGACGCCATCTTCCTCAGTCTTTTTTGCCCCGCGGTGCCCGAAGCAGAAGCAGTTTGCAAGTGCCGGTCGGCCAGCTCCTGTAATTTCAGCTACCGAAGACTTCTAAAAGCTAAGTACCCCGTTGGGGACTCTTTCTTGCCTCAGCCGATGTCAGATCAAATGGTTAAAGTTAATAATTGTTTAAGTTGTGGGAAACAAATACCTCATAAGGATTTCCACTCTTACTGCCTACCCTGCCTAGGCCCAGACCACGACGTCTAGGCCTGTGCAGCCTGTGCCTCCTTCAACAGACACACTCTTAGGCATCGGGCGGAGTTTGCAGAGGAATTTTTTTGGGAAAATTACTGTTACAATATGCCGTCGGAGCTTCCGACTCCTCATTTAGCCAAAAAACGGAAGGACAAGGACCGACACACGCGGACCGTGGTTTCGGCCGAAACCACGCCTAGGCCTACCGCGAGTGTCTCGGTCTCTGCTGAAACCGAATCCGTGATGCTTCCGACTGACGAAACCGCACAACCGACAACCTCGGTCCCGGAGGCCACCTCTGAGTCGGTCATAGAATTTCCCTCTGAAACCGGTGCTCTGGAAATTTCCGACACCATCCCTCTGGATAAAACTACTCCAGCACGTGGGGCAGCCAGGCCACCTGTATCCATGTCCATAAAGGCATTTTCACTTGCTAAAGCTGCTAAACAGCCAAAATCTCTCCCTCCCAAGGCTATTCCTCAGGGATCCTCTACCGGTTCACAGATTTTAAGTTTAGCTGAGGACCTTATTTCCTTAATTAGGGGCTCTCAGCCACATCCGGACAGGGGCTCTCAACCTCCTCTAGACAAAAGGCCCAGGGTTGAGCACACAGATCCCCAGTCTTCTGATGAGGCCTCAGATGACTCTGCTCTATCAGACTACCAGGAGGAGGCCTTTACGGCCTACGAGGATTCTGATGCAGAGGAATATATTCCCTCGGCCTCCCCTCCTGAAGAGTTGTCCTTTGGGGAGACACTTCACTCCATGAGAGAGCATTTCAAATGGCAGGGCCAGGAATTCTCCGATTCCAGGAAGAGGTTAAGGACTTTTTTGCATTTACCTCAGCATAGACCTTTGGCTATTCCTCCTGTTTTACATGTCATTGATGATGTGTACTCTGAGTCTAGTATTTCCCCAGACTCCCTTCCTCCGGCTCCTATCAAACCCGACAGGTACTACAGGGTCCCGGACTCGCATCATTTCCTTTACAAGGGCCACTCTGCTGACCCAGAAACTGTTTCACAGGGCCCTAAAGGAGTTGCAACCACCACTTCTAAAAATCCACTTCCTTCTGAAAGGGAGTCCAGGGCTTTAGAGAGATGGGGTAAAAAAGTGTATACTTCTTCCACTCTTTCTATGAGGGCATTAAATTGTCAATTCCATATGATACAGTACCAAGAGTATTTGTTAGATGAATTGCATAAAAAACTATCTTCTCTTGAACCCCTAGATCGCAAGGCACTTCAGGATCTGGTACATAACTCCCAGCAGGTTAGCAACCATTTCTTGCTGTGTGGTTATGATGCATTGGTAGCTTCATGTAGGTCAGCAATGACAGGTGCAGTCATACGTAGACATGCTTGGCTGAAGGAACAAACTCTGCCAGACCATGTTAAAGCAAAGCTACTGGATGCTCCGCCGGAAAAGCAAAAGTTATTTGGCTCCACGGCTCAAGAGGTCTTAAAGAAATTTGAGGAAAAGGCTAAATCAGTACAAACAGTCAAAGATTTTCTCCAGGTCCAACCACCAAGATTCAGCAGAAATTGGCCTTCTAATAATTGGTCCTTTCCGGACACAGACAGATCTCAAAGAGGCAGAAACAGACGCGCCAGAGGTAGAGGGCAAGCTCGAGGCTCCTTCAGAGGACGTCAAGTGGCAGCCTCCTAACCAGAGAGGTACTGCAGGACCTACAACTACTTCACAAGGACCATCTCAATGACTTGACTTTGTCCCTGCCAACCATGGCTCAATTGGAAGCACCTTTGGGCGGAAAGCTATCTTTATTCTCAAAAAATTGGCACAGTATTACAAAGGACAAATGGACACTGCAAATAATAGACAAAGGATACAGGTTCCATTTTCATACATTACCAAAAAGGCAAGGCATGCCAAACCTGCCACCAAACCAAAGGGCAGAGGCTTTCAAACAAATTTTCAAACTATTACAAATGAAAGCAATAGAAAGGGTTCCTCTCACAGAACAAGGCCAAGGATTTTATTCCAGACTATTCCTTGTTCCAAGAAAAGAAAAGCAATGGAGGCCTATTCTGGACTTGTCCGCACTGAATACTTACCTCATTGTGCCAAAATTCAAAATGCTGACCTTACAGCAACTCCTTCCCATGCTGGGCAAGGGGTCCTGGCTGGTAACTCTAGACCTCAAGGAGGCATACCTGCATGTCCCTATCAGACAAAGTTGCAGAAGACACCTCAGATTTCTTGCAGGTTCAGAGCATTATCAATTCTCAGCATTGCCCTTTGTCTTATCTACTGTGCCCAGAGTATTCACGAAATGCCTGGCATCAGTAATTGCACATTGCAGAATTCAGGGGATTCAAATATACCCATACCTGGACGACTGCCTCATACAAGCGGACAGCCAGCAAACACTGGTAAAACACTTAAACTATGCCATCCGACTACTACAGGCCTTGGGATACACAGTCAACATTCAGAAATCAAGACTTGTTCCATCCCAACAAATAATTTTCCTGGGTGCAAAATTGGATACAAACACCCAAATGGCTTTTCTCACAGAAGAAAAACAAGCACAACTACCAGATTATTTCAGAAATCTGACAACACAAACCCAGCTAACTGCAAGGAAAATCCTGCAGGCCCTGGGTTTCATGGCATCTTGCATTCTTCTGATTCCACAAGCAAGGCTGCAGATGAGGAAACTACAATGGTACCTAAAGAGTCTATGGTCTCAGCACAGTCACAGCCTAGAAACTTTGATCCCCATCATTCCATGTCTTCAAAAGGAATTCCTGTGGTGGGCAAAAGCAAGCCAGACAAACATAGGCCTGCCTTTCAGCAAGCCACATACCAGCCAAACCATTACAACGGATGCCTCAGATCATGGATGGGGAGCACACATGGAGGGCAGGTGCATTCAAGGACAATGGACACAAAAAGAATTGCATCTGCATATCAACCAAAAGGAAATGCTGGCAGTGATACATTCCATCGAGGCCTTCAAGCACTTACTGCACCAAGATCACCTGTTAATAAAGACAGACAATACCACAGTTATGTGGTACATAAACAAGCAAGGAGGTACCCATTCATACCCTCTTTGCAGGCTGGCAATGAATCTGTGGGAACTTTCCCTAAAACTCAATATAGAGCTACAATCCCAGTTCGTACCAGGAAAAGACAATGTACTGGTGGACAACCTGAGCAGAAACATCATGGATCCACACGAATGGATGTTACACCCAGATATCTTTCTCCAGATAACACAATCATGGGGAAGGCCGGACATAGATCTGTTCGCCTCCCACCACAACCATCAACTGAGGAAATTCTGCACAAGGACATACCATCCTCAAGCATGGAAAGTGGACGCCCTCTCCTTCAGCTGGAATACTCTAACAGTATATACATTCCCACCACTGCCACTAATGATCAAGGTCTTACTGAAGATCAGGACAGAGCAACCAAAGATAATTCTGATAGCTCCAGACTGGCCAAGACAACACTGGTACCCACTGTTAAGGAGCATGTCACGCACGAAACCTTGGCCTCTACCACAATGGCCACTTCTACTGACACAACACAATTACAAGACCCTGCACTCCAGCCTGTAAAACCTTACAGCTGACAGCCTGGAAAATACCTTGACTCCTCGCCAGGATAAACTATCCAAGAGGGTACAGGATATCATCATGGAAGCCCAGCGTCCTTCCACAAGAAAAGCATATTCAGCAAAATGGAAAAGATTTTGTTCCTGGAACACCACAAAGGGTCAAGATCCGACAGTCATGAGCATTCCACATATTCTGGAATACTTGGCCGAAATGCTCCATAATGGCCTTTCTTATTCCTCCATAAAAATTCATGCTTCAGCAATTTCAGCAGAGTACAACACTGATCCACCTGTAGTCTTTCATCCTCTACTAAGGCAGTTTCTAAGAGGGATAAAAAACATCAACCCTCCAAGGAAACCAGCAGTGCCTACATGGGACCTTAACTTCATGTTGGAAAAATTAACTCTTCCTCCATTTGAACCTGCAGCATCTTCAGAACTACAGTTCCTATCTTGGAAGACTGCTTTCCTTCTGGCCATAACCTCAGCAAGAAGAGTATCTGAGTTACAGGCCCTCATGGCAGTACAGCCATTTCTCATTTTTCATCAGGACAGAGTCTCTTTGAGAACCAATCCTTCATTCATACCAAAGGTGGTATCCAGGGTTTCACTGAACCAAGCTATTCACCTGCCGACCTTCTTTCCAAATCCACAAAATAAAGGAGAGAAACTTCTGCATACTTTGGACATTCACAGACAGTTGTGCTACTACTTGGACAGAACTAAGACTTACAGAAAAACTGACCAACTCTTTGTAGCATATGCTGCTGGTGTACAAGGAAAAGCAATTTCCAAACAGACAATTTCAAAATGGATAGGAAATTGCATTCGGTTCTGTTACTCTTTTCATGGAAAAGCTGTGCCACCTAACATAAGGCCTCATTCCACCAGAGCAACAGCCACCTCCACAGCCTTCTTAAGAGGGGTGGCTACAAAGGACATTTTAGAAGCTGCTACATGGAGCTCCGTGCATACATTTTCCAAGCATTACAATTTGCCCTTGTATTCCAGATCCAGAGCAGGCTTTGCTAGTGCAGTCCTGCAGGGCATGTTAGCTACACCATCCTTTTCTTAGGTCCTACTTTCCCCAGCTGGGCTATGGTATTCTACCCATATGTAAGGACTGCAGATGCATCCTTGAAGGACATAGTACAGTTTTGTACTTACCATAAATTTAGATGTCCGATAGGTATGCATCTGCAGTCAGGTTTTCCCTCCCTCCTACCCCTCTGTGGTATACTATGGGTACATATCCCTCATTTTAGCTAGCTGGGGTTATCTTTTATGGTGTATTTGTTTTTTATTACTGTGCATGTTTGGAATGTTTTCATCTCTCCAAATTTAGCCTTACTTAGAGGGCAACTGGCATCTGGGGCAAGAAAAACTGAGGAAGATGGCGTCGGCTGACGTTTTTATATCCCAGGTGCTCTGACGTTGGGAAAGGGGCGACATCAGCCGACGCCGGACCCAGACTTTGGAATCCGGCCGACCGAAGGGCTGCCTGAGGCAGGACAACCCATATGTAAGGACTGCAGATGCATACCTATCGGACATCTACATTTATGGTAGGTACAAAAATGTACTTTTCTTCTGTTTCCTAAGTCACTACCCATTGTTTGAAATGTGTTTATGACTTTGCGGCTGCCACTTGAATTGTTTTGAGGAAGTTTGCCTTAGGCTACATTCTCTGAACCTCCCAAATGAGGTCAAGAATGAAACTTTGAATTCTGTTTTGCATAAAAAACTAATTTTCAGATTTCTGCTGCAAAGGTCATTAAAAAGTGTAAAGGGGGGGGGGGTGCTCTCATACTTTTTTAGCTCTCTTTCTCCAAGTTTACCAAGGAATTCTTTATTTTCCTTTTTGGTAAAGTTGAACAAGAGAACAAACAATCCTATCGGAATACTGGTAAATAGATATATACAAAGCAATGGCAAGGGGGATCTGAAAAAAAACCCTGCAACCCACCAAAACAAATGACCATCTATTACATTAGAATGACTATATGAGGGACTTTTTCCCCACCTCAGACAGTCTCTTAATCTTCCCAGAAAGTCTGAACCTTCATTTCTTTCTTTCTTTAGCAACAGATTGTTTCAAAAAGATGGGTTTCTGAATGCAATCCATCAAGGCTGCACATGGCTATGGGAGGCTCTCCTCCTTTCCATGGGTTTTCTCGTCATCCATCAGACTAGACTCTTCTTTTTCCTCCTGTCTTACAGCACGTGCTGCCTCAAGGTGTAGTAGAATTTGTCCCCCCTTCTCAATTAGGTAAAGAATTTTATTCAAAATATGTTTCTGGTGCCAAAGAAAGAATATTCATAGGACAATACTAGGCTATTGGCCCGGAGGCCCTTATAAGCCTAGCCAAGAATTTCTCCCATCTTCCCACAAAGTCAGCACCTGTTTTCCCTGTCCAGCAACAACACAGGTGGGATCCCAGGGGTATATTTTCTGTTTCCCATCCAGTTGTCCAGGTTCCTCGTAAAGAGAGCTACTGAGGTGCTCTGCTTGACATGGTGAGGAAGTCTGTTCCACAGATGGGGGAGTCGTCAGGACACAAATATATCACACCAACAAGTTGTATTAATGTCACAGACCAGGTTGAAGCCTTGCATGTGGGCTGTGTGAGTGGAGTTTGACTTACAGATATGCAGCAACTCGATCAAGGCTGAGTCTGAGAAGGCCTTGTATATCAGACACAGGTCACATCTGAGCAGTCTGTACGAGACTGAGTAGAAGGACACGGCATTTAGTCTGTCTGTATAGGATAGGTGTTTGAGACCCTGGAATTTTCTGGTCCGGAATCTCTGTGGTCTCTCCAATTGCTGCATGTGCTTGTCAAGGTACATTCCGAAAGGGGCATTGTACTCAATAATGGGTCTGATAAGGGTGGAGTACAGGGATGTTATGACCTCCTTGTTCCTGGATGACAATCCCTTACTTATGAGGTGGGCCATCTAGGAAAGCCTTCCTTACAACGGAGACAACGTGGTGGTCAAACATCAGGTTGCTATCAACCTGGGTGCCCAAGTCCCTCACAACTGGCTTAGTACATTGTTATTAATGTGATAATTAGTGGGGATACAATGTTCCCCAAAGGGGATAATGATGCATTTCTTGGCATTCAGTTTGAGGCCATGCTTCTGGTACCAGTTATTAGTTTGGTTAAGGCCCTCTTGGAGGATGTTCACATCACTAGGTGAATTTATGACAGTGCCCATCTTGCAGTCATCAGCAAACTTGGTCAACCACAGACCACTGGTTTTGGCTTGCACCTCAGAAAAGTATATCCCAAACAGTAGAGGCCCCAAGACCGATCCTTGGGGTACGCTGCTTGTTATGGGTCTACTACTAGAGGTGGCTTCCCCTATTTTGACTGAGTGGATTTTATCAGTGAGCCAGTTAGCTACTCATCTGGTAACATATGGGTTGATGATGCCTAGCTTGAGAGAGCTTATCTATTATGCCTGAGTGGGGAATAGTGTTGAAGGCTTTGGCTAGGTCAAGGTAGGTGCTGTGCATGGTCTTGCCCTCATCCATGGCTTTGATGACTGTTGTGAAGAAGGTGACCAAGTTTAACAGGCATGATCCCCCATTGACAAAACCAAACTGTGTGGGATCAAGCATTTGGAGGTTGCCACGTTGCCAATGTCCTTGTTTATAATGTCCATGATAATGCGTTCCATGGCCTTGCAGATCAGGCTAGTAGGCTCTCTAATAGCCTGGGTCAGTGGATGCTCCACCTTTCCTTCCTGAAATAGTTTGTGATAGTGCCAAGTTCAAAATGCTGTCATTTTACACTTATTACTCCTTCTGCCTTATTTGAGTTTCTTAGTGAATCTAGATTTAGAAGATGCATAGCATCACATTCCTATTCCTCCAGATTTCAGGCCTTTGTTAAGGCTTTGTGTGTCTGGATCCCATTATCAGTTCTCTCCTATCCTTTCATGCTATTCAGTGCTCAAAGAGTGTTCACAAAGTGTTTAGCTCCTGTGATAGCCAACTGCAGATTGCAGAATATGTGCATCTTTCCTTATTTAAACAACTTTATTTTTGCAGATTCTTTTTCAAAATGTCATGATTTTCCATCTCTTGGTTGAGAGATCTCCAACAAGGCTGAGATTTCAAGAGAATGTTTAGAAGTCCTCTCTGACTCCTTTTCACAGGATCTTTTTTTTTTTTTCTGGGGTGTCTGCAGAACACCTCAGTACAAAGAGATTTTCTTCCACAGGAAAAATTAGATCTGTATTTAGATCTTTTTTCTGGGGTTTTCCAATCAGACTTCCATTTTACCAAGGGAATTCCTCAAGGTTATGGGTCTCATGATTTCCATGATTCTTACAATACCTGTTGCAAGACTCCACATGAGAAAGATACAGTGGATGTCCTTCATGGATGCATCTGCAGTCATAACAAGTGGGTTGTCCTGTCGTCAGGCAGCCCTTCAGTCGGCCGGATTCCAAAGTCCGGGTCCGGCTTCGGCTGATGTCGCACTCCACCCGACGTCATCTCTGTTGGTCTTCGGGTATAAAGGCATCAGCCGACGCCATTTTCCTCAGTCTTTCTTGCCGCGTGGCGCCCGAAGCAGAAGCTGTTCGCAAGTGCCGGTCGGTCGGATCCAGAGATTACTTCTACCGAATACTACTTGAAGACTTCTAAAGCTAAGTACCCGTTGGGGACTCTTTCTTGCCTCAGCCGATGTCAGAAAAAGTTAACAATTGTTTAAACTGTGGGAAACAAATACCTCATAAAGATTTCCACTCTTACTGTCTGCCTTGTTTAGGCCCAGCCCACGGCGTAGCAGCCTGTTCGCCTGTGCTTCTTTCAACCGACGAACGCTTAGGCGCCGGTCGGAGTTTGCAGAACAGTTTTTCGGTTCTGATTTTGCGTACATTATGCCGCCGGATCCTCCGACTACCCAATCTAGCAAAACGCAAAGATAAAGACCGACACTCGCGGTCCGCGGTTTCGGCCGAAACCATGGTCAAGCAAACCGCGAGTGTCTCGGTTTCGGCGAAACCGAGAAAACTGAACAAAGTACAGCTGAACCTATTCCTACAACTGAGGCCCCTGCTACAACTCTTGAAACGACTTCAGAAATTTTACCCACTACGGTGGTTGACTTATCAGACACCATCCCCTTGCATGTTTCTACCCCAGCACGTGGTGCTGCTAGGCCTCCAGCAGCCATGTCCATTAAGGCCTTCGCCAGGGCTAAAGCAGCCAAGACTACTAAAACAGTGCCTGTTAAACCACCCACATCCAGGCCCTCTTCTAGTTCTCAAATGCTTACTTTGGCAGAAGATTTAATTTCTTTAATTAGAGGATCTCAATCTCACCCAGACAGGGCCTCTCAGCCCCCAGAGAAGAGACCTAGGGCAGAGGCCCCCGAGCCAGTGTCCTCTGATGATTCTGCTGATGAATCAGACATAACTGACCAGCCAGAGGCTCCCTTCTCCAATTTTGAAGATTCTGATGCTGAAGAATCTATCCCAGCTGCTTCCCCACCAGAAGAATTCTCCTTTGGGGAAACCTTGCATGCCATGCGAGAACAGTTCCAATGGCAGCAACAGGATTTTTCAGACTCCAGAAAAGACTTAGGACTTTTCTGCACCTCCCACAGCACAGGCCCTTAGCTATACCCCTGTTCTCTCTGTGGTGGATGATGCTTTCAATGATGTTTGCTCCGCTCCAGATTCTTTACCCCCAGCCCCTGCCAAACCAGACAGATTTTACAGGGTGCCAGATACTCATCACCACCTTTACAAGGCTGCACTTGCAGACCCAGAAACTATATCCCAGGGCCCCAAGGCAGTAGCAGCACCATAGCTAAAAACCCTATTCCTTCTGAAAGGGAAGCAAGGTCATTAGACAGATGGGGTAAAAGGTCTACACTTCAGCTACTCTCTCAGCTAGAGCTTTAAACTGTCAGTTTCACATGATACAATACCAAGAGTTTATGCTGGATCAGTTAACTAAAAAACTAACCACTGATGAATCTCTTGATAAGAAATATGTATTAGAGATGGTAAATAACATACAACAGGTTAGCAACCATTCCTTAAAATGTGGCTATGATGCACTGGAGGCTTCATTTAGATCAGCCATGACAGGCACAGTGATAAGAAGGCATGCATGGCTAAAGGAACAAGATTTACCGGATCATGTTAAAGCTAAGTTGCTAGATGCTCCTATGGACAAGACAAGTTTGTTTGGTACATCTACCCAGCAGGTTATGAAGAAAATGGAAGAAAAGGCAAAATCTGTTCAAACTGTTAAAGATTTCTTGCAGGTTCAACCCCCAAGGTTTAGCAGGAACTGGCCTGCCAAAAATTGGTCCTTTCCTGACTCCACAAAATTTCAAAGGGGCAGGAATAGACGTTACAGAGGCAGAAACCAATCCAGAGGAGGTGCCTACAGAGGAAGACAGTGGCAAGGTAACAACAGAGGCACAGACACAGCCACTGCCACTACATCAACACAACCACAGTGACTTAACCCTAAATCCGCCTACCAGGGAACAAATAGCAGCTCCTCTAGGCGGAAAGTTAACCTTATTTTCAAAGAACTGGCACTACATAACAAAGGACAAGTGGATTTTACAAACCATAGATCAAGGTTACCGGTTTCACTTCCACACTTTTCCAGTCAAAAGAGGAATGCCAAATCTACCTCCAAATCAAAAAACAGACGCTCTACGCCAGATAATGGAGTTAGCAAACATGAGAGCTGTGGAAAGAGTGCCAACAGCAGAGCAAGGAAAGGGTTCTACTCCAGACTATTCCTAGTTCCAAGAAAGGAAAAAGTTGGAGACCAATTCTCGACCTGTCCACCTTAAATACATACATCATTGTCCCAAAATTCAAAATGCTGACCTTACAGCAACTTCTTCCCATGCTGGGCAAGGAGTCTTGGCTGGTAACTCTAGATCTCAAGGAGGCATACCTGCATGTCCCCATTCGACCAATCTGCAGAAGATACCTCAGATTTCTTGCAGGATCAGAGCACTATCAATTCTCAGCATTGCCTTTGGCTTATCTACTGCCCAGAGTATTCACAAAATGCCTGGCATCAGTAATCGCCATTGCAGACTTCAGGGAATTCAAATTTACCCATACCTGGACGACTGCCTGCTACAAGGGGACAACAAAGGCAAGCTGACAACAGATTTACAAAGGGTCATTTACTTGCTACAAGCACTGGGATACACAGTCAATTTACAAAAGTCAAGGCTGATACCATCCCAAACAAGGACATTCTTGGCTGAATTGGACACAGTAAAACAAATGGCATTCCTGACTACAGAAAAACAAAAGAACTCCCTCTATACTTCTTGGCACTAACAAAACTGAACAAGTTAACAGCAAGAAAAGTACTGCAGGCCTTGGGCTTCATGGCATCATGCATAATCTTGGTTCCATTTGCCAGACTACATATGAGAAAACTACAGTGGTACCTAAAGAATTTATGGTCCCAACACAGACACAGTCTAGAAACAGAAATCCCACTAATTCCATGCTTAAAACAGGAGTTCCTATGGTGGGCTCAGGCATGCCAGTCAAACCCAGGCCTACCCTTTCGCAGATGTCAAGCAAGCCAGACCATCACAACAGACGCTTCAGACCTAGGATGGGGGGCCCACATGCTGGACAAATGCTTGCAAGGATTGTGGACACAGGATCAACTTCAACTGCACATCAACCTAAAAGAAATGCTGGCAGTAAAACTGGCAATCCAAAAGTTCAAACCATTTCTCAAAGAGGGCCAGTTGATGATAAGGACAGACAACACCACAGTCATGTGGTACATCAACAAACAGGGAGGCACTCATTCATACCCCTATGCAGAATGACCTTGGAGCTGTGGACCCTGGCACTCAGCTACAACATCCAGTTACAGGCAATATTTGTACCAGGGAAAGACAATACCCTAGCAGACATATTAAGCAGAACCACTCGATGCCCACGAATGGAAGCTTCACCCGACATCTTCAAGACCATCTCAAAGAAATGGGGAATGCCACAGATAGACCTATTCGCATCACCTCTCAATCACCAGCTCAAAAAATTCTGCACAAGGACATTCCACCCATTAGCATGGAAAGTGGATTCGCTCTCTTCCAACTGGAAAGGCCTAACAGCATATGCATTCCCGCCTCTTCCTTTGATACACAAGCTACTACTGAAAATCAAGGAAGAACGCCCAAGGATAATCCTGATAGCTCCAAACTCGCCAAGACAACACTGGTACCCACTACTGAGGAGCATGTCTCGAACAATATGTGGACAATTCCCTGATGCCTTTGATGTTAACGCAGAACAACTACAGCATCATACATCCAAACCTAAAACCTTGCAACTGACTGCATGGAACATCACATAACAGCAGCTATTCCAGAACTTTCCCAAAGAGTTAAAGACATTATTCTTGAAGCACGCAGACCTTCAACAAGAAGGAACTATGCTGGAAAATGGAAAAGGTTTGTCATCTGGAGTACGGAAAGAGGAAAAGATGTGTCAAACATAGATATGCCTAACATTCTGGAGTATCTGGCCAAACTTCTTCATTCAGGCCTGTCCTACTCCTCCATCAAGATACATGCATCAGCTATTTCAGCAGAATACAGCTTTGATACACCTGTTTTTTCGCACCCTTTGCTCAGGCAATTCCTCAGAGGAATCAAGAATGTAAAACCTCCAAGAAAACCACCATTACCAGCTTGGGATTTAAACTTTGTGCTAGAAAAGTTGACACTAGCACCCTTTGAACCAGCAGCAACAGCAGACCTACAACACCTGTCATGGAAAACTGCTTTCCTACTGGCAATTACTTCAGCAAGGAGGGTTTCAGAACTACAGGCCTTAATGGCAGTGCAACCCTTCCTAATCTTCCACCAAGATAGAGTGTCCATGAGGACTAATCCTACATTTATGCCTAAGGTGGTATCCAGAGTGTCTTTAAACCAGGCAATCCACCTACCTACCTTCTTTCCCAACCCACAAAACAGAGGGGAAAGAATACTGCATACCTTGGATGTACATAGACAGCTACGCTACTACTTGGACAGAACAAAAATAGCAGAAAGACTGACCAACTTTTTGTAGCCTATGCAACAGGAAGGGAAGGAAAAGCTATTTCCAAACAGACAATCTCCAAATGGATAGGAAATTGCATACGATTCTGTTACTCCTTCCATGGAAAACCAATTCCACAGAACATAAGACCTCATTCTACAAGGGCAACAGCCACTACCACAGCCTTCTTACGAGGAGTGGCAACCAAAGACATTATTGAGGCGGCTACTTGGACCTCCGTGCATACATTTGCCAAGCATTATAATTTGCCTCTATATTCCAGATCCCGAGCAGGGTTTGCCACTGCTGTACTGCAAGGGATCCTAAACACACCATAATCTACTTTTATCCTCCTCCCTAGTTGGCTATGGTATTCTACCCACTTGTTATGACTGCAGATGCATCCATGAAGGACATAGTACAGTTTTGTACCTACCATAAATGTAGATGTCCGAACTGGATAGCATCTGCAGTCAGGATTACCCTCCCTCCATCCCTCTGTGGTACTCCTAGGGTGTTTACCCTTCTAATAGCTAGCTGTTGGGGGGGAGTCTTTTATGGTGTATTTGTTTGTGTATATGTACATACATGCTTATTGTTGTGTTTACCTCTATCTATTTGGAAACATTGGCATCTATCCAAATTTTAGCCTGCAAGAGGGCTACTGGCATCTGGGGCAAGAAACACTGAGGAAAATGGCGTCGGCTGATGCCTTTATACCCGAAGACCAACAGAGATGACGTCGGGTGGAGTGCGACATCAGCCGAAGCCGGACCCGGACTTTGGAATCCGGCCGACTGAAGGGCTGCCTGACGACAGGACAACCCACTTGTTATGACTGCAGATGCTATCCAGTTCGGACATCTACATTTATGGTAGGTACAAAACTGTACTTTTCTGAAATCGCTGCAGTGCAAGCAACAACAACCTTTGACTTTTTAAACCCAGATTTTAGGATTTATAGAGGAAGATTGCATAGTGGAGGCAACAAATTACTCTGAATCTAGCTCTCCTACTCTCCCCTCCTGCTCCAGCATACTCAGTCACAATAGGCGCCACTAACTTTGCTTGGAAAAGAAAAGATAGACAAAAACACATCAACATAAAAGATATGTTGGCTTTTATAAATGCTCTCAACTCTCTGAATTCTGCTTGGACCCTGGGACATTGTCAAGTGTTTACTGACAACACTGCGGTGATGTGGTATATAAACAGGCAAGGGGGAACACGATCTTGTCCAGACTAGTCATGTTAGCTTGGGATATAGCTTCACAACACAATTTCATTCTACAGGCATCTGAGCCAAACTGGTGGTAGACAAGCTGAGCAGGACCAGGACAGACTCTTACAAATGGAAACTGAATCAGCGGGTTTTAAAGACTTGATCCATCTGTGGAAAAAACTCAAGTAGATCATTATACTTCCTCTCTAAACAATCGATTGGCAAAATTCTGCTCCAAGACTCCATGCAATAAGGCCTGGAAGACAGATGTATTTTCTTTTCTTTGGACTGGTATGTTTCTGTATCTTTTTTTCACCTTTTTCCACTTATTTCCAAAGTACTTTTTAAGATTCAAAAGGACTCCTTAAAGGTTATTGTGGTGACTCCCTTTTGGTCCAGGCAACAGTGGTGTTCTCCCTTTCTTTTGGAAATGGTCAGGAGCAATTACTGCATGTTTCCTCATAGACTGAATTTACTCACACAAGATAAGGGCTGTTTGATAAATCCCAACCCCAAACAACTGCAATTGACTGCCTGGATGATAGGGTTTTAATACTTTGGGTAATTTATAAGGAGCTGTTTGTGTTTTTCTGGAGGCAAAGGTCATAAATGAAAACCTAGAATTGCTGACTGCTGCCTGTAGTTTAAAATAAAGCAGAGGTACCTTTCTACCTCCCATCAGTCCAACTTATAAACAATTTCACTCCCTGTTCCATTTTTAACTAACCAACTTTAGGTAAATCTGTATTCTAGAGATGAAATGTCATGCTTTAGGATCTGTTATTATGGGCTAAATGTGTCCTAAGAATCTTAAAATTAAAGAGCACGCCACGATAATAGCTGTTACTTCATTGGTAAACAGATAGTAGATAACAAAGTTCCCACTAATCTGTGTAAAGGGATGGACCCCCCAAGAAAAATAAAAACTGTTGGTTTATCTCTGCATTTTTGTGTATCACCAGGGTATTGGAAAGGATTATATATGAAAAGTTTACCAGCTACAGTGAGAGAAACTGTTCCTACACTCTTGGTCATTGTAGTTATGGGTGTGACGATTGGAGGTGCTGCCAGCACAGCTGGCTGGAATTTTGTAAATAATTATGTCATTTGTGAATATAAAACTGATTAATACAAGGTGATTGTGTTACAAATGTATTAGAACTGTATGTCATGTGTATATCAAACTGATTTGTACAGATGTTTGTGTTGAAAAGGTATTTGTAAAGTGCTTATGTTTGAACTGTATCCACTGTATCCTACTGGAGAGAACAGACATGTACATGCACTGTTGTAACTGTTTAAATGTATATGTTTTAACAGAGGAACTGGAAGGTTAACCTCAGTCCAGCAAACTTTAAAATATATCTGAAAATAAATCACTTTAAAGGCTAGGCCATAAAAATGCTATCTTACAGGTTTCGGTGCAGCCAGAGACACAAAGTCTGTACTAGGAAGCTTTCTGTATTTGTCTTTGGGGTGAACTAATTACTACTCTGGAAGCATGGAGGTATGAAATTGTTATATGACTTCCAGCACCTGCCACAGATCTGAGCAAAAGCCCTTGTATGTGTATTTTTAAAAGTAGGTGCTAAATGCTGCCAGCTTCCAGCAATGAGGGTTTGCATGGGAACTTGAAGTTAGATGACCAGAAGTGATGTCATTCTGCAAGCTATCCCAAAAGTAATATTTTAGATATTATTTTGAGAAGTCTCTTAGTGAGACTGAGCATTCTGTATTTTGTCTTGGGCCTGGCAACAAGAAGGACCATTCACCACAGCATCTATCT
The DNA here is from genome assembly GCF_019279795.1 of Protopterus annectens. Taxonomy (NCBI): domain Eukaryota; kingdom Metazoa; phylum Chordata; order Ceratodontiformes; family Protopteridae; genus Protopterus; species Protopterus annectens. Next base: position 1,660,852,282 of record NC_056737.1, read on the forward strand.
TGCTCTGTTAAGTAAGTAGGGAATAATATAATGCTCTTAGATTCAATCAGGAATATAGTGAAGCTTAGTTTAGATGTTGTTTTTCTTTATTTGTCTGAGCCTGTTGTTCAGTGTTATTTTAAATATTTCCTGTTATGTGAACTCAGATGTCACTGTGAATATATACTTAGTATTTTCTTATTTTCTTATTAAATATATTTAAACCTTTCATTGTGGCTGATCTTTGTATATATATTTAAGCTTTGAGAGTATTTGCATATTTATTTGGTGATCGTGTGTGGGCCATTCCTAATAGCCTTGCTCTTGGTCAAACTACCATTTGTATTAATTTCACTAAGTATATTGGGTACCCATGGAAGAGCCTTAAGGTAGCTGGCAGGTGTGTCTGGTGGCTGTCATTACTGCATTATAGTCTGGGCAGAAGTGTGCATAGCTAGTAAACCTGTGACAGCCTTTCCCGTGTGTGTGTGTGTGTATACATCAAATCTCAGAGTATGTGTGTGTCAGCTACTTGGGCAGGGACATGAAACACTGGTTGAACAGAGAGGCTGCTGGAGGTCTTGGCTTGGACACTGAGCTGAGATCTCAACTCTGTAGCTGTGCCAGTGGGGAGTCTTACTGGGGATCTAGAGAAAGAGAGAGAAACCAGCCTTGGACTGACTGTATTCGCAGTGTGTTCTTAAGGGAAATTGTGCTTGATTGAGTTTGATGCAGAGAGCTGCTTCTGGAGATAGTGTGTGTGTGTACCTGATGTCCTCTAAATGAACGTTCCCCACAGGTGTCAGTGGTGAGGATTGAGGCTCCTTGATTACTGGCGTAGAGGTGGGGGTGTCACAATAGTAATAAGTACTGCTTACTGCACTTTAGAGCAGCAGCTGAACCCAAACTATATTTTGGTATGTTTGCTATTGGGACAACTGTGGTAAGGAAGCAATGTAAGCTTGATTTTATTTTATTTAAATACGTGGTAGCTAAATGTGATAAATTTCCTTGTATTTGTAAGAGATTTTGCGCGATCCATATAACTCTGCTGTTAAGGGCTGATGTTCATCGTGTTACTCTGCTGCAGTCATTACACTTGGGTTATCCTGTTGTCAGGCGGTCCCGCAGTCGGCCGGATTTCCAAAGTCTTGGTCCGACGTCGGTTGCAGTCGCCTCATCCTTGACATCAGTGCACCAGTGGTACATATATTGCAACCGACGCCATTTTCTTCAGTCTTTCTTGCCGCGCGGTGCCCCAAGCAGAAGCAGTTCGCAAGTGCCGGTCGGTCGACTCCTGAGATTTTCGAATTCAAATTTCAGACCGAACTCTTCTATAAAGCTAAGTACCCCATTGGGGAAACTTTTCTTGCCTCAGTCCGATGTCAGAAAAAGTTAACAATTGTATTTCTTGTGGGAAACAAATACCTGATAAGGATTTTCATTCTTATTGCATACCTTGCCTAGGCCCTGATCACGACGTCACTTCTTGTCGTTTTTGTGCTAGATTTAATAAACGTATTATCAAAAGACGATTTGATTTTGCACGACACTTTTTTGGCAGAAAATTTAATTATAACATGCCATTGGAGCTCCTGACTACCGGCGTGCACAAAAAGCGCAGGGATAAGGATCGACAGCCCAGGCCTAAGCCCGATTCCGAGGCATCGGTTGATCTGGTCTCCGGTTCTCTGGTTATCAGTGAGGCTCCGACGCAGCCTCTGACTACTGCAGTTCAAGAAACCGAGACCGCTACAGATATTGTGACGGAATGTACTAGGCCGACGCAGCCTTTTACTTCAGGCCCTACTGACGATTTACCTTCCAAGGACGTCGGTGCTTCTGAAACGCCATCGGTTTCTGAAGGCGTTTTCAGACCGATGACTCTTACAGTCAAAATGTTTTCCAAGTCGAAGACTCCTTCCAAACCGAAAAAGGCTTCACTTCAGTCTCCTGTTCAAGGCCCTATGCCTAAGAAACAGATGCTCAAGATGGCTGAAGATTTGATTTCTCTTATCAGGGGTTCTCAGCCTCTTCCTGACAAAAGGCCTAGACTAGAGGAAGAATCTGCTTCCTCTGATCAACTGTCTATTTCTTCGGATTCCTCTGAGGACCACGACTATTCCTTCTCTCCTTATGAAGATTCTGATGCTGAGGACTCTATTCCCTCGGCTTCCCCTCCAGAAGATTACTCTTTTGGGGAAACTTTACACACTATGAGGGAACATTTTCACTGGGAAGGTCAGGATTACTCTGATTCCAAGAAAAGGCTCAGAGATTTTCTTTTACTCCCCCAACACAGACCTCTAGCCATCCCTCCTGTTTTGGACATTGTGGATGATGTCTATTTAGAATCCAGTTTCAACCCTGACTCTCTGCCTCCTGCTCTGGCCAAGCCTGACAGATACTACAGAGTACCTGATTCCCACAAATTTCTTTACAAAACCCCAGTAGCTGACTCAGAGACTATCTCCCAGGGTCCCAAGGGGGCTAAGGCTTCCATGGCTAAAAGTCCAGTACCTTCTGAAAGGGATTCAAGAGCACTAGACAGATGGGGGAAAAAGGTTTACACCTCAGCCACTTTAGCTATGAGAGCTCTAAACTGTCAATTTGATATGCTTAAGTATCAGCAATGTCTGATCTCTCAGTTAAAACAAAAGATAACCACCCTCCCTCAACAATCTGAATTAAAGAAGTACAGGATTTGTTGCACGCCACAGAGCAGGTAGGGAAACATACCTTGCAATGTGGGTTTGATTCTTTAGAGGCCTCCTGCAGAGCAGCTATCACTGGATCAGTTATACGTAGGCATGCCTGGTTAAAGGAACAAAGTCTGCCTGATCATGTTAAAGCAAAACTACTAGATGCTCCCTTACAGCAGGATGTTCTTTTTGGTGTTAAAGCAGAAGAAGTTTTAAAGAAAATGGAAGATAAGGCAAACAGTCAAAGATTTCCTACAAGTACAACCCCCTCGCTTCAGCAGAAACTGGCCAACAAAAAATTGGTCCTTTCCAGCCACTGACAGGCCTCAGAGGGGTAAATACAGGCGCCCAAGGGGCAGAGGACAACCACAAGCTCAGTATAAATCTCGCCAATGGGGCACTCCAATCCAGAAGGGAGGAGAAGACAGGTCTCAACCCACCAGAAGACAAACTCAATGACTTGCACCTCAGCTGGCCAAACAAAACTCTTTTGTCAGCCCCCCTGGGGGGAAAGCTAGCACTATTTGCAGACAACTGGCACATGTTCACAAAGGACAAATGGGTACTAGACATAATTTTATGAGGATACAGATTCCACTTTCACACCTTGCCAATAAAAAGAGGAATGCCACACCTGCCACAAAATCAAAGGGCAGAGGCTCAAAAACAAATTACAGCTCTCATGGCCATGAGAGCCATTCAAAGGGTACCAACTCAAGAGCAAGGCCAATGATTTTACTCAAGACTCTTCCTAGTACCCAGAAAAGAAAATGCTTGGAGACCAATTCTTAACCTTTCAATTCTAAACACTTACTTACAAGTTCCCAAATTCAAGATGCTAACACTACAGCAGCTACTTCCCATGTTGGGCAAGGAAGCATGGCTGGTAACGTTGGAGCTCAAGGAGGCATACCTGCATGTCCCTATCAGACAAAGTTGCAGAAGATACCTCCATTTTATTGCAGGTTCAACCCATTATCAATTCTCTGCACTGCCCTTAGGCTTATCTACTGCGCTCAGAGTATTCCCAAAATGCCTGGCACCAGTCATTGCATACTGCAGACAAAGAGGAATCCAAATATATCCATACCTGGATGACAGCCTCATTCAAGCAGAAAGAAAAGACATTCTCTTACAACATCTGGCTTTTGTGAAGCAACTACTGAATTGTCTGGGGTACACAGTAAATGAAAAGAAGTCAAAACTAGTACCCTCGCAAAAAATGACATTCCTGGGTGCCATCTTGGACACAATGGCCCAGAAGGCTTATCTTACACCAGACAAGCAATTACTACTGACTCAATATTTCAAAACAATGGCAACAAAGACCCAATTAACTGCAAGAAAAATTCTGCAGGCTTTGGGCTTCATGGCATCTTGCATTCTGATAATACTATTTGCAAAACTGCATATGAGGAAATTACAGTGGTACCTAAAAAGCGTATAGTCTCAACACAGTCACAGCTTGGACACAGTGATATCTCTCATTCCCTGCCTTCAACAGGAATTTCTATGGTGGGCACAGGCATGTCACCTCAACAAGGGTCAGCCTTTCACCTTGCCCCCACCCAGGCAAACTATCACAACAGATGCTTCAGACTATGCCTGGGGGGCACACATGGCAGGGCAATGCAGTCAAGGCCTATGGACTGCAGAACAAAGAAAACTGCACATAAACTAAAAAGAGATGCTAGCTGTACAGAAAGCTCTGACAGCCTTCAAGGATCTACTACAGCCTGGACAACTTGCAATAAAGACGGACAACACCACGGTAATGTGGTACATAAACAAAAAAGGGGGCACACATTCCTACCCTCTTTGCAGGCAAGCAATAATCTTATGGAACACAGCTCTGGCCTACCAAGTCCAGTTACAAGCTCAATTCCTGCCAGGACAGAAAAAACACATTGGCAGACGACCTAAGCAGAAACATCAAAAATCCCCACGAGTGGAAGCTAGACCCACAAATATTTACAATGATAACTCAAAGATGGGGTCTACCAAATATAGACCTGTTTGCCAGTCCTGAAAACTACCAGCTGACAAAATTTTGTACAAGGACATTCCACCATCAAGCTTGGAAAGTGGACGCTCTCTCCTTCAGTTGGAAAAACCTGAGAGCATATGCCTTTCCTCCATTACCTCTTCTCACAAAGGTTCTTTTGAAGGTCAAAAAGGAGAAACCTCGAATGATTCTCATAGCCCCAGACTGGCCACGCCAGCACTGGTACCCACTATTGAAGAATATGGCTCACAGCCCACCATGGATATTGCCTCAAATACCTCATTTGCTCATGCAGCAAGACAAGCAGATTCTACACAGCCAGATCAAAACATTAAACCTGGCTGCATGGCAAATCAATTAAGCATCCAACCAGCCTCTCTTTCACAAGCAGTGCTGGATGTTATTCTAGAAGCCAGGAGGTCAAGCACCAGGAAGGCTTACTCGGACAAATGGAAAAGGTTTTCTGCTTGGAACCAAGCTAAAGGCCAAGATGCAACTCAGCCTCATATGCCTCACATTCTGCAGTATTTAGCTGAGATGTTGCATAAAGGACTTTCCTTCTCCTCAATTAAAATCCATGCTTCAGCTATTTCAGCTCACTACGACACGAATCCACCTTTATTTTCAAATCCTCTCCTAAGGCAGTTCCTCAGAGGGGCAAAAAACATTAGACCACCTAGAAGAACTCCTACACTAACATGGGACCTCAATTTTGTTCTGGAAAAACTAACGTTACCTCCCTTTGAACCAGCTTTTTCTGCAGACCTTCAGTTCCTATCTTGGAAGACTGCTCTACTCCTGGCAATAACTTCTGCTAGAAGGGTTTCAGAATTGCAGGCACTTATGACAGTGGAACCTTTCCTCATTTTTCATCAAGACAGAGTTTCTCTACGAACTAATCCTTCCTTCATGCCTAAGGTGGTTTCCAGTGTAGCTCTAAATCAAACCATCCACCTACCCACTTTCTACCCCAATCCACAGAACAAAGGTGAGAGACTCCTGCATTCCTTGGACATTCACAGGCAGCTTCATTACTACTTGGACAAAACTAAGGCTTTCAGAAAAGCTGACCAGCTCTTTGTTTCCTGTGCTACAGCCTCTCAAGGGAAGGCCATATCCAAGCAAACCATTTCTAAATGGATAGGCCATTGCATCCGATTCTGCTACACCCATCATGGGAAACCAGTTCCTCCTACCATTAGATCCCACTCTACCAGGGCAACAGGTACCTACAGCCTTTCTCAGGGGGGTTCCTACCAAGGAAATCTTAGAAGCTGCAACTTGGAGTTCAGTGCACACCTTCACCAAACACTATCACTTACCTCTTTATTCTAAGTCCAGGGCAAGCTTCGCCACTGCAGTTTTGCAGGGCCTCATTGCCTCCACTAACCCTCTATGATGCCTCCACCCTACCTTAGCTTTGGGACTCAACCCAAGTGTAATGACTGCAGCAGGGTAACACGATGAACATAGTACAGTTTTGTACCTACCATAAATGTAGATATTTGAGTGTTCACCCTGCTGCAGTCCAGGTTACCCTCCCTCCAACCCCTCTGATCTACTGGCTAACCCTCTGCTATGCCTTACTGATGTATTTGCTTATAGCTGAAGGGATTTTGTGTTTGTACAGTTTTCACACTATTTGGTACTAATTTGGATCACCTTTTTGGGGGCACCTGACATCTGGGGCAAGAAAAACTGAAGAAAATGACGTCAGTTGCAATATATGTACCCCTGGCGCACTGACGTCAGGGATGAGGTGACTGCAACCGACGTCGGACCAAGACTTTGGAAATCCGGCCGGCTGCGGGACCGCCTGACGACAGGATAACCCAAGTGTAATGACTGCATCAGGGTGAACACTCGAACATCTACATTTATGGTAGGTACAAAACTGTACTTTGTGACTACAAGCATTATGTCAGAATTGCTTATGTTAGTCTGTTAAAAACACTATCAGTAGTATGTCACACTTGTTGCTTCTAACTATTTGGAGTAGAGGGCAGAAGCTGTTTTCAGGCTAAGAGCAATGACTCCACCCTGTTATTGGCCGACTGCTACAGTGTTACAATCTGTATAATGTCATCTTGAAAGGGCAGTACAGAGGACTAGCTAGGTAACTTGGAGGCCAGGGCAAGACCTTCATTTGGCATCCCCCCAAACACATGAAGAGCAAAAAAAGAGGAATATTTTAAGCAATTTCCTTCTAAAAATGCATACTAGTGAGCTAGAAAAGCATGTTATTTTAGAAACTTTCTACGTTTATAACAGCAAGCAGTATTTTTAACTTTGATCCTGCTGTGAAGTGACATTTGAGTTTCTGACTTTATAATCCTTCAGAAAATGCATGCTATCGCAAAATACGTTTTTCTACTAACTTTCTATGGTTATAACAGCAATATTTTAAACTTTTTCCCTGATATGACTTCTCTAACTTGAAGCCGCTAAGTAATGACTGACATCAGTTTCAGACTTCATGCCTTTTAGAAAAATGTGTACTAGTGCAAAACACATTATTTTAGCAACTTGAACTATATAACACGACATATTTTACACTTTATCCCTGAAGTTATTCCATGCCAACTTGAAATCACTAGATAATGAGATAGACATTTTGAGTTTCAGACTTCATATCCTTCAGAAAAATACACGCTAGTTCAAAATAGATTATACTAACAAGCAACTTTCTAAGTTTATGACAGCAAGCAGTATTTTACCGTATGTCCACCGTGTGATCCTCCCCCACAACTTAAATCATTAAAAGATAGACATTTCAGCTTCAGACTTCATATCCTTCAGAAAAATGCAAATTAGTGCAAAACGTACTGTTTAAACAACTTTAAGTTTATAACAACAAAGTCATATTTTCCACTTTGTTCCTGATGTGATCTCCTCAACTTGAAGTCAGTAGATAATGACCCAGACATTGAGTTTAAATCATATCCTTCAGAAAATGTATAGTAGTGCAAAACAAATTATTCCAGCAACTTTTAAGTTTATACCATGACATTTACTACACTTTGTACCTGATTTGATTCCCCACTCCCCCAGTTTGAAGTCACCAAATGATGACACAGACACTTGAGTTACAGACTTGTGCTATATCCTTCAGAATATGCTTATTAGTGCAGAACGCATTTTAGCAACTTTCTAGGTTTGTAACATCAATATTTTAAATTTTGCCTCAAGTCACGAACCATGACAGACATTAAACTTTCATACTTCTAATTCCTCAAAAAATGCATACTAGTGCAAAACATGGCCAGCGCTGCCCTACCCAGTGCCCACTTATAACTGTGTTGTTGCACTACTTATCCTGAACAAACAGATAATAAACTATTAGTAATAAAGTAGGCTGTACTCATTATCAGCAAGAGTTTGAAATTGGCCATATACTTGACCTCTATTTACTCTATTACTGACTACCTACCTATGTCAGAATATGAAAACAGGACAGCTCAGTGTGACCTTAAAAGAGATTTTGAAACTGTAGCCTACCCATTTCTTCTGTCAAAACACATATCAGATGGAGTTAGTGACAGGCCTGTAGCATGTAGCATGTATCTTACTAGTGCCAGGCATGTTTGCCACTTTGCGTACTGTACCAGACTGATGGTGAGCTTTTTTTTTTTCTCAGACACTGCACAAGCTCCAGATCCAGGCCTCTATTCTGTCCAGTAAAAAAAAAAAAAGGGCAATATAGCAGTCTAATTCTGAATCCAGTATTTTAAAATAAATTAAAGTACTAGCACCCTACAAATTTCAAAAGAAATAAAAGAACAGGTACGTATGTAACACTGCTTGCACACAGTGATTTGTAACTGTCTGCTCTCCCCTGCCCCTCCACCCAGCTACCAATCAGAAGCCTTTGGAGGTGGTGCCTCAGGTTCTTTGTTTATATAAAATGATGAGCAGTTGCTTGGGTAAAGGGATGTCTAAAGGGGGTGGGGAGCAGGCAGAAAGTATGGCATTACCATTAGGGTAAATTATTTAAAAAAAGGTGTAAACTATTTTTTTTTCATTATTTATTTTAGATGCATTTTACCCCATGTAAGCTAGTGCCTGGGGTGACTATTTCCTTCACCCCGCCCTTTCTGTGCTACTGGGGTGGTATACCACTCTGCCATTCAGTATTGCATCCCATTGTCCAGTATAGCAGCAGAATTCCAGATTCAGTAATGTTTTACCTGTCTTTTAACGGACATAGCAGTACATTCTTGTTTTGGCTTGTCAGGATTTTTTTCAGCAATAGTTATGAATAGTACTTGTGTAATGTGCTTAAGATGCTGGATAATTAATCTTTTTTTTCATTTTGCATTAACAGGGAAAGACAACTCTCATCCTGAGATTTCTTGACAGGTAAATATTTTTAATACATATTAAGCAGTGTTTTTCTTCTTTTGGATACAGGTGAGAACTCTATGATACCACATTCAGCTTGACTGGTGGTACCGTCTCTCATATTTTAATTTTTCCTTTTATTAGGCAACTTTCATTAATGCAGCTCTGTTACACTATGATGGTGCGTGCATAAGTAAACACGTCTGATGTTTCTGGTTCATGACTGCATGGCATGCATACTCTACCTCTTTATGTACATAATGAAAAAAGTTTGACTTGCAGCTACATGCTGGAGAGGTCATCAACTTTTAATAACACATTTTAGCATTTTCATAGAATAAATATGATCATGTAGTTGCATTTGGTCAAGTCAGTGAGATGCTCCTTCTTCTAAAGAAATTAGAAACTAACTACTTTCATGATTATACTCCAAATAAAGCCAAGTATTCATTCATAAATAAATAAAAAAATGCCCTGTTGAGTGACAGCCATAAAGTAAACATTATTTTTTCAGGAGTTTTGATACCTTCTTGTTGGCTCGTGACTTCTCATAGTCTTCGATTAAGGAGTAAACCTCTGACACTTTCTGAGTGACCTGTATTGATGGTCAACTTTTGCTTATTGATCAAGTCTTTAAAGTTGTTTCCACAGAAGAGGTTATGGCAACCAGAAAGATGCTTTGTTGCTCTGTCCTCCCCAACCTGTTGCTGATGTAGTCCATCACCAGTATGAGCAGCAGTGGGTTATGAGCTGAACGCTGATGTACCCCACTTCTACTGGGGACCCCTCTGTGAGACCAAGCACTCTTTGCACTTGTGTCATTGGGTCTCTATACATAACCTGCACAAATTCCAGCAATGTTTCCTAGGCTTCAAACCTATGCTTTCCACCAAGTGTAGGACTGCCCAGTTGGACTACTTCTCATCTTTAGCTTCTTCTTCAGTATCTGTCTCACCACAAACAGCAACCCAGTTTTGCTGCATCCAGATCTGAATCCAAACTGCTAATCTGTCATCTTGCTTTCTACTGCTCTGTGTATCTATGTGTGTATCACCCTGTCTAGCACTTTCATGAAGTGTGACAGGAGTTTGATACCGCTATGCTGCCCACAAATGTGATTGTCCCCTTTGTTCTTGTACACTGGCACTAAATTTCTTATTCTGTAGTCATCTGGGATACATCTTTCACCAAATACTGTTGTAAGTACCCTCTGGAGCAATTTCTTCTCCAACTCACCCAACATCTTTATCTTATCTGCAGTGACCTCATCTGAGCTTGTTGCCATCCCTGACTTCATTTTCCATAGTGCTGTTCTTACATTTTTTTAGGGTGGGCTCTTCCTGTTTTTATTGTAGGCTGTATATGAGGCTACTGTAGGGTTTTCTTCATTCAGAAGCTGCTGGAAGTAGTATTTTCATGTGCCTTTAATGTCTTGTTGACTGTTGAGACCATCCCTTATGAATGGTGTCTAATGATTATGTTCTTCGTGTTTCTGTCTTTGCCTTGCAAACTGCTAGAGTTCCTTTGTGTCTTCTGGTGAGTAACTTTCGAGAAGCTGAAAGAGTGACTCTGCTGCCTTGTTCTTGTCTATTGCCACTGGTCTCTTAGCCCTCTGTGTTAGACAACCAATATTTCTTCTTAGCCTGGTCTGTCTTCTCTCTTTATTACTTCATAGGTTCATAGATGTGTACTAGACTAAGGACCACTGGGGCCTTTTTAAACGTACCCATGCATCTCAAATCTCTGACAAGTTCTAATAACATCGGTAAGTATAAGCAAGGGCTTGGAAGATGAAACATTTACAAGCAGAGACCTGGGAGATGAACCATTTACAGGCTGCCTTTGTCCACTAGAGACATAGGTGCCAAACCAAGGATGAATTTCCTGTTCCTCATCCAGTTGTCCAAGTTGCATTTGAATTGGGTTAGGGAGAAACTCTGCTTTGAGGAGGTCTGCATATAGCACGTTATTTCCACCCTGAATTCTTTTAGTGGGGAATCTCTGCAAACTTTTTCCTGTACTCACTTTTTGATAACTTTATGAACTCTTAATTCCACCATCAGCTTCCCTTATGTACCTTATTTCCATACCTGGCATAGCAGCATGTCTGTTCTCTAGTCTTCACACATGTTGTTTTGAGATATTGTCATTTTTCTTCAACTCCATGATGTTCTTCGTTTCCCATTGCTGCAGTCCTTACTATTGGGTATAGTCCGCGTCCAGTCGGCCCGAATACCAGAGTATAAGGCTGACGTCGGTCAGGGCGCATTAGACTGACGTCAGTACGTCAGGGTACTAATGCGCATGACCGACGTCATATCCTCAGTCTTTTTTGCCGCATGGTCCGATGCAGAAGCAGTTTTGCGAGTGCAGGTTGGCGTTCTGAAATATTTCCGAAACCGGAGTTTCAGACCGAAACAGAGTTGGCTAAGTACCCCGTTGGGGAACGTTTTGGTTTTTTCTTGCCTCAGTATTTTACCGGATGTCAGAAAAAGTGAATAACTGTATTTCTTGTGGGAAACAGATACCCCATAGGGATTACCATACCTTGTGTATACCTTGTTTAGGGCCTGAGCACGACGTTGTTGGTTGCCGCTCTTGTGCTAGGTTTAACAAACGCACTATTAAGAGGAGGTTAGACTGTGCCAGGTTAGTGTTTGGGAAGCGTTGCAATTATAAAATGCCGTCGGATGCTCCGCGCCCGCTTCATCCAAGAAGCGCAAGGACAAAACAGTGAAGCCTAGGGTTGATGAACCGCAGTCCCGGACGCCGGTTCTTTAGAAGGCTCAGTGGAGCCAGAGGTTTTGCCAGGAGTTTCCATGGAGTCTCAGGCAGAAACTTTACTGTTACAGGATGTGCCTTCTCATGTGGTAGGCCAGGCTGAGGGGCTTCTCAGGTAACTGTTCTTCCCTCTCTTCCCAAGGTAGTTAGAGCCTCTCCTTCTGTTGCCAAAACTTCTTTGAGAGGTAGGCCTAGTTCAGCTTCAGTGGGGCTTCTCCTAGCATTTCGGGTTCTGTACCCAAGAAACATATGCTTAAAATGGCAGAAGATTTGATTACTATGATTAGAGGTTCTATGCCCCCGCCTGATAAGAGGCCTAGGGTGGAACCGCACTTTGATAGTTTTGAACACTGTTCAGAGGCTTCAGAGTCTTCTGCGGAAGACTTGCAGGAGTATCCTACTTATTCTGATTCTGATGTGGATGATTCCACTCCTACAGCTTCTCCTCCTGAGGATTTCTCATTTTCAGAGACTCTGCATTCCATGAGGGAGCACTTTAAATGGGAAGGCCAGGATTACTCTGATTCCAGGAAAAGGCTTAGGGAATTCTTGTTTTTACCCCAGCATAGGCCCTTAGCTATTCCTCCTGTGTTGAATGTGGTGGAAGATGTTTTGCAGAGGCTTCCTGAACCCTGACTCTTTGCCTCCTGCTCCTGTTAAGCCTGATAGGTATTATAGGGTGCCCAAGCTCATAAGTATTTGTTTAAGAGTCCTAGGGCGGACCCAGAAACTGTTTCTCAGGGGCCTAAAGGTGTTAAAGCTTCTGTGGTTAAAAATCCTGTTCCCACTGATAAAGAGGCAAGGGCTTTGGATAGGTGGGGAAAGAAAGTGTATACTTCTTCCACTCTAGCCATGAGGCGTTGAATTGTCAGTTTCACATGCTAAAATATCAAAATTATCTCCTTTCTCAATTGAAATCTAAGGTGGATGCTTTGGCGGAAGGTATTGAGTGTAAAGAGTTGCTGGATTTGGTTCATGTGTCTGAACAAGTGGGTAAGCATTCTTTGCAATGTGGTTTTGATGCTGTACAGGCCTCCTCGAGGGTGGCTGCTACTAGTTCTGTTCTTCGCAGGCATGCCTGGTTGAAGGATCAGAATTTAGCTGAGCATGTTAAGACAAGGATTTTGGATGCTCCTTTACAGTCTGATGTGTTGTTTGGATCGCCTGTGGAAGCAGTTTTAAAGAAAATGGAGGACAAAGCTAAGTCTATGCAAACGGTTAAAGATTTTTTGCAGGTGCAGCCACCGAAGTTTAGTAGAAATTGGCCTGCTAAGGGGTGGACATATCCTGCTTATGATTCCCAGTCTAGGGGTAGGCCTAGACGTGGTAGGGGCAGGGCTCAAGGTTCTTTTAGGCCTAGATCAGGGAGTTCACCTGCTCAGACTTCTGGTGAGGGCAGGGGTCAGTCCTTTCGTAAACAGACCCAATGACCTGCCTTTTCAGCTGCCAGTAGATTCTCGTCTGGCAGCTCCTTTGGGAGGAAGACTGTCTCTTTTCAAAGAAAATTGGGATTTCATTACTCAAGACAGATGGGTGTTGGATATCATTCACCACGGTTACAGGTTTTATTTCCACACAATGCCCCCTTTCAAAGGCATGCCAGACGTTCCTCCTCCACAAAGAAAAGAGGCTCACAAGCAAGTTTCTCAGTTACTCCAGATGGGGGCCATTCAGCCAGTCCCTGTATCAGAAAGGGGCCTAGGATTTTATTCTCGCCTGTTCCTAGTACCAAAGAAGGGGAACACGTGGAGACCAATTTTGGATTTATCTCTCCTCAACACTTATCTGGACATTCCCAAGTTCAAGATGTTGACGTTACAACAACTTTTACCTCTGCTGGGCAAAGATCACTGGATGGTAACTTTAGATCTCAAGGAAGCTTACCTTCATGTGCCTATAAGGCTAAGTTGCAGGAAGTATCTGCGATTTCGAGCTGGAAATTCTCATTATCAGTTCTCTGCATTGCCCTTTGGCTTATCTACTGCCCAGAGTATTCACAAAGGTTCTGGCTCCAGTGATAGCTTACTTCAGGCTACAAGGAATTCAAATCTATCCTTACTTGGACGACTGCCTGATCCTGGCTCAAGAAAAGGAAGACCTTCTACAGCATCTGGAGTATGTAATAGCAGTGCTAAGATGCCTAGGGTATTCTGTGAACGAAATAAAGTCCAGTCTAGTACCCTCTCAAGACATGTGCTTTCTGGGTGTGAGACTGAATACAGCAGCCCAGATGGCCTTTTTAACCCCGGACAAACAAAAGAGTCTATCACTTTACTTCCATCAACTATCTCATCAGTCCGTGCTGACTGCAAGGTCAGTCCTTCAAGCATTAGGGTTCATGGCATCTTGTATTCTGGTGCTTCCCAATGCCAAACTGCATATGAGGAAGCTACAATGGTATCTCAAAAATGTATGGACACAGCACTGCCAGGATTTGGACACTGTCATTCAAATAATACCTTGCCTTCAAAAAGAATTTTTGTGGTGGGCTCAGGAATGTCACCTAAACAAGGGACTCTCTGTGACCCGGCCAGAGGCAAGTCAGATTTTAACGACAGATGCCTCGGACATTGCTTGGGGAGCTCATCTAAATGGAAAGTGGATACAAGACAAGTGGCCTGTCAGACTACAGCATCTACATATCAACATGAAGGAGATGTTAGCAGTCCAGTTTGCATTAATGGCTTTCAAGGAGTTACTTCTTCCAGGACAGGTGTTGATTCTAACAGACAACACAACTGTCATGTGGTACATCAACAAGCAAGGGGAACACATTCTTATCCTCTATGCAGGCAAGCAATGATTTTATGGGAGACTGCGCTAAGCTTGCAACTAACTCTTCAGGCAAGGTTTCTGCCAGGAGCACAGAACTCCTTAGCAGATGTGTTAAGCAGACAAATTATGGATCCCCACGAGTGGAAACTGGATCTTCATGTATTTCAGAAATTGACAGTGTCATGGGGAACTCCAGACATAGATCTGTTCGCTTCTCCACTAAACCACCAGCTGCCAAAGTATTGCACAAAGGGGTTTCATCACACAGCTTGGAAAGTGGATGCTCTGTCTTTCAGTTGGAAAAACCTTCATGTGTATGCCTTTCCACCTCTGCCTCTTCTTCCAAAGGTACTATTAAAGGTCAGACAAGACAGGCCAAGGATGATTTTGATAGCTCCAGATTGGCCTCGGCAACACTGGTACCCACTACTACGGAGTCTGGTAAAGAAGCCTCCATGGCCTTTACCTCTGATTCCCCATCTGTTATCTCAGAAGGACGGTCATCTGCTCAATGTCAAGCTTCACTCTCTTCATCTAACAGCCTGGCATATTCTATGTTGAAACACAGCAGGTCTCAACTTCCTCAACAAGTTTTAAATGTGATTATGGAAGCTAGAAGACCTAGTACAAGGAGAGTGTACGCAGAAAAATGGAAGAGATTTTTATTTTGGAGTACAGCAAAGAATTTGGAGATTTCTGAGCCTAATTTGAGTGGGGCTCTTCAATATCTTACTGAGTTATTGGACAAAGGTTTGTCCTTCTCTTCCATTAAGATTCATGCTGCAGCAATTTCAGCTCACTATGATTGTGACCCACCTTTGTTTTCGCATCCTTTGTTCAAGCAGTTTCTTAGAGGGCAAAGAATATAAGACCCCACGTAGAGCTCCTACTCCTGCTTGGGATCTCAATTTTGTGTTGGAAAAACTTACTCTACAACCTTTTGAGCCTGCAGCTACTGCTGAATTGAAATACTTGTCATGGAAGACTGCTTTTCTGTTGGCTATTACTTCTGCAAGAAGGGTGTCTGAGTTGCAGGCCCTTATGGCAGTAGAGCCCTTTTTTGATTTTCCATAAGGATAGGGTATCATTACGTACTAATCCTTCCTTTATGCCTAAGGTGGTTTCTAGTGTGGCTTTAAACCAAACTATTCATTTGCCTACGTTTTATGCAGACCCCCAAAATAAAGGGGAAAAGATTTTGCACACTTTAGATGTACACAGGCAATTGCGTTATTATTTAAGCAGGACTAAGGATTTTAGGCAGTCTCAGCAGTTGTTTGTTTCTTTTGCTTTGAGTTCACAGGGCAAGCCTGTGTCAAAACAAACTATTTCTAGGTGGATTGGCTTTGCATTGCATTTTGTTATTCCCATCATGGCAAGGAGATTCCAGCTGGGATTAGGCCTCATTCCACTAGGGCTACTGCCACTTCAACAGCATTTCTAAGGGGGGTGGCAACTAAGGATATTTTGGAAGCAGCTACTTGGAGTTCAGTGCATACTTTCTCTAAGCATTATCACCTTCCTATCTACTCTAAGTCTAGGGCTGGTTTTGCCACAGCTGTTTTGCAAGGCATGTTGTCAGCTCCTACTTCTTTATGATTTGCCAGCCTCCCTTACCTCTGCTTTGGGATTCTACCCAATAGTAAGGACTGCAGCAATGGGAAACGAAGAACATAGTACAGTTTTGTACCTACCATAAATGTAGATGTTCGAGGATTCCATTGCTGCAGTCCAATTTACCCTCCCTCCTTCCCCTCTGTGTTTAGGGGTGGTTGTGTAGGTGAGTTTACATGCTTATATTTTTGTATATATTCTTGTATATATTGTACATGTTTTTGGTGCAGGTATTTTGGGCCTTGTCTTTTTAGGGTCTTCTGACATCTGGGGCAAGAAAAGACTGAGGATATGACGTCGGTCATGCGCATTAGTACCCTGATGTACTGACGTCAGTCTAATGCGCCCTGACCGACGTCAGCCTTATACTCTGGTATTCGGGCCGACTGGACGCGGACTATACCCAATAGTAAGGACTGCAGCAATGGAATCCTCGAACATCTACATTTATGGTAGGTACAAAACTGTACTTTTCTTCTTCCTCCTCCTCCTGCGGTGCTAGAACATTGAATATTTCATTGACCTCTTGCGCTTTCACTCCAGTCAACTTCCATGTATTTAACCTAGTATCTCTTGACCTTAGAGCCTTGTCTAACCATTGCTTGTAGCTCATTGTAGCCACTGGTGGTTTATGTTGCAAGCCAGTTGTTTTACAGACGATGACCTTACAATGTCTGATACTACCCAATGTCCTTTCCTTACTAGGAGGAAGTCTGCTTGGGTTGCATTTTGGCCACTCTTGTAGGTGATCTTGTGACTGTTCCACTTGCTAAACCATGTGTTGGCTGCCATGAATCCATTTGCCAGACAAAAGTCTAGAATGGCCATTCAGTCTTTATTTCTGTTGTCCCACCCATGTGGAATCAGGGAGTCCTCGTATCCTTTTCTACCTCTCTCAATATGAATATTCAGGTCTCCCATTATCAACATCAACCCCTGGTGCCTTGCTTTATCTAGTATGGCCTTCAGCTGCTGCCTGAATGCACTCTTTTTCTTGCAGTCACAACTCTGCTGGGGGGCATAGGCTGACATAATGAATACTGGCGCTGTCTTTTCACTGGAGTCTAATTACCATGAATGTTCAGCAGACTGCCCTTCACCACAATTCCCACACCATTTCTTCTCTGTCCCCCCTTCAGCAGTAGATTCTGGATCCCAAGTCAAGTGGCTTTGCCACATTCCATCCATCTTGTTTCCTGGATACACTGGATGTCCAGTGTCTTTCTTGCCATCATGCCTTCTGCTGAGTAACTTTCATCAGTAAGTCGATATTCAGTGTAGCAATCCTTAGTTTATGCCCATGTTTGGCAGGTTGATTGGTTTGATGTCATTCTTTCACTCAGTAGAGCTATCCATGGTAACCCAGACTGGACACTGTAGACACTGTCTGGCCAGTAGTATATTGACCCACGGCTGCTGGGCTTTATGACAGGCAAACACTTGCATATCTTGCAGAGGATACGGGTGGTCTAGAACAGCACCCCATCCACATAAGTTAATCCCTGTCCATATTCAAGCACAACTTAGATCTATGGATGGGAAACAGAACATTTACCCTAAGACAGCCCCTTGTACTACCTGTACTACAGTGGACAGAGGCAGCTACTAAATGCTTCATTCCATGCATGGGTCCCCTCACATTATCTACGGTTTGATCCCAGTAATTCTCATTAGGGGTAATGTATAATTATTGACCAAGGCCAGTCTCTAATCAAATGAGACAGGTTAATTCAAGCACAAAAAGGGAAATTGGCTATGCTTAAAAATGGCCCACAAGGGCAGCTAGCCTAGTACTTGCCTGTAAACACTGAACAATAGAGACACATAGAACCCTCCCACCATTAACATGAGTCCATGACATAGGTCAGATTTATCACTTGCAAATCCCCATGCTAATTTTTGATGACATTAGTCAATGTGACCAAATTACACCATTGAGTGACAAGCCCTGATGTAGTGTGGAGACTGTGATCCATATCCTCCTACCTAGAGAATATTGTGCACCACAGTTGATGCCTAAAGTGGTTGGCTTATACAACCGTTCCCTGAGTAGTCACCATGTAGAATCTTTGCTGCACCTCAAGACCCCCACAGAAACACAGGGTGAACACGCAGACTCCACACAGGCATTCACTAGAGGACAGGCTTGAACCCTGTACTTTGTGCTCAGAAGGCAAAGATCTCGACCATTATGCCAGTCCTAATGCCTGCAAATAGTTGATTAAGTGTTAAAGCGACATCTGTAGTTGGCCTTCACAGTCTTGCTACAGATTTTATTCGATCTTGGTAGTTTACACCTTAAGTTAGGTTGCTCCTATGATTAAGATGATTCTAAGCCCAGTGCACAGTGTAATTTCATATTAGTTTAAAATAAAGCCACCAAAATCACTCCAGTATGAAATACCAAATCCTTTATTTTTTCACAAGTAAGTGCTTTCATCATCTTACACCTAACAGACTTCATCATGCTTGATAAACAAACAAAATGCTGATGCATTTGTATTGCAACCACATAAATCCAGATAAAGACCATTTAAGGACACGCCAGTAACTTCAAAGCAAACCGGCACATGCTACAACTCTATAAATTAAGTAATGACTAATTCAAGTTTAGAAGTGTAAAAAAGCTCATGAATATATACACTAAAGCAAAACTGTATGTAAGGATAACATTGATTATTAGTGTTTAAAGGCCGTGATTTCAAAATGCATCTGATATTTTAAACTTCATTCAGATCAGTAAATGTGCAGCATCTAGCAATACTTGCTTTTTTTTTTTTCCAGCTCCAAAGCATTGTCACTCCCCGGCTGTCTAATATTACCTTTAAAAGAAGACATAGTGTGACATAAACTACATTGGTCATTGTAGTATCTCTCATATGACTATTTTTATATTGGTAAAGCTAGTAAGAGGTTAAAGAAGTGGGAGTATGAGCAATCGGTATGCATTCAAAAAGATTGGTACCTGTGGTGCTCTGAGAGAACATAGTAAGGGATACAACTCTTCTAAGAAATGTGTTTTATTTTTTGTCTCTGAATGGATAACGTTAAGCAGTAAAAGATTACATTAAAGTACTAATCCCATTCCTTGTATTTCATCTTATGTTAATGTGACTATACATTAAAACTGTTGTTTACACTTGCAAATTTTCATTATTCGTGTTTGTGATTTTTTTTATGAGTGGCATGCCTGTTTTTACTGATGCAGTTGTCATGGCTTTAATTGGATTTGTATATTTACTTTATAAATCAGTCAACATTTTGTTTATTTATGAACATTTTTAAAGTATGTTAGGTGTATCGTGGAAAAGAAAAAAGGATATCATATTTTTACTTGGTTGACTTTTGCAGTTTTATTTTCTTAGTTCACTTTGTTGTGTTGAATGATTTTGATTAATTTCATATTAAACTGGTATTTACAGTTGAAAATGTTTTCTGTTTTTGTGACCATTAATGTTGTTGTGTCTTTCTGCTTTTCCCGGTTAGGGTTCGCCACAGTGGAACTCCGGTCCGCTAATGATTTGCAGTAGATTTTTACGTGCTGACTATGTTTTATTGGTGCTGTGTGCTTAAAACAGAAAAAAATATCACACAGACTTCACGAACAACTAATACACAATATAAAAGAAATTCAATGCTTCTTACAGGAATGGTGTGGTAATACTCAGACTGACATGAGAATTTTTCCAGTTTTAAAGGGCACTTGCCTTCTAATTAATGATGCATGGTAGTGCTTTGAGACATTTACTTAGAAAAGTGATACGTTTAATAAAGTTTCTTAAGTAAAACCTAGTAGGTTACTGTCTGCTTTCTCATGAAGAATATCCATTTCCATTTATTTTATAGTAGGTCCAATTACTTGAATTTCAATTTGTAAATATTTTGCTTAGTGCTGGCAGATGTATGTCTATGCAATAAATTCAGTGTATTACAAAGCTGTATATTTTTTATTATGGTACCACCCGGAAAATTCTTTCCTTCCATGTGCCAAAGCATGAGGTACATAAGTGACATATGATTGCAGAACCCTCAGAGTTTCTTTGCCTCTAGTCTGAATGCAGCATTCCATATTCATTCTGTAGGTTGTATGTCTAGGTATAAGTCACCAAGCCTTGAGCAGATAAGTACCTCACTGGGGACTTTCTTTTCTTTAGCTTGTACATGTCATCCAGAAAGAGGAACTATGAATGTAGGAGTCAGATTCCACATAAGGACAGGCATGATAAGTGCCTTTTGTATTTAGGTGTGGAACAAAACCATAAAGAATGTTCTGTTTGCCAGACCTTTATTCCTATGACCTGTCTTTCCTCTTTTTCAGTGTACCAGGAAAATCAGCACCTTAAACTCCTTGCTCAAGGAACCATGGCTTCTGAAGCTTCTTGCCCAGATGTCCAGCGAACTCTGAGGTTGAAGTTGAAGAAATGAAAACCAGAAACTTCTGCTGTTCAGCCTCTGCTGGATGTCTCCATTGTGTCCGATGAAGAGACCTCAAACTGTCTGATTCTGATGCTTGTCCCTCCTGTCATGACCCAGTTGGTGGCCAATACAGGGCATGACCTTGGCTGGTAATTTCAGAAGAGCTTAGGCAGATTCTGCAAATTTTAGTAAGTGAAGAAATCTCAGATTTCTCAATAGAATTACTCCAGGGTTCAGGACCTCAGAGATTTGTCAAGGCAGGCATCCCTTTTAAAAAGAAACAAAAAACAAGACATGTTGCTCCTATTGGTAAGGACCTTCAAAGGGAATGGCAAGATTTTACCCAAGGTCTTTTTTAAAGCTTTGATTGCTTTGAAGCCTTCTCAGGAGTCGTCAGTGCCTTCCCCTATAGGACTTCCTTCTATTTATATCCTTCAGAAATGATTAAGGAGACTTCTTCTAATGAAAAAAGGAGCCTTTACTTTATTCATCCCAGCTTCATTCACCATTTGCTTTGAGTTCTGATGAGCAGACTCACTTTCCCCTGATTCCCCAGTGGAAGAACTTTCTTTTTGAGATACGGTTCTTAAAATGATCAAACATTTTAAGTGGGAAAGTTCTCGGATATCTGAGGTTCAAAAAGATATTATGATCTTCTGCAGATTGACTCCACTAGACCTTCTGCAGTGACTCCTGTTCTGGCCCTGTTAGACACCTTTACATCTGTTTCTCAAACTCTTAACTCTCAGTCTCTGCTTGTAAAAAGCTGGATAGGTTTTATAAGGTTCCTGAGGCTCAGAATTTTCTTTATAAGAATTCCTCATCAGACCCTTCTCTCATTTCTCTCTCAGCTGACAAGCTCACTAAGCTTCTTGTTTTTTTGAAACTCTTGGCATCTGGCAAGGGTAGCAGAACTATGGACAAATATGCCTCTATTACCCTGGCTTTTAGGACCATCAGTTATCAGAGGCATATGACCAGATATATAGTTTCCCCTCTTCCAAACTGGGGAGAATTTTTAGCTGACTTGCCTGAGTCTGAACTCTTTCTTTGCTCAGTTCTGCTTCCAAGTAGATAGTTCTTCACTTACTTGTGACTGTAATACCACTAATGCTTCTTCTAAAGCAACTGCATCAGGGTCAGTTATTAGGAGCTATTTCTGGCGTAGGGTTCAATCCCTTCCAGAGGATGTAAAGGTAAATTTATTAGATTCTTTACTGGGTGCCTAGAATGTGTTTGGCTTTGCTGCTGCAAAGCTGTTTAAAGTGTTGCAGGTAAGGTCATGCAAGATCTTAAATAGATGTTTCTTTCCCCTTTTCCTAAGTACCAAAGGAATTATACATCTAAAGTGTGTCCCTTTGTGCGTAAGCATCCAGAACAACCCTTAAAGGTTAAAAAATCATCTAAAAGTTTTTTTTTCCTCAAAAAAAAAAACAATTCACGACTGTAGGGGGAAATAATGTTCCTTTTGAGACAAGATGGCTTCCATTTGACTATGTTTCTCTTTCCCATGACCATATTCCTCTATCTCAAAGATTGTTTCTGTCCTTTCCCATTTTGGAGAAGATCGCAATAGACAAAATGGTTCTGTTTATAATTCACAGTGGCTACCACATGGTGTGGCAGTCCCTTCCTCCCTTTTCAGGCATTTCTCAACCTACTCTTTACCAGTTGTTTAATCCAAGATCTTTTGGCCGAAGGTGCATCCAGCCAGCCAGTGCATCTTTACCAGAAATGCAAGGGTTTCTATTCTGTATTGTTTTTAGTTCCTAGGAAGGAGGGTTCTTGGAGACCCATTCTAGACCTCTCCTTTTCAACACTTTTCTGGAAGTTCCCACTTCAAAAATCTTGACTCTTCAGTCTCTATTTCCAAAGTTTCTTCAGGCCTTTCTGGTTCTTTCTGGACTTGAAGGATGCCAATCCCTGTATTCCTTTTCATTCTCTTTTCAGAAAATGTTACAGTTATCTGTATTTCCTTGCATTCAGTTCTCTGCTTTGCCATTTGGTCTTTCTATAGCCCAGAGAATATTTACCAAATGTCATCGCCTTTTTCAGACTTCATGGTGTTCAGATTATTTCCTACTTGGATAACATTTTTATTCAAGCTCATTCTCAGCAAGCTCTTCTGAAGGACCTTGAATTTATGATCCTTCTGCAGTCTAAGATTTACTGTAAGTCTGAAGAGGTCAGTTCTGATGCTTTCTCAGGACCAGTATTTCTTGGTTTGCAGAATTCAAACTCATACTATGACAGCTTTTCTTCCTCCTCCCAAGGTCCTCTCTGTGACAGCTTTTTTCAGTACCTTCTTCCTTTGCAAGAGACCTCATCAAGCTTGTTTCTAAGAGTGCTGGGGTTTATGGCATCCACTATCCCTATGGTTCCATTTGCCAGCTCTATATGAGGAAGTTCCAGTGTATCTGAAGACAATTGGAACATTGTTATCCTCTGGATTTCAGAATTTTTCTCTTGCCTTGCCTAAGGAAGGAATTTCTTTGGTGGATCAACCAAATGTCTCTAAACCCAGGACTTACTTTTCTAGTATCTCCCGCCACTTAGGAACTTGTTTCCAGATATTTCAGACCTTACCTGGGGGGCTTGTTCCAACAGTATCAGGACTCAGGGAGTCTGGTCTCCTCAGGAGGTGAAAGAGCATATCAGTGTCAAGGAAATGAAAGCTTTGATCCTAGCTCTTCAGGCCCTGCATTACCTCTGATCTCTAGGTCCACTCAGGGTCTTTACGACAACACCACTGTTATGTGGTACATGCAAAAACAAGGGGGACAACGTCTTACCACATTTGTAGACTAGCCCTCATAGCATGGGACATTGCCTGAAGAATCAACTAATGGTCTATAGCAGTTTATATTCACTTAAAAAATGTAGTGGCAGACAATTTGAGCAGATCCTCATGAGTAGATGTTACAAAGAGAGGTTTTCCTGGACATTGTTCATCGGTTGGGTATTCCTCAGGTGGATTAATTTGCATCCCTTCAAAACAGACTATGCTCCCCAGTTCTGTTCAAGAGTGCCAAGTCCACTGGCTTGGAAACTGGATGCCATGTCTTTCTGTTGAAGAGGGAAGCTCCTATATGCATTTCCCCCTCTTTCTCTGTTTCCAAAAGGTTGGACAGGTCCAGAATCTTGTTGGTAACTCCCATTTGACCCAGACAACATTGGTTTCCTATTATTTTTCAGTTGGCCAGGGACAATCATTGCAAGTTACCTAACAGGATGGATCAACTCACATAGGATAAGGGCTGTCTAATTTACCCATGTCTTTGTACCCTACAATTGGCTGTCTGAATGATAGAATTTTAATTCCTTTTAGGCACTGTTCTTCTGAGGATGTATTTCAGGTTTTGCAGGAGACAAGAAAACTCAGTACTAGAAAATCTAATGTAGCTAAATGGAAAATATTTTCTTTCCTGGGTTTCACAGCAGTGAACAGGCCCTGCTTTTGGTGAATATTCCTAGTGTTCTTTCCTGTTTGTGTGAGTTGCCCAATTCTGGCTTGGCTTGCTCTTCTGTTAAAGCTCATTTGTCAGCCATTTATGCCTGTCTCCCTTTAGAGCCACGACTTTCTCCTAGATTTGAGGTCAAACAGTTTCTGAAAGGTGACCTTCTTATTAGGCCTCCATGAAAACCCATTTTTCCTTCTTACAACCTGAAATGTTCTTAAAGTTTACTCAGCCACCTTTTGAACCAGCAGCTACTTCCACTTAGAAATTGTGTATCAGGAACTGTTTTTTTGGTGGCCTTTACTTCTTCCAAAAGAGTCTCTGAACTTCAGGCTCTTATGGCCATTCCTTCTTTTCTAGTTTTCTATAGAGATAGGGTGTCTCTAAAAAGCCAATCCTACATCTATGCCTAAGGTGTGTCTTTGAATCCGACTATCCATCTTACCTACTTCTTTTCTTCTCCACAAAATAAAAATGTGAGGAGTCTCCATTCTTTTGATTTACATAGACCGCTCAGATACTGCTTAGATAAGACTAAAGATATTAGAAAATATGAGCAACTTTTTGTTTCTTTTCAGAAGAAGAAATTGGGGTTGCCAGTGTCTGAGCAAACCATTTCTTCTTGGATGTCTAAATCCATTTCCTGTTGTTACTCTTTTCATGGAAATAGCGTCCTACTTCTGTTTGAACTCATTCTACTAGGACGTTTGCCTCTTCTGAAGCTTTTTAAAGGGTCATGATGCTAGATCCATTCAGGAAGCTGCTACTTCTGTCTTCTGTGCATACGTTTACTAAGTACTATAAGTTGGATGTATTTCAAGGACCGTGTATTGCAAGGTTGTGCTAGGTCCATCCCCCATGGTGACTTGGAGGATTCTTCAGTTTCTTCTTCCATCTCCCATTCTGTACAGTAGCTTTAGTACTCTCCCTGTAGTAAGGAATACTGTAACAGTAATTAAGAAAGGACAGAGTACAGTTGTGTAAGAACTTACCATAACAGTAGATGGACTACTTATGACTGTGGCAGTATTCTGTCCCCTCCCTCCTTCCCCTTGTTTTTTTTTTTTTTTCTCTTCTTCCTCTGGCTTAGGGGACTTATCTTTTTTTCCAGATGTACATGTGTGGACATAGACCATTTGGTGTAATGGTTAAGTTTTTTTTGTCCCAAACATAAGGTACAAGGTTCAGTCTTGACCTCCTGCTAGTGCCTGGATGGAGTTTGCATGTTTTCCCTGTGTCTATATACGGTTCATCCCATCTCCAAAAAACTTGCTGAGTGTTTCCATGTCAAACTCTCCAAAGAATGGAACTTAAACCAACCATTTTGAGCATCTACTGTGATGCACAGTATCCTCGTGACAGTAGAACATGAATCACAGACTGCATGTTGTGGCAGGGCTAGCCATTCAGTGGTGTAAAATATAGGTCTAGGTGATTCGGTCTTGTTGACTAATGTCAAATGGGCAAAGGTTTTTGCTAGTGATAAGTGGGTTGAGGACCCGTCCTACTCTCCTACTCTGTCCTATGCCAGGGAGCCATGCTAATGGTGGGGGGTGTATGTGCCCTTATACTGGCCAGTTTTTGTCCACCATAAATCCCAGCAGCCCTGGATCAACAAGTTATTGGCCAGCCAGTGTCCAGTTGCCCAGCTTGGGTCACCTGGGATAACTCTGTTTAGCAAAAACTGGATGTAAAACCAATCAACCTGCCAAACATGAAGTAGGAATTGCTGCATTTAGTGTAGGTCCACTGACAGGATGTAGCTTTGGAGATGGATCACATGATGGTAGCTGGACATCCTGTGTATCTAAGAGACATGATAGAAGGGCAGTATAGGAAAGCCCGTTGGCTTGGGATCCAGAGTCTACTATTTAGGAGGAGGACAGTCTAGAAATGGTGTCAGAATTTTGTTGAAGGAGAGGCTTCAGAAGACAGAAATGTCATCAGAATTAGTAGCAGACTCATAATAATCGCAGTCCAGCCTAAGGATAGAGCAGTATTCATAACCTCAACCTATGCCCCACAGCAGGGTTGTGGCACTGAGGAAAAAGAGTGTATTCAGTCAACAGCTGCAGGGCCTACTACATAAAGCAGGACAACAGGAACTGGTGTTGATAATGGATGTCCTGAATGCACGTCAGAACAGACAGAACAGGATATGAGAGCTGCGTGGGTTCATATTGGTGGGACAAAAGGAATAAAGAAGAGGAGGCCATTCTAGACTTCTGTCTGGCAAATGGCTTAATAGTACCCAACACATAGTTTGGAAAAAGAGACAGTTACAAGATCACATATGAGAGTGGCCAACATACAAGTAAGGTAGAATTCCTTCTAGGAAGAAAAGGGCACAAGGGTAGAATCTGTGATTACAAAGATATCCCCAGTGAAACAAATGGCCCACAGCATAAACCACTGGTCACCACAATCAGCTGCAAGCAATGGTCAGATGAGGCTCTAAGGTCAACAGAGACCATGCTGAAGACCTGAAAGTTGACTGGAGAGACAGCACAACAGTTCAAGGACTTACTAAGGGCTGTAGCACCTCAAGAAGAAGAGTAAATAGGTGGAGTTGAAGAAGAATGGCAGCACCTCAAAACACCATGTGTGAAGACTACAGAACTGATATGTGGCCAAGCCAGTATATAAGAAAAGCTGGTGGTAGAATGCAGAAGTCCAGAACGTCATAAAAAAAAAGAAGGCATGCAGGAAAAAGTGGGAGAAAGGAAAGCCAGACCTGGCTAGTAAGGAATACTGGTTGGCTAACAAAGAAGCTAAGAAAGGAGTTTCAGTAGCAAAGAACAAGACATCAGAGGCACTCTACTAGCTTCTGGTAAGCAAGTCAGTAGATTGCCCAAAGAAACTATATCAGTTTGGAAGGCAAAGACAGAAAGATAAAGAAGATAGTCAGACATCTTTCATAAATTATGCCGACAACAACCTGCTCACCAGTCCACAGGGCATCAGAGGCAGATGGAGGAGTACTGTTAGCAGCTTTTCAATTAATAAAACCCCACAGAAGCTGTACTGCCCAAGATGCAGCCTATGATGAAAAAAGAAGAGTATCCCACCATAAAAGAAGTAAGAACAACACTAAGGAAAATTAATTGAGGGAATGCAGCAGGCTCATATGAGGTCACAGTGAATATGATAAAGATGATAGGTGAGATGATGAAAAATGGCTCTTGAAGGTGCTCATAGCAGTATGGAGATAAAGGCGTATCCCAGATGACTGGAGAATAAGATTACTAGTGTCAGTGTTAAAGAACAAAGGGACCATTCACAACTGCAGCCAGAACAGAGGCATCAAACTCCTGTCACATTGAGTGAAAGTTCTGGAGAAGTGATTGATAAACAAATACACAGAATAGTAGGAAGCAAGACAGGAGATGAGCAATTTGGATTCATATCAGGATGCAGCACAACTGACCTGATGTTTGCAATGAGACAGATAGTTGAGAAAAAGCTAGAAATTAGGAAATGGTACAACTTGGGCATTCCTAAACTAGGAGAAAGCATATGACAAGGTCCCAAGAAAGTTTGATTTGGGCATTCCTGTGATGGTTCAAAGCCCCAGAAACAGTGTTAGAGTTGGTGCAAGCCAAGGATCCAATAACTCAAGTACGAACAGTACTCTGTCTCACAGAGGTTTTCCCAGTGGGAATGGGGGTGCACCAGGGTTCAACTCTGAGCCCACTGCTGTTCATACTGGTGGTGGACTACATTTGCAAACAGATAGGAGGAGACAGATCAACAAAATCACTGTATTCAAATGATTTGGCATTACAGGCAGACTGTGAGTAAAAACTTCAGCAAAGTATAGGAGAATAGAATGCAAAATGGAAGGCATGTGGGATGAAACTAAGTATAGATAAAACAGTTGTAATGGCAGCAGATGGCATTCAAAGGAAGCTGAGAATTGAGATAGAATGGAAACTAGCAGAAGAGGTTAAAAGCTTCAAGTATCTGTGAGGGGTGGTTGCCAAGTATCTGTGAGAGGTGGTTGAGGAGAAGGGAAGTCTGAATGAGGTGGCCAAAGCTAGAATCAGAGGGGTTGTAGCCAACTGGCACAGAGTGTCAGTTGTATATGACACAAAGAAGCTGAAAAGTAAGGTGTACAAAACAGTGGTTTGACCTTTGAGTTCAGGTACCTAGGCAACGAGACATTTCCCTGTGGTACATTTGACTGGGCACACATGGCTAAAGTGGCATTCACCTGCAAAAAAAATATGGCTGCTGCAAACTCCCTGTGGGCAAAGAGAAGAATATGGTGTCATGCCCACAACTTCAATAACCAAATGCAAAGGGGGAAAATCATGTCCATAGCCTCCATGGCAACATTAGACAGCAGGCAGTATGGCAGGTATCAACAGCAGGCTGGCCAGTGGGCATTTCAGTGAAAATAAAAATATAGGGCAGAATGGGCAACGGTGTATGTGGACCACTAATCCCTTCAAAGGGTCTAGGGAACATTACTTAAAATGCATACTGGAGCATTAATGTGACTACAGTAGCATGCAGGATTTCCTCCATGCTGTAGCACACTTCTACATGTTGTAGTTATATAAACCTGTATTGTACACTGGACACAACACTTATTACTTCTTCTACCCTCATGCACTTTGTTATTAAAGCTGCAGTGTGTGCTTCTTTTTGCCCACAAGGAGTCTGCAACAGCAATGTTTCTCTGCAGTTAAATGTTACCTCAGCCATGTGTCCCCAGCCAAATGTATCACAGGAAAATGTATCACTGCCTAGGCACCTGAACCCATGGCCAGTACTTCAGTATGGTACAGAAACCTGGGCAGTAAAAAGAAGAGCAGTTGAGGAAGCAAGAGGTTATGGAGATGAAGTGCTCAAAATGGGTGATATGGTGCATACTGTGGGACAGACGAAGAAAGGAGGACATAAGAGCAGAAGCCAGAGTAGCTCCAATTGCAGAAACTGTCAGAGAGAGCAAATTGTGGTGGTTCAGTCACATGAGCAGAAAAGCAGAAGACAATCTGGTGAAGATGATTTGGGGAAGACAAAAAGAAGGTAAGAGGAAATGAGGACATCCTGCAAATGAGGTGGATGGATTGTGTGAGAGAAAGCCTGTGACAGTCAGGCATCAGTGTTGAAGAAGGCAGCAGAGTGGCATTGAATAGAGAGAGATGGCAACAGTTGACATGGCACCCCAATCATATGGCATCCCAATCCCATGTAGAAAAATGGAAAAAAGGGGGATAATGATGATGATGATGATGATGTTGAAGATGATGTACATGTATTGTCTTCTTTTATTCATCATCTTCTGCTCCTGTTCTTTTGGGGCAGTTCACTTCAGAGAATTATGTGCTCATATGTCACTTATTTACCTCACACTTCAGACGTGCTGCATACATCTAATGTTGGAAACATGAAAGGGCCCAGGCTTTGGTATGCTGGTTGGACATATGGCTACCCTTCACAGGACATTCTTGTAGTAAGGAATACTGCATCAGTGATAAGTAGGATATTTAGTCTTATGGTAAGTTCTTACTTAACTGTACTATGTGTGATCACACAGAATAATTTGTTCACTTTCCATCAATGTTGTGGAGTATTTCTTTATTTTTCAAGAAGACGGGCAGCCTTTCTTCAGCATTTATTAATTAAACAGCTAAGTGGGTTTGTCACTATATATATATATATATATATATATATATATATATATATATATATATATATGTGTGTGTGTGTGTGTATATATATATATATATATATATATATATATATATGATAAATGAAGTACTTCATATGCACAATAATTTCGTGTAGCAGTCAAACCAGCATTTTAACACCTTTACAGAATTATCACTTAAAATATAGGCACATATTCACAGTTACAGACATTATACATCACATATATTCTTTAGAGCAATTACCATCAATTGAACATTACATAAATTGCTCAGTTCCTGCCTTCCCTTAAACCTCACTCCACTTTCAAAACAGTATTCTGCATGTACTGTTCCCTCAAGTTTCATTTTTTTCTGTGTAATTTGCTCCTGCCCTTTTCTAAAGATCCTACTTTTAGTTCTTTTATCTCTGTTACAGTATTCACAACTTCAAATACAATTTTTTTTGATAGCCACCATAATTAAACTTAACAAGGCCTTGCTATTTCTAGGCAATTCAGATCCTGTGTCCCAGCCCAAAAAGTAATTTGCGTAGTAGCACCGGTTTGCTCACCCAGTATTTTTGACAGTGTACTCTGTAGGGTAGGTGTGACAGCTCATTACACTCCTAAGACATGTGTTCCCAGTTTACTACTTTCTTCCCCATTACACCTCCAGCAGTTGAGTGTAAAATACCTATTCAAACACTTTCTAGCAAAAATCCTAAATCTTCTATACTTTTTGCATATTTGGGAGCCATATATGTTCTTCTGCTACTTGTAAATTTCTTATCAAATCTTTTTCCAATCTTTTCTGACCTCCTCCAATTGATTCCTATAGTTATCTTGCAATATTTTATATGCCCTACTAATTATCCATTTTTAAAAGCAACTTCTGTTCTAGCTTCAACTAAAAACTCTACCAGAGTTTGTGTTTCATTTAGGATTCCTCTATCCCTTTCTCTTTACCTATACTGCGATATAAATCCCTGGTAGGGAAGGCAGTCTCTGGCCTGCAATCCAAATGTCTTTGTGCCCTCTTCCCATTCTTTTACCTTTTCCTCTCTAATTATATGTTCCCAATACCTTGGTTCCTTTGCCAGCTTCTTCCAGTAAATTTCAGCCCCCTCATGGCTATTCTCTGTACCTCAATTGCAGTCATCCCTGTTGGCAGTGTCTCCTTTTTCCGTTTACGTGCTGGCTTAGTTCTTGGAATACTTTCTGCTATTTTGATATACTGTTCTGTATGACTGTTATTCTCCTTAAAGATCTGCTTCCAAAATCACATTTGTTCCTTATTTCTTGAATTACCCCCCACTTCATTATTATCCTTTGCACTTTGAATTGTAGCTTTCTGGTTGTGTTATGTATATGAGCTCTAACTGTAGCTCTAAAATATCCCTTCAAAACCGGTAATTTTAACCCACCTTGTTCTGTTGGAAGGATCAGCTTATCCCACTGGACCCTTGCTCTCTTCTCCACCCAGATAAAATCCTTCAACTCTTTATTAATCTGCAACTTGTCAAGTGATTGATAAAAATGCACCTCACCTATATATATAATGCTAAAGGGACTAAAACATTCTCCCTGCTTGTATCTTATTATCCATATCTCTAGGCAAGAGCTTCCATTTTTACAGTTTTTGTATTATCTACTTTAATGCATATTCCTAAATACTTAATTTTATTGTGTCCCCTAAATATGGGTGTTGCTAAACCAACTTATGTGCTGGTACATAGTGTACAGCTATAGCCTTTGTTTTGTCTTCATTCATTTTATATCCTGAAAAGACTTGAAACTGTCTAAGAATGTTCCACAACATGTATGTATCCTTTTCTGGTTCCATGTGGTACAAAATAATATTGTCTGCAAATAAAACCAACTTTTCTTGATTACCATACCAATTATATCCTTGAATTTCTGAGTCGTTCAGTTCCTTTGCCAGTGGCTCTAAATATAAAACAAATAACAAAGGGGAAAGAGGACACCCCAGTCTGGTTCCTGTGTTCTGACACAGCTTATCAGAGAGGAACGCTCACACTTTAATTTTTGCTTCCAATTCCTCATATATCCCCCTAATTAACCCTATTATTGTATCAGGGAATGTAAATGCTTCCATTGCCCTACTCATATAATCTTACCTTACTCTGTCCTATGCTTTCTCTGCATCATGACCCACCAAAAACAGCGGTATTCTTTTACATTCTGCTTCCCTCTGGATCATCATTGTTCTGTTAATGTCAAATGTTTGCTTCCCCTCTACAGAATCACACTGATGCATATGTATCAATTTTGTCACCATCTTTGCCATTCCTTTAGCCATTCTAAACATAAACAGTTTATACTCATGCTTTAAAATTGAAAATGGGCTTATATAAAATTGTGTCTGATGGATTTTTACTGTATTTATAGGTTCATAGGTAGGTACTAGGCTATCTGCCCGAGGGCATTTATAAGCCTAGCCAGAATGTGTCGGCTTTCGCCGCCCCATTGATTAATTAACTGATCCTCTGTCAAGCAGAGCCAATGAAGTGATCCCAGGGTTGTATTTTCTGTTACCCATCCACTCGTCAAGGTTTCTCTTGAAGAGTGTTAGTGAGGGGCTCTGCCTGATGTAATTTGGAATTTTGTTCCAAAGAATGGGAGTCTCTGTGACAGGAATCTATCCCTCCAGCATGTTCTATTTATTGTTGTGGTGAGGTTTAGCTCACTAGAGCGCATGGCTCGCAGTGACTTGGATTTCTTTAGGTGGAGCATGTCCATCAATTCTGAGTTCGACATGGCTTTGTAAGTCAGGCAGAGATCACCTCTGAGTAAGCGATATGCCACTGAGTACTGCTGGAGTTTTTTCAGTTGGGCTGCATAGGACATATGTTTGAGGCCAGTAATCCTCTTGGTGAGGTACTTTTGTGGTCTTTCCAGCTGCTGGAAGTGTCTTGTGAGGTACATCCCAAATGGGGCATTGTACTCTATGATGGGTCTAATGAGTGACGAGTAGAGGGGCACTATAACCTCTTTATTTCTAGATGTGAAACCTTTAGTAATTAGATGGGCCACATAGAAGGATTTCCTAACTACTTTGGCAATATGATTGTCAAAGGAGAGATTACTATCTACCTGGGTCCCCAGATCTCTTATTACCTCTTCTGTATTAAGGGGGCTGTCACCTATGTAGTAATTCGTGGGTGTTTTGTTTTTCCCAAACTGGATGACTATGCATTTTTTGGCATTTAGCTTGAGGCCATGACTTTAACACCAGGTGTCCGTCTCAGTAAGGCCCTTTTGGAGGATGTCCGTGTCAGCCGGAGAGTCAGTTATGGCTCCCAGTTTGCAGTCATCGGCAAACTTGGTTAGCCATAGTCCTCCTGTGTTTTCCTTTACTTCTGAGAAGTATATGCCGAACAGTAGGGGTCCCAGGACCGAGCTTTGCGGGACACCACTTGTGACTGGTTTAGAGTTGGACCTGGAGACCGCTGTTCTTACCATGTGAGTTCTGTCTGTAAGCCAGTTGGCAACCCATCTCGTGACATAGGGGTTTATGTTCAGGCTGGTGAGTTTTTCTGTAATACCCGAGTGGGGAATGGTGTTGAACACCTTGGCGAGGTCAAGGTAGGATGTGTGAACCACCTTTCCCTCATCTATGGCCTTGGTGACTGTCTCGAAGAAGTCAGTCAGGTTTAGTAGGCATGCTCTGCCCTTAACAAAGCTGAACTGGGTCAGGCCAAGCGTTTGGTGGTTCCCAATGTCTTTGTTAATGAGTTCCATGATGATGTGCTCCATAGCCTTGCAGACCAGGCTTGTCAGGCCTATGGGGCGATAGTTACCAGGGTCAGATGTTCATCGTGCATACAGCTGTAGTCATAACAGACGGGTTATCCTGCCGTCAGGCGGGTCCTCGGTCGGCCAAATTCCAAAGTCTAGGTCCGGCGTCGGTTGTCGTCACTTCCTCCCTGATGTCCGTGCGGAAGGGGTATAAAAGAGGCAGCCAACGCCATTTTCTCCAGTCTTTCTTGCCGCACGGTGCCCGAAGCAGAAGCAGTTCGCAAGTGCCGGTCGGCCAGCTCCTGAGATTTACGAAAGTATTTCAGCCAAAGTCTTCTTGAAAGCTAAGTACCCCGTTGGGGAAACTTTTCTTGCCTCAGACCGATGTCAGACAAAGTTAATAATTGCATTTCATGTGGGAAGCAAATACCGCATAAGGATTTCCACTCTTACTGTATACCTTGCTTAGGCCCAGACCACGACGTCTTGGCCTGCCGTTTTTGTGCTAGATTCAACAAACGCACTATTAAGCGTCGGGCGGAGTTCGCCCTTCACTTTTTTGGCAAAAAATTTAATTATATTATGTCGTCGGATACTCCGACTCCAGTTTTGAGCAAAAAATGCAAAGATAAGGACCGACATACGAGGTCCACACCACCTACTGATACCACACTAAGGCTGACTACCGGTTCTCCGGTACTCAGCGAGGTGCCTACGCAGCCGCTGAGTACCGATGACAATGCATTACCGGTGTCTTCAGTACCCGAGGTCGCAGGCTCCTCGGCCCCCATTCCTACTACAGATACCGACGCCACTCCTGGCGGGGAAACTCAGAATTTAGACAGGCCTGCCATTTCTCAAGGGGTCTTCAGGCCTTCCTCCTTCTCTATTAAAGCCTTCACTAAGTCTAAAACAGCCATGAAAACCATGAAACAGGTTCCTCAGACACCGTCTCAAGGCACCATACCTAAAAAACAGATGCTTAAAATGGTTGAGGATTTGATTAGTCTTATCAGGGGTTCTCAACCCCCCTCTGACAAAAGGCCCAGATTAGAGGAAGACTACCCTTCCTCAGATCAAGCTTCTATTACCACAGAACTATCGGAGGACCAGGATTGTGCCTATTCTCCATTTGAAGACTCTGATGCTGAGAGTCTATTCCCTCTGTCTCCCCCCCTGAGGACTTCTCTTTTGGGGAAACCCTGCATACATTGAGGGAACACTTTCACTGGGAAGGCCAAGATTACTCAGATTCCAAGGAAAAGGCTCGGGGAATTTCTTCTGCTCCCCCAGCATAGGCCTCTGGCTATCCCTCCTGTTTTAGATATATTGGATGATGTGTACACAGAAGCCAGCCTTAATCCTGATTCTTTGCCTCCAGCTCCTGTTAAACCAGACCGGTATTACCGGGTTCCTGATTCTCACCAGTTCCTATATAAAAGCCATACTGCTGACTCAGAAACTATTTCACAGGGTCCCAAGGGAATTAAGGCCTCTACTGCTAAAAACCCATTACATTCAGAGAGAGATTCCAGATCTTTAGAAAGGTGGGGGAAAAAGGTGTACACCTCGACCACTTTAACCATGAGGGCATTAAACTGTCAGTTCCATATGTTAAAGTATCAACAGTTTTTGATATCTCAGCTGAAAAGCAAGATGACACAACCAGAACAACCAGATTTAAAAAAGTTGCAGGATTTGTTGCATGGTGCAGAGCAAGTGGGTAAACATACCTTGCAGTCTGGTTTGGATGCTTTAGAGGCCTCATGTAGAGCTGCTGTTACGGGATCTGTTATACGTAGGCATGCTTGGCTCAAAGAGCAAACCTTACCAGATCATGTCAAAGCTAAATTATTAGAGGCACCTCTTCAAAAAGATGTATTGTTTGGTGTTAAAGCAGAGGAGGTGCTAAAGAAAATGGAGGAAAAAGCGAAATCAATGCAAACTGTGAAATATTTCCTGCAGGTATAGCCTCCACGTTTCAGCAGAAACTGGCCTTCAAAAAATTGGTCCTTTCCAGCCACGGACAGACCTCAAAGGGGCAGATACAGGCGTCCAAGGGGTAGAGGGCAACCTCAAGGATCTTTCAGAGCCAGACAGTGGCAAGCACCAACCCCAAGAGGTGGAGAAGATAGATCACAGTCTTTTAGAAAACAGACACAATGACTTCCCCCTACACCTGCCAAGCAAAGCTTTAATGGCAGCACCTTTGGGTGGAAAACTGACATTATTCTCAAAAAATTGGCATATTGTTACAAAAGACAAATGGATTCTGGACATTATAGACAGAGGCTACAGGTTCCACTTTCACACCCTTCCAAAAATGAGAGGCATGCCAAACCTGCCACAAAATCAAAGGACAGAGGCACTAAAACAAATTTCAGCTCTCATGGACATGAAAGCAATTCAAGAGGTACCTGCAAAAGAACAAGGTCAAGGGTTTTATTCCAGACTATTCCTGGTACCAAGGAAAGACAAAGATTGGAGACCTATCTTAGACCTATCCATCCTAAACACATATCTACAGGTGCCAAAATTCAAGATGCTCACATTACAGCAGCTTCTTCCCATGCTGGGCAAGGAGTCTTGGCAGGTAACAGTGGATCTCAAGGAGGCATACCTGCATGTCCCTATCAGACAAGATTGCAGAAGATACCTCAGATTTCTTGCAGGTTCAACCAATTACCTATTCTCTGCATTGCCCTTTGGCTTATCTACTGCACACAGAGTGTTTACGAAATGCCTGGCATCAGTAATCGCCTTCTGCAGACTACAAGGGATACAAATCTACCCATATCTGGACAACTGCCTGATCCAAGCGGACAGCAAGGACATACTACTGCAGCACCTGGCGTTTGTAATAAAACTGTTGAACTACCTGGGATACACAGTCAACAAAAAGAAATCAAAACTAATACCCTCTCAGCAAATAATTTTCCTGGGTGCCAGCTTGGATACAACCACCCAGATGGCCTACCTCACGCCAGACAAGCAAGGGCAACTGTCTCAATACTTCAGAAAAATGGCAACTTACACCAGGCTAACTGCAAGGAAAGTCCTGCAGGCTCTGGGATTCATGGCATCTTGCATCCTACTAATCCCATGTGCAAAGCTGCATATGAGGAAACTTCAGTGGTACCTAAAAACTTATGGTCTCAACACAGCCACAGCTTGGAAGCAATTATACCACTCATTCCATGCCTTCAAAAGGAATTTATGTGGTGGGCTCAAGCTTGCCAAAGAAACACAGGTCTTCCTTTCTGTGTACCTCAAGCAACTCAAATCATCACAACAGACGCCTCAGACTACGCCTGGGGAGCACACATGACAGATCAGTGCATTCAGGGAAAATGGGCACGAAAAGAGAAGCTCCTTCACATCAACCAAAAGGAAATGCTAGCCGTGCAAAAGGCTATTATGACCTTCAAAAACCTACTGCACCCAGGCCAGCTATTGATAAGGACAGACAACACCACAGTGATGTGGTACATAAACAAACAGGGGGAAACTCATTCATACTCCCTGTGCAGGCAAGCCATGACCCTATGGAACACAGCACTGGAATTGAAAATTCAACTACAGGCACAATTCCTGCCAGGGAAGGAAAACACACTGGCAGACAACCTAAGCAGAAATATGACAGATCCACACGGATGGAAGTTGCATCCTCAAATTTTCACAAAGATAACTCGGACATGGGGACAGCCAGACATAGATCACTTTGCTACCCACAGAAATTGCCAGTTGAAAAAAATTTTGTTCAAGGACCTATCATCCACAGGCCTGGAAAGTGGACGCACTTTCCTTCAATTGGACAACATTGACCGTCTATGCCTTCCCGCCTCTTCCTCTGCTGCCCAAAGTTCTATTAAAAGCCAGAGCAGACAGGCCGAAAATGATTCTCATCACTTCAGACTGGCCAAGGCAACACTGGTATCCGCTCCTGAAGAGCCTGACACATTCCCCACCATGGATCCTACCTCTAGTCCCTCTTCTGTTGTCCCAGCACAACTACAAAACTCTTCACAGCCATCTCAAAAATCAAAATCTAGCTGCATGGAGAATTCCTTGATTTCCCAACAGTTTCTCCTCTCCAAGGAGGTGCAGGATGTCATCTTGGAGGCCAGAAGACCTTCTACTAGAAAGGCCTACTCCGTCAAATGGAAACGATTTTGTGCCTGGAATCAAAAGAAGGGACAGAATCCTTGGGTAATAAATATACCTCAAATTTTACAGTACCTAGCTGAGATGTTAAACAATGGACTTTCCTTCTCCTCCATCAAGATCCATGCTTCAGCCATTTCTGCACAATACAACACAGATCCTCCTTTATTCTCTCAACCTCTCTTAAGGCAGTTCCTCAGGGGGCAAAGAATATAAAACCCCCAAGGAAACTACCAGTCCCTGCTTGGGACCTCAACTCAGATTGGAAAAGCTGACCCTTCCTCCCTTCGAGCCAGCTTCTTCATCAGAGTTACAGTACTTGTCATGGAAAACAGCCTTTCTTCTGGCTATCACCTCAGCTCGCAGGGTTTCAGAGCTACAGGCCCTCATGGCTGTGCAACCATTCATCATTTTCCATCAGGACAGAGTTTCCTTATGAACCAACCCTACCTTTATGCCAAAGGTAGTATCCAGTGTAGCTTTGAATCAGACTATCCATTTACCTACCTTTTATCCTAATCCACAAAACAAAGGGGAAAGACTACTACATTCCTTGGACATTCACAGACAACTTCGTTATTATTTGTACAGGACAAAGCCATTCAGGAAATCTGAGCAACTCTTTGTGTCCTATGCTGCAGGTGCTCAAGGAAAGGCTATTTCCAAACAGACAATTTCAAAATGGATAGCCCACTGCATACACTTTTGTTACTCTTTTCATGGAAAAACTGTGCCTGCATGCATCAGATCCCACTCCACCAGAGCCACAGCTACCTCTGCAGCCTTCCTCAGGGGGGGTCCCTACCAAGGATATTTTGGAAGCAGCCACCTGGAGTTCAGTGCACACTTTCTCCAAGCACTATCACCTCCCACTATACTCTAAATCTAGAGCGGGCTTTGCCACAGCAGTCCTGCAGGGCATCCTAGCCCCTCCTAGTTCCACTTAGTGCCTACCACCCTTACTTAGCTTTGGGATTCTATCCATCTGTTATGACTGCAGCTGTATGCTTTTGCACCTACCATAAATGTAGATGTTCGAGTGCTCATACAGCTGTAGTCCAGGTTTCCCTCCCTCCAACCCCTCTTAGGACAGGCCTTATGACAAACCCTTTTCATATAACCTTTTGGGGTATTCTTTTATGGTGTATTTGCTTGCAACTACTGTTTTTGATTTATCAACATCGCATTTCTGCATAACATTGTTTGCCTTCCTTCTGGGGGCACCTGACATCTGGGGCAAGAAAAACTGAAGAAAATGGCGTCGGCTGCCTCTTTTATACCCCTGCCGCACTGACGTCAGGGAGGAAGCGACGACAACCGACGCCGGACCTAGACTTTGGAATTCGGCCGACCGAGGACCCGCCTGACGGCAGGATAACCCATCTGTTATGACTGCAGCTGTATGAGCACTCGAACATCTACATTTATGGTAGGTACAAAACTGTACTTTGTGGCCCCTCCTTTGTGGAGAAGAATAACTGTTGCTGTGCACCATTCTATGAGCATGTAGCCTGTGGAGAGGCTGAGTTTGAACAGCATGTTTAGGTGGGGGGGTTAGTTCATTCTGTAGTTCGTGCATGAAGCAGCCTGGCACACCATCTGGTCCCATTGACACTGTGTTTTTGGCTTTTGAAAGGGCTGTTTTCACCTGTGCGTCTGTGATTTTTGGGATACTACACTTTTCCGGTATTGTTGTGGACCTTTTTGGAGGTGAAAGGGGGGTGAAGTTTGCACTGAATCTATCTGCCCGGATGTTGGCAATATCAGTAGGTTCAGTATATTTTGTGCTATTTTGCACTAGTTCAGTGCATATCTACGAGTTGCCACTTAGATTCTTAACATAGCTAAAAAATGCTTTGTGGTTATCTTTTGAATCCTTGGCTATTTTTCTTTCGAAGTTGGCCTTGGAGGATTTCATGAGGGACCTTAGTTTCTTACTGATACTGATCGGGGATGTCTTTGCTTCTTGAGATTTGCTTTTTTTCTGAACTAGTTTCCTCCTTCTATTGTATAGCTTGTTTATGGCAGGGGTCCAGCAAACTGGTTTCCTTCTCTTAGAGGAGTGAGTGTTGGTTTTGCTAGGGATGGCACGATCCATGCATCCTTGCAGGTGCTCGTAGAGTGCATTTGTAAAGGTTTCTGCATCTTGGGCAGCATTATCCTTTAGCATGGGGGGTGTGAAACTTACCACCTCTGTCTTAAGTAAGGTGAAGTTTGCTTTAGAAAAGTTTTTTAGTGCGTTTTCTTTAGTTGGGGGTGGTGGTGGGGTGTGGACATCCAGAGTGATTAGTTTATGGTCTGATCTAACCAGTGACTGGCTGACCTTCAGTGTGGAACACCTGTTGCCCATGTTGGTGATGACCAGGTCCAATATGTTTTCACCTCTGGTAGAGGAGTTTACCAGCTGATCCAGGGCATTTGAGTTGATGAATTCCAGGAAGCGCTGGGCCTGGGAGTTTGTACTCGAGTAGTTTTCCCAGTGAATGGTAGGGTAATTGAAATTGCCCAATATCAGGGTGTTCGGTAGGACCTTAATGTTTTCCAGTTTCTCCAGAAAGGTGGAGTGGTGGTCCTGGGTCATGGAGGATGATCTGTAGTAGGCCACAATTTGCATTGCAGATTTGCCCAATGTTAGTTGCACATGGATGATCTCAGAGGTATGCTGCGCCACTAACCTGGAGGTGTAGGTATCCTTGATGAATATGGATACACCCCTCCTTTTGTGTTTCGGTCCATGTTCTGTGGCTGAAACGTGTGGTATGAGTTGTAGCCCAGTAGTGCTGGGGTGCTGTCTCGAGCCTTGAACCAGGTTTCAGTTACTGCACAGATGTCAACGTTCTCCATACTGAGGAGTGCTTTGAGCGCGTGCATTTTGAGATTTAAACTCTTGGCGTTGAGTAGCTAACCCTCAGTTTTTTGTTAATTGTGCTGTTTAAGGAGGTGGGTTTGTCTTTTGAGCCTTGCCTAAAAAAGGCACAATGGGGGCAGCAAGAGCCTTGGCCAGTATTCGAAAGCCTAGGGGTGACAGGTGCAAGCCGTCTCTTGCAAAGCAATGCGGCTTGTTGAGCATGTCGTCCCAGGCTAACAGACACTGGATCCCCTTTGAATGACACCAGAAGCTTAGCCAATTGTTGAAATTGAAAATTTTTTCTTTATACTGAGGTATCATTCTTGGTGAGGGCAGGATGCTACTCAGGGTTAGGGTCATATCAGCCTAGGCTACATGATCAGAGAGCTCTTCCATGTCTCTTTTCATGTAGTCCAGGGAGGTACGTCTCAGGTCATTCACACCAACATGAACAATGACAGAGTCATAATTGTACTTGTTCTGAAGTGACCTGAGTGCTTGTGTTATGTGGCGGATTCGGGCTCCTCAGGCAGCTAACAGTAACCTTCTTCTTGTCCAGCCTAGTGAGTGGGACGTCATTGTGCCTGACTGTAGAGTCACCTATTACTAGTGTGTTAGGTATGTTATTTCACATTAAAGGCTGTGATTGTGCGGCACACTGATTTTGTGTTTTATGTGTTGTCTGGTTTGTGACGGGAGGTGCAGGTTGTTTGGGTGTCTGCTTTGGAGGTCTCTGATGCTTTTGCATGTTTTTATTTAGAGCCTCCAAGTATGATTTTGTGTATTTATGTGTATTTTTTGCCTGTGCTGTTTTAGTAGGTCTGTGTGCGGCTGGAGGTGTGGTGCAAGTGTTAACCTTCTCCTCTTGACTGTCTGTTCCAGTCTTGGGTGGAGACAGCTTAGCTTCCAGTTTGGCTGTATAATTGCATCTCTCGCATATGTTAGTGTTTTGTGGTAGGAGGAGAGGGTTGTCTGTGTACATGAGGCAGTTTTAACATTGCCTCAGGATACCCAGATTCACCAGCTGGACTGGAGAGTACATCTGAAATTACCCTTTGGTCATGCCTGAAGAGTAGGGTGAGCTGCCTAGTCACTTGGTTGGTGAGGGGTGAATAAAGAGCCTTGCCCTGCTGGGCAATCAGTGTCAGGGTATATTAGTGCTTGCTATTAGATCTGAGCAAGTGCTGGGCTGTAAGATGCTTTTTGAGTGCTTAGGTTGAGAGTTAGACTAGTTTCAAGGGAAAAACTGAAGAGGAGGCTTCGTCAAGCCGGGAATAATTTAATCATAGCTAACTGGCGCTGCCCAGTGTGCAAAACCATGCAAACGCAGTTTTTATAGTAGGGAAATGAAAGCGATAGAAATTAGCCCAAAATGGCCAATAAACTACTAACTTTTTGGCTGGAACCACTCCTCCAGGGACAGATAGGTTGCTCAAAGCTTCCCTCTCTCACAGGTGAACAGAGAAACTTCCTTCTATCCAAGTAAGGTATGGGCAACTCAGAAACTAGTATCACAGCCCTGAATTCAGCACTAGCCTGAAAACTGGACTATACTAGCTTAGAAAGGCAGGAAACAAGGAATTGTTTTGTTTTTTTGAAAAGATAAGGCATAAACAATAACAAATACACTTAAAACAGCTTTAAACGACTACAAACGATCAGAAAAGGCTATCACACTTTAGTGTGTAGCCTACAACAGTTAAACAAATTATTTAAACAAAAACAACTTTTTAAAAGTGCAGGCAGTCAGATAAGTACAATATGTGAAATAAGCTTTTAAATCACAATAAACACTGAAAAATCTGCATTTAGGCAGAAAACAGTTAAGTACAGCAAGAAAGTACAGAAAACTGATACTTAATCACTCCAAAGTCTCTCTTCTAAGCTAGAAGGCTTGTATCAGTTTAAGGCTTTCTAGTGCTACCCAGTAGGTTAGTTACAGGAAAGATGGGAAACAAGCGCAGATGTGGTCTTTTAAACCAGAAAGTTGAAAGAGACGGACAAACTGTTCAAATGGTCAATAAACTACAATTTCTGGCCAAGAACCTCTCTTCTCATGGTAGACAGGCTACCTAGTGCTTACCACTCCTACTGATAAGCTAGAAGGCTTTCCTCCAACACTGAAAGGCTTGCGGGGCTCAGAAGCTTACCAACAGTCCTGGATACAGCAACTCTGTATCTGGACTAGGTTAGTTACAGGAAAGGTGGGAAACAAGTGCAAATGTGGCTTTTAAACCAGAACGTTGAAAGAAATGGAAAAAAAACTGCCCAAACGGCCAATAGCTACAATTTCTGGGCCAGGAACCACTCCTCTTGTGGTAGATAGGCTACCTAATGCTTACCACTCCCAATGATAAGCTAGAAGGCTTCCCTCCATCACAGAAAGGCTAGGGGGGCTCAGAAGCTTACAAAGAGTCCTGGATACAGCAAATCTGTACCTGGACTAGACTAGTTACAGGAAAGGCGGGGAACAAGTACAAGTGCAGGCTTTTAAGCCAGCAAGTTGAAAGAGATGGAAAACTGCCCAAACGGCCAAATAAACTACAATTTCTGGCCCAAAACTCACTCTTCCCATAGAGGCTAGACTACCTAGTGCTTACCACTCCCACTGATAAGCTAGAAGGCTTCCCTCCAACACAGAAAGGCTTTGGGGGCTCAGAAGCTTACTAACAATACTGGATACAGCAAATCTGTAACCGGACTAGGCTAGTTATAGGAAATGTGGGAAACAGGCACAAGTGTGGCTTACAAACCAGAAGGTTGAAAGAGATGGAAAAAAAACTGCTCAAACATCCAATAGTTACAATTTCTGGTCCAGGGACCACTCCTCTTGTGGTAGATAGGCTGCCAGATGCTTACCACTCCCACTGATAAGCTAGAAGGCTTCCCTCTAACACGGGAAGGCTTGGGGGGGCTCAGAAGCTTACAAAGAGACATGGATACAGCAAATCTGTACCTGGACTAGACTAGTGACAGGAAAGGCAGGAAACAAGCGCAAACACAGGCTTTTAAATCAGAAGGTTGAAAGAGATGGGAAAGCTTCTGGGCCAGAAACCACTCCTCCTGTGGTAGATAGGTTACCTAGTGCTTACCACTCCCACTGATAAGCTAGAAGGCTTCTCTCCAACACAGAAGGGCTTGGGTGGCTCAGAAGCTTACCAACAGACCTGGATACAGCAAGTCTTATCTGGACTTGACTAGTTATAGGAAAGGCAGGAAACAAGCTTAGAATTTTTTTTTTTTCGTTAGAAAAAAGAAATTTAGATGCTATAGCCACCACAGCTTTCTTCCAGGATGTTGGTGTCTCCTCTGTTTTTAAAAATACTATTAAACAAAACCTTCCAGATCTTTATAATTTTCTTCCCTCCTAACATGCACCCGTATACCATTTATTCCTGGAGACTTTCCTGCAGATTTGTTGTACATCACTGTTTTTGTATCATTTCCTCTTATCTTAACCTTTAATTGTTGAGCTTCATTTACCTGTAACATTGGCATGCTTAAATCTTCTATCAATATTTCCATTTATGTTTTTTATGTGTTTCCACATTTCTCTGCTTTATACAAAGTTTATTAAAATTTCTGAAATTGCTCTGTTACATCTGCAGAATATGTGTTTTTTCCTTATTATAGGCTCCCTAATTTTGGCAGCAACCCTTTCTATCTTCTGTAGCCTAGGTCATTCTGCTAAAAAGTTTCTGTGCTCTGGAGTTATGAAAAAAAAAAAAAAAAGCAGTTGTGTAACAGCAGTCTTTCTAAACTCATTCATATTAACTGGGTACTACCTTATTTTCTCTTTAGCATTTTGCAGTTACACCTGTTCCCTGAGATTCTCCTTATTTTGCAGTATTTTAACCTTGTCAGTTCTTCAAAATAATTCTTATTAATTCTTAACCAAATTTCTTTTTCTTTTGTTTCTACCCAATTTGTACACTCTTTTTTGTTTTGTTTTATCCCAATCACTATCACT
Organism: Protopterus annectens; assembly: GCF_019279795.1. Lineage (NCBI taxonomy): Eukaryota > Metazoa > Chordata > Ceratodontiformes > Protopteridae > Protopterus > Protopterus annectens. The sequence continues at coordinate 1,660,896,732 of NC_056737.1, forward strand.
TCTGGAGTACTTTTTATCTTCCCTAATAACACCCAGATAATTTCCATTACCCGTTCCTTAAAATTTTCTGTTTTTAAAGGTAGGTGGCGAAGCACCAGCGTCTCATCTTTACTTCATTACCCAGTATTTTTATTTTAGTAATAATTGATGTATGATCTGATATAGTTATTGAATGCGTATCAAAGTTCTCAATTAAATTCACATGTTCCTGTGAAACGTAATTGCCAAATTTAGCCCAGTTACTGTACCTTGGGGAGTAATATGTAAATTGCCTCTGAGTTCCTACTATTGAATTCACTTCTTTCATACAAAATATTTTCATAAATTTCTTCAAAAATCTACCTTTGTTTGTTATATTTTCTTTTTTCTGCTTGTCAGATATATCATCATTGTTGCAAATCAAATTCTAGTCCCTAGCTATAAGTAATATTCCCTGCTGAAAACTGATTATTTCTCCCAAAATTCTTTAAGCTCCATAATGGCAGTTTCGGGTAGAATATAAATATATGGCAGCATAATCCTCCTCCTTGCCAGTAGTCCCTTACTATTACAAATCTGAAATTATTATCTTTCCCCCTCTTCGTAACACTACTGGAGCTCCTCTAGCAGTTAATAATAGTACTCCTTATTTTGTTTTGTCCCTGATATTCTGCAGAATATCCATCATGAAATCCTTACTTTATCAAATTCACATGCTCAGTTCTTTACAAATGTGTTTCCTGTAACACTGCCTTTTCACACTCTGCATTTCTTAATAGAATTAACTATTCTTTCCTTTTTGTCAGTACCTGTGAGACCACTCACATTCCATGATAATACGGAAAATGATGCTATTATGGTAAGAAGGCATTACTCCCACTTATTGTATATGGCAGCTTTCTTAATGTTTATTTCCAACTTTTGTAATACATGCACCCGTTAATGTTCCACAGGTTATTCCTTTATACATTTTCTTCTTTTCATCAACACTGGAACCTATGTCATATTTTACAAGACTTTTTATTTTAATAAAAAGCCTCAAAAAGCAAAAAGAAGCACACCCTGCAGAATACCCCCAACACATACAACTATGAAGATCTTCAAATAATGAAGTTTAACCCCCCCTAATAGGAATATTTGTGCCAAATAAACAACTGGCAGCATAGGCACTAATTAACCTGAAATTGAGGTCAGCCTTGCTAAGACACGTTATTTTCTGTGCTTCTACTTTCACTAAATGGTGTCTGTTCTTTTTTCATCTTTATCCCCACCCCCTCCCAGATGTGAAAACAACTTGCATGCTTTCAGAAGTTATTAAGTTTTAAGGACTGAAAAAAAAAACAGTGCTCTGTCTTTTATTGTCCTCTTATCAGCTAGTCTCCATGGAGACATAAGAGAAAAAAGAAAAATGTAGTCCTCTGCTGCAGCCTGAAAGACAAGCTGAAACATTTATTGCGAAAACTTCATTATATTCATTGTTCTTATATTTACTTTTTTCTCCATAAAATTTGATCTGATGTTGTTAATCTTCTTTCCATTCATCACTGATGGTTTTGGTTCTGAGCCCTCGGAACCGAGTTGGCCTAATACCAAGCTCATGCCAGCAAAACACTCTCAAGCCAAGTTTCCACCCACAATGCCCTTCTCCCACTTACAGGAGACCCCATTATAGGGTGCCCTGTCTTCCGAGTCCCCACAGAAGCCCCCTCTGAGGAGCCCCCATGTAAGCGATCATGCAAGAGGAAGCATGTAGACTCCCCTGAAGAGTCTCTGACAGAGGATATGGATTTCGATGATGGTGAAAGGTCCCCACTGTCACCCCCTGAGGATCTCTCCTTTGGGGAGATCCTTGAAATGTTGAAATAAAGGGGTGATTGGAAGCCCGCTAACCCTTCTTCCGAGGAGTCCATGTTTCTGCAGGCTTTCCATGCCTGACCATCTACCTCTTGGGTGACCCCACCTGCAGACAAGCTGGTACAACTTGTGGTGCAGTGCACTTGGAAAAACCCTGATTCTGTTGAGTCAATCCCTCGGAGACCTGACAAGATACTCCCCCCCGAGGAGAACCCACATTAGTCAAGACGTTTACCAGTCGATGCTATGGTGGTGGCTGCAGCCATGAAAAAGGATCTAGCTGAAGACACTCATACTGTTCATCCACCCAGCAGAGAGTCCCAGGCTGTGGACAGATTTGTGAAGCAAGTTTTTGCTTCAGCGACTTTTGCCATATGGTGTGAATTACTTGACACATTTTATGAGACTCCAAAGAGACTTGGTTTCCAAACTCTCTGGAACACTTGCAGGACAGGTGTCTGATGAGGTAAGGGACAAAGTTGCCTCACAGCTTGCAACCCTGGATTCGATCTCCAATTCATCCGTGAGGGTGCTCACACATGCAACCGAAGGGGCAGCTGGAGTGGCGGGTTCAGGCATAGTTATGAGATACCATGCCTGTATGCACCTCTGTGGCTTCGTGGACCCTTTCAAGTCTTCCTTCCTGAATGCTCCTATTGAAGGATCTTCCCTTTTTGGCCCCTAGTTGACAGACACTCTAGCCAGGTGTGAGCAGGATGATAAGACCCTGTCTGCCATAGGTCTGCATTTTTCCAATCCTCAATGTTCCTTTTCCAGGAACCAGAGGAGCAGAAAGATGCGGTACAAAAAATCTCAGGGTCCTTTCCATGCCACATGTGATGACAATACCCCTAGTGGCAGTGGGGGGTAGCAATTTTGGAAGATGCCATTACTGAGGCAGAGGGGGTCCACATAATCAGGGACCCAGGGATTCTTTCTCTGGGCAGCCTTACCAGTGCTCCTGAAGAGCGGCCCAATTGCTTTCCTCTGGAAGCAGTCCGGGGACATTTCTCTATGCAGCAAGCTGCCTGGCATTCAATAACTTCCGACCGTTGGGTGCAGAAGATCATAATCAGAGGCTACACCATTCCCCTTATCACTTATCCAAAACTTCCGACCAAACTTCCCGACGTTCCCCTCAGTCAAAGGGAAGAAGCAGCTGCAGAAATAAACAAGCTGTATCAAAAAAAGAGTCATCCAGTTAGTTCCACCAGACCAATGCAGATCCGGGTTCTACTCAAGATTCTTTTTGTTGCCAAAAAAGACAGGGGACTGGAGACCAATTCTGGAGCTCAGCAATTTGAATAAGTCTGTTGCCCAAATGAAATTCCAGATGGTCACGGTGCAGTCCGTTCTCCCTTTTCTAAGGGAATGCGATTGGAGGTGCTTGATAGATCTCCGGGACGTGTATTACCACATCAAAATGGACAAATGGTTCAGGAGTCTGTTTTGCTTCCAGCTAGGAGTCATTCACTACCAGTATCGTGCCCTGCCATTCGGACTCTCTGCAGCCCCAATAGTGTTCACAAAGTGCATGGCAGTGGTTACAGCTCACTTGAGACTGCAAGGATTCTGGGTGTTTCTGTATTTGGATGATTGGCTCCTTGCTGCCCCACCAAGCATTGTCTGGTAACAGCCCTGCAATACACTCTTTCCCTGGTGAGACTTTTGGGGATAATGATAAACTGGGAGAAATCCAACCTTGCTCCAGCTCAGAACATAGAATTAATTGGAGCAGTCTTCGGCACCCATTCTTGTCTGGTGTCACTCCCAACACACAGACTTCAGAGACTGAGACTCCAGCTCTAGGTGATACTCTGTCAAAACAAAGTCTCAGTGAGGGAGGCCCTTCAGGTTTTAGGATCCATGGCAGCTTCCATACCAATAGTGCCTCTAGCGAAACTGCATATGCGAATACTTCAATGGCTTCTTGTATCTCAGTGGTCTCCGAATTACCACCCTCTATGCTTTCAAATTCAGATAACCATTCATTGCAAACAGGACCTTCTTTGGTGGATGAGGCCAGACACAGACCTTTGGAGCCATCCATTCCACCCCCCCAATACAAAGTCATTGTGACCACTGATGCTTCCCTGATGGGGGAGGGCATTTCCAGGGGAAAGACAGTCCAAGGTGCATGTTTCACTTTGGAGGCCAACCTGCATATCAGTGTTCTAGAACTGAGGGTGGTGCTCTTGGCGTTGCAAGCATTCCAATCTGTTCTCCCTTCTGGAACGATTGCAGTTCAGTCAGAAAACATGTCAGTAGTCTGGTATATCAACAAGCAAGGAGGAACCAAATCCTATCCCCCTGTGTCGGGAGGTCATGAGAATTTGGCAGTGGGGCAATAGCTTTCAACCACTTTCTGATAGCAATGCATATCCCTGGGAATTCCAACGTGATTGCGGACAAGTTGAGCAGATGTAGTCTCCTGCCTCACGAGTGGTCCTTCAATCCCGATGTAGAGGCAGAAATTTTCAGCCATCGGGGCCAGCCTTGCTGCAACCTATTCACCCCCCCATCAAACAACAAATGCAGCAGCTATTTTGCCCTATTCCCCCCCAACAGAATTCCCTAAGGGATGCTCTGATTCACGATTGGCCCACGGGACTGCTGTATGCATATCCCCCTTCCCTTCTTCTATTTTCCACCTTTTCTTATTGGAGTTGATGTACTCCTTCAGTGTTTCTTTTATTTTAATCACTCTTAATACATTTAACTTTTTTTTCCTCTAGATTATTAGAAGCCATGTCTTGCACCAAAGCTGAAGCCAGCTTGAACTGCTTTTTGCTGAGTAGCTACATGATTCTTCCCAATCAGTGTTTTTTTCTTAACATTTATTAGTTTATTTTCTTTCAGGCTCTCTTAGTTTCTTCTTCGCAAATACCAAGTGTATGTACTAGCTAATAAGTGAATTTTAGTCAAGTTGAAACTATTAGTGGCTGCTGTTTCTCAATTTCTGTTTTCACACTGAGAGAGCTGAAGTTAAGCTGCTGATCAGTGTGCAGCCATATTGGATCTCCCGTGGGAGAACCATTGTTTTTGACCTTGGGTGAAGGGCAGAAAATGTACCCCTGCTTAGCCAGAATGTTGTGCCTGCACCTGCTGTTGCTGCCATTGATAATCCTGTCCTCCCCCAACCTTTCTGTCAAAATGAAACTGAAAACTAAACATTTATTCTCTCCTGCACCAGTGTCACTGGACAGGAATAGTTTATCAGGTCTGGCTCAAGATAGTTTCTGGTAACAGAAAAAGTGATTCCTCTTTTCCTGAACAGCATCAAGATTTTGAATTTGTAAATGAATGTGATTGGACAGATGCAGGGTTTTCTCCTCTGATTTCTGATTCAAATTCAGAGGAGAGCATCATGTCTGCATCTCTCTGTGAGGGATTCTCTTTCTCTGAGAGTATTTTCAGAATGTGCCATTGTTATTCAGTGGTAGAACACAGAGGTTTCTCTGTCCTTCAGAAAATGCTAAGTTGTTACAGCTTTAGCACTAGTGTATCTATTTGTTTTGGCCTGTCATTTTCCAGGCAGTTAGTCTGCTGCACCATAAAAAGCAGATAGAATGTAAAACGTTCCACAGTCTTTCAAGTTTCTATGCACTCATCCCAGACCCAACCCACAGCTATGGCTTTAGTTAACCCAGCTGCTGCCAAACATTTTGCTAATTCTAATCCTTCATCTTCAGACAAGGATGGAAAAGGTATTGGTAAGCTTGTGGGGGAATGTATGCTTCTGCAACATCGATTTTTTACGATTTTGAATGAATGGTCAGACTCCTGGGTTAAAAGAAAACACCCACAGACTCAAAATACATGTTTATTTCGTCATGGTTTTCTATTTCCTACATTTTAACACCACCCTGGGACTATTTATAGGTTTTTAAATATTTTATACCTAATTTCTGAGTCTGACCACATGGGGTTTGGCATCTTGAAATAATTATGATTGTTTAGTCTGGCCCATAATGCAGTGTTTTTCTGTAAAAATGTTGTCATACATGTCTATTTCTTCTTAAAGCTCCTGTCACTGCATTGATTTTGCATACATACACTGCTGTCGGTTAGATGTTCTTCATGTTTCACTGTTGCAGTCATAACATTTGGGTTATCTGCCTGCAGGTAGCCCTCAGCCAGCCTGAATACCAGAGTCTTGGATTCCAGCGTCGGATGCTGTCTCTTCTTCCATGACGTCAGGCCGTCAGGGGTATAAAACATGCAGCCGACACCATTACACCAGTTTTTCTTGCCGTGCGGTGCCCGAAGCAGAAGCATTTCGCAAGTGCCGGTCGGCCGACTCCTGAAATTTTTGTTTTCGAGTTTCAGAACTGAAGTCTTCAAAAAAGATAAGTAACCAGTTGGGGATCTTTTTTTCTTGCCCCATCCGATGTCAGTAAAAGTTAACAATTGTCTTACCTGTGGAAAGCAAATACCTCATAAAGATTTTCATTCGTACTGCATTCCTTGCTTAGCCCCAGACCACAACGTCCCTCGCTGTCGGTTTTGTGCCTTGCTCAACCCCCGAACTATTCATTGTCGGGCTATCTTTGCAGCAAATTATTTTGGTACTCTGTATCAGTACTCCGAAATGGCTTTGTTAAGTCATCCAACTACCGATCTTCCGAAAAAACAAAAAGATAAAGAAATTGACAGACCGCATAGGTCCAAAACTGCCGACATTTCCGGTAAGCTAGTCGCCAGTCCACTGGTACTCATTGAGGCTCTTTTGCAGCCCCTGATACCCGCTACCTCAGATTCGCAGGCCTCTACTGAGACCCATTTGGAGTCCGGTATGCCACGAGATGCTTCTTCTACTATGGAACCTGTGGATGTCTTTACCTTGGATAGGTCCGGAGCCGCTGTGCAGGCACTGGCTTCTGAGTGTGTATTCAGGGCTACAGACTTGCATTTTAAATCAATGCCATATTCTTCATCCAGGCCTAAAACTCGATCCACGCCTAGAAAACCGACGTCCAAACCGCATGCTCAGGCCCATATGCCTAAAAAACAAATGCTTAGAATGGCCTAAGATCTTATTACCTTATTTAGGGGAAGGGAAGCCAGCCTTCCCCCTCTAAGAGACCTAGAACTGAGTTTCCTTCTGATTCTTCTGATCAGGAATCTGATATTTCCGTTCCTTCTAATGACCAGGATTTGCCCTTATCTACCTATGAGGATTCTGATGCAGAGGATTCCATTCCCTCTGCTTCCCCTCCAGAAGATTTTTCTTTTGGTGAAACCTTGCACACTCTTAGGGAGCATTTCCACTGGGAAAGCCAAGATTACTCCTGACTCCAAAAAGAGGCTTAGGGAATTCTTACTCCTTCCTCAACACAGGCCTTTAGCTATCCCTCCTATTGTGGACATTATAGATGATGCTTTCTTAGAATCTAGCCTTTCTCCAGACACTTTACCTCCAGCTCCCAGAAAACCTGACAGGTATTACAGAGTACCTGACTCTCACAAGTTCCTGTTCAAGAATCCTACTGCGGATCCAGAGACCATTTCCCAAGGACCAAAAGGCATTAAGGCTACTGCTGCCAAAAATCCAACCCCTTCTGACAGAGATTTTAGAGCCTTGGACAGATGGGGTAAGAAGGTATACACTTCTGCTACTTTGGCCGTTAGGGCTTTAAATTGCCAATTTCATATGTTAAAGTACGAGCAGCATATTATGGCACTACTTAAACAGAAAATGATGTTGATTCCTGACTGTGCTGAACACAAAGAATTACAGGATTTAATGCATTCTGCAGAACAAGTTGGTAAACATACTTTGCAATGTGGTTTTGACTCTTTAGAAGCATCTTGCAGGGCTGCTGTCACTTGGTCTGTACGTAGAAGGCATGCTTGGCTTAAGGAGCAAAACTTGCCAGATCATGTTAAAGCTAAATTACTGGATGCTCCCTTAAACCAAGACCGCCTGTTTGGCAACAAAGCAGGAGTCCTCAAAAGGATGGAGGAAAAAGCAAAATCTATGCAAACTGTAGATTTCCTACAAGCACAGCCTCCCAGATTTAGTAGGCATTGGCCTTCAAAGAATTGGTAATTTCCGGTCTCTTCCAGGCCTTCTCAGTCCAAACCCAGGAACAGCAGACCACCCAGGTTACAGTCTCAGGCTGCGCACATGCCTAAGCAGTGGGGGGCTCCCACTTCCAAAGCAGGGAGTGGTAAGCCACCCCCCTACAGAAAAATGGCACAATGACTTACCCTTAGCCCTCCCAAGTCCTGTTCAACTGCCTGCTCCCTTAGGAGGAAAACTCTTCCTGCATACAAAAAACTGGAAACTCATTACCTAGGACAAATGAGTTTGAAATATAGTTTCCCAAGGATACAGATTCCACTTCCACACCCTACCAACCCCAAACGGTTGGCCAGACCCCAAATCAGTGAGCAGAGGCCCAACAGCAGGTTCTCTCTCTTCTAAGTATCAGGGCTATTCAACCTGTCCCAGCAGAACAAAGGGGACAAGGGTTTTATTCAAGACTTTTCCTGGTACCCAGAAAGGACAGCTCCTGGCATCCTATCCTGGACCTCTGTATTCTAAACACCTCCCTTGTAATCCCAAAATTCAAAATGCTAACACTTCAACAGCTGCTTCCTATGCTAGGCAAAGATGCCTGGTTGGCAAACTTAGACTTAAAGGAAGCTTACCTGCACATTCCAATAAGGGAATCTTGCAGGAAATACCTACGCCTCAGGGCAGTTCTCTGCACTTCCCTTTGTGAATACCCTGGGTGCAGTAGATAAGCCAAAGTGTCTAGCTCCAGCCATTGCATTTTGCAGGCAGAGAAATATTCAAATATACCCATACTTGGACGAGTGTCTGATTCAGGCAGAAAGCCAGGACTTGCTATTAAAACATCTCTCATTCATAAAGAAACTTCTAACCTCTCTGGGGTACACCATAAACGCAATGAAATCTCACCTAGTACCCTGCCAACAGATTGTATTCCTGAGAGCAAGCTTGAACACAACTTCCCAGATGGCTTTCCTCACTCCAGTGAAACAAGGTCATTTGACAATCTACTTTAAACTTTTGGCCACAAAGCCACAGCTATATGCAAGGAAAATTCTGCAAGCCCTGGGATTCATGGCCTCTTGCATTCTACTAATTCCATATGCAAGACTGCGTATGAGGAAACTACAATGATATCTAAAAAGCCTATGGAGTCAACATTCTCAGAACCTGGAATCAGTGATTCCTATCATTCCTTGTATAAAGACAGAATTCCTCTGTTGGGCAGAGGCCTGCTACCACAACAAGGGGCTCCCATCACTCTACCCCCTGCCGCCCAAACCCTAACAACAGATGCATCAGACTATGCATGGGGGGCTCACTTGGCAGGACAGTGCATTCAGGGCAAATGGACCCCGAGACAGATGCACATGCATATCAACCAAAAAGAAATGTTAGCTGTACAGAATTCCCTGACAGCCTTCAAAGACCGCATCCTTCCAGGACAATTACTGATAAAGACAGACAACACCACAGTTATGTGGTACATAAACAAACAGGGGGAACCCACTCGTATCCTCTCTACAGACTAGCCATGGCTCTGTGGAACACAGCCTTGAGCTACCAAGTGCACCTACAAGCTCAATTCCTGCCAGGCAAGCTAAATTCACTGGCAGATGACCTAAGCAGAAATCTCATGGACCCATACGAATGGAAGCTGGAACCAAAAATATTCAACCTCTTGAGGAACAAATGGGGGACTCCAGAGGTGGCTCTGTTTGCCTCCCCTCAGAACTACCAATTGGACAAATTCTGCACAAGGACTTCCCACAGTCAAGCTTGGAAAGTGGATGCCCTGTCCTTTACCTGAGAAAGCCTCTTGGTTTATGCCTTCCCCCCTCTGCCTCTCCTCTCGATGGTTCTGCTAAAAATCAAACAGGATAAGCCAAGGAAAATACTGTTACCCCAGACTGGCCTTGCCAGTACTGGTACCTCCTCTTGCGCAGTATGACACTGCTGGAACCATGGAACCTGCCTCAGACCCCTTCCCTGCTGTCCCATCAGGCGGGCCAGATTCTGCACCCTCAACTTCTAACCCTGAACCTTGCAGCCTGGCTAATTCCTTGAGGTCTCCAATAGCATCCCTCAGTAAGCAGGTGCTAGATGTCATTCTGGAGGCAAGGAGGCCTAGTACTAGAAAATCCTATGCTGAAAAGTGGAAAAGATAATGTTCCTGGAGCCAGACTTTGGGTATGGGCACAACGGTGCCCAGCTTACCTCATGTTCTTCAGTACTTAACAGAAATGCTCCACAAGGGCCTATCCTTCTCGTCAATTAAAATTCATGCCTCAGCCATTTCAGCACATTATAATACTGAGCCACCCCTCTTCTCTCACCGCCTGCTAAAACAGTTCCTTAGAGGGGCCAAAAAACTAAGACCTCCCCCAGGAGAGCCCCTACTCCAGCCTGGGACCTTAACTTTGTATTGGAAAAGCTCACTCTCCATCCCTTCGAGCCAACTGCAACTGCAGAGTTGAAATTCCTTTCTTGGAAAACAGCCTTCTTCTAGCCATCACTTCAGCAAGAAGTGTATCTGAATTACAGGCCCTCATGGCAGTGGAACCCATCATTATCTTCCATGCAGACAGGGTTTCCCCTCAGGACCAATCCTTCCTTTATGCCCAAGGTGGTGTCTAGTGTGGCCCTTAATCAGTCCATTCATTTGCCTGCTTTTTTCCTTAATCCACAAAACAAAGGAGAATGAATACCGCACTCTCTGGATGTGCACAGACAACTTAGATTTTATTTGGACAGGACTAAGCCTCTCAGAAAAACTGAACAGCTGCTAGTTGGCTTTGCTGCAGGGGCAGAGGGGAAGGCCATTTCAAAGCAAATCATTTCTAAATGGATAGCCCATTGCATTAATTTCTGCTAAGATCACATTCTCCAGGGCTGCTTCTACCTCTGCAGCCTTTCTCAGAGGAGTCCCTACCAGGGACATCCTAGAAGCTGCTACCTGGAGCTCTGTACATACCTTCACCAAGCATTACCACATGCCTACTTTTTCTAAATCCAGAGCTGGTTTTGCCACTGCAGTCTTGCAGAGCTTAATATCTGGCCCTAATGCTCTTTAACTTCCTCCTCCCTTCCTTAGCTTTGGTAATCAACCCAAATGTGATGACTGCAACAGTGAAACATGAAGCACAGTTGTGTACACTTACCATAAATGTAGATGTTCGAGTGTATTAACTGTTGCAGTCCTGGTTACCCTCCCTCCAGCCCCCTGACATCTCTAGGCTCTACCTTTCCATCTTGTTTAGTGTATTTAAGTTTTCTGGTGTGTTTGCTTTTTTGATGGAGGTGTACCATAACATATAATTGCTTCCCATTGTGGGGGCACCTGACATCTGTGGCAAGAAAAACTGATGTAATGGGGTTGGCTGCATGTTTTATACTCCTGACGACCTGACATCATGGAAGAAGAGACAGCATCTGACGCAGGAATCCAAGACTCTGGTATTCAAGCCAGCTGAGGGCTACCTGCAGGCAGATAACCCAAATGTGATGATTGCAACAGTGAATACACTCGAACATGTACATTTATGGTAATTGTATACAACTGTACGTTTTAAGTAACGTTTCATGCCATTCAGTGACTACTTATAACACAAACAGTGCAAATGCCACAGAACAGACTTTCAAAGTGCTTTTTACTGCCCTTCTTTTTAGAATGGCTAAACTGCAGTGTTTTGTGAAGCCTGAATTGTACTACTTTGACTCATCTCCCATCCCCCTTCCCACCTAACTTCCCTAACTGTCAAAGTGTTAAGGGTAATTTGAGATGTTACTACCTGTGATTGACAGCCCACAGCAGGAGAGTTGACTCATGTACGGTTTCCTTGTTCTAGCCTTTACTTTCTGTATGGGTAGGTGAAGGACCAGGGAGCTATGACATCACAGCATGGGTGGGTTTTTAGGAAGGTCTAGAGATGTCAGTTTGGGGAAGGAATTGGCCAGAAAACTACCTGTATTCATTGGTGTTGATGACATCAATGAATTGGAAACTGCAACTAGCTTTACCAGGCCGGGACAAAGGTTTTTTTGAAAGTGAAACCATCACAGTACAGTAAGGTACGGTTCTAGTGGAGAGAAACAGTCAATTTAAAATATTTTAAATGTTGTTTTGTTGTTTATTCATAGCAGTGACAGTAAATAGGGAGAAAAAGGACAGAGACGTTGTGCATGTAATAATAGAATCCCATTGTTGTCCTTTAAGGTTTATTCTGACTAATTGAGAAAGTTATGAGAAATGTTTAAAATTTCCTCTTGTGAGGATAATTCTGCTTTGTGCGGTTTACTATCTTTTATTTTTAATGTCACTACTCATTGTTTAAAGGGTATTTATGAATCTGTAGATACTACTTCCAGGTCCGTTGCCACTGGTACTTTGTTGAGGAAGCACGATTGGCTGTGCTCTCAGAACCTCCCAGAAGAAGTAAAAAAGATGAGATCATGAATTCTCTTTTTTATAAAGATTTAATCTTTGGCGGTGGTGGTGCAGTGGTAGCGTTGTCGCCTCAAAGTAAGACGCTGTCCGGTTCGATTCTCAGCTAGAGCGTCTTCTGCGTGGAGACATGCGTGAATGGGCGTGGGCGTACCTTAGTTGAAGGTTGTGTGCCAGGCCTGGCAAGCCGGTACGTAAAAATCAACTGCCAGTCATTAGCGGACCGGAGTTCCGCTGTGGCGACCCCTAACTGGGAAAAGCCGAAAGACACAAATAAAGATTTAATCTTTGGGCCCTGTGCTATAGAGGTTATTAAAAATGTGATGACATTTATTCACCAATTTCCATTTTGCTGATCCTCTTCCTGTTCATCTCCATTTCCCAACTACAGATTAGCAATCAGGTAAGCAACCGAAATTCAATTCTTGGTCTGAGAGGGTGATTTATCTTGCTTTTTGTACCCAGTGTCAAGCTTTTTATGTAGGCAAGACAAACAATGCCATAAATTGTAGGCTTTACCAACACTTATACAGTTTACAGAATGCTGACAGTAGAAGTACCCTTGCTAGGCATTCTTTGGTATGCAAAGGCTTTGTTAAGTTTGTTTTTGGTTCTCAAACAGGTTGCGGCCACTGCATACTCCGGTGATTGGAAGAACCTTTTAATGCACTGTGAGATGTTTTAGCAATTAATAACTGACACTGTTACTCCACCTGGAAATAATGACAATATATCCATATCTAGTGAAGAGCCAACAAGCTCTAAAAAAAATATATACATATATATATATATATATATACATTTTTATTGTTTTTTATTGTTGAATTTTTTAGTTTTAGTGGCTCATTAAGAATTTCTGCGGGGTTTGATTCAAAGTGATTCTCTGATTGGTTGCTGATGAAGGTGTGTGTATTACATTAGAAGTATTTTATGGTATTGGTTTATTTTTTTAAAAGGTTCTGATGATGTCTTAAAATTATTATAGACGAAAGCGCTCAACCTTTTTGTTTTTTTATGGATTGAGTTAATCTTTTATTGTTTTACTACTGATCAAATTAAAGTACATGGGTTTTGTACTGTTTTTTTGTTTTGGTTTCAGTCAAGTAAGCAGATTTACGGAATCTCTCAGATTTTTCATCCTTCCTTCTCAAAATTTTCCCAGAGATTTTCTGTCTCCTTATCCAGTTTTGACAAGAAACAAAGTAAACAGTCTCACCAGAAAGCTGGTAAGCAGACATTTAAAAAGCAAATGCAGGAAGGTTCCAAAAAAAAATCAGGAACCCCCAGAAAAAAGGACAGCCAAATAAGGCAGAATGACTCTATACGGGACCCAGTCCACCCTCCCATTTTGACAGTCCCTTATCCCTTCCAATAGGTCTGAGTCTCCATTTCTCTCTTTGGCAACATGTTGCTTCAGACAAATGGGTTCTGTGGCTGACTTAGCAAGGATACAAATGGCAGTGGGAAGACATTCCTTCCTTCCAGGGAATTCCTCCATATCCACCATACCAAACACTTCTGTTTGTTTCTATTTTACAGCACATGCTGTCTCAGGGTGTAATAAAAGCAGTAGTCCTTTCCAGCTGGGAAAGAGATTTTAATTCAAAAATGTTTTTAGTGCCAAAGAAAGAAAATGCCTGGTCACCAGTTCTGGATCTTTCTTTCTTAAACCAGTTTGTAATAGTGCCCAAGTTAAAAATGCTTTCACTTTACAACCTGTTACCCCTTCTTCCTCATTTGATTTTTTTTTTTTTTTTTTAGTATTCTTAGATTTAAAAGATGCATATATTTGCATTCCTATTCATCCAGATTTTAGGCCTTTCTTAAGGTTTTGTTTATCTGGATCACATTATCAGTTCTCTACCTTATTATTTAGGGCTAGTCACTATTTTAAGAGTATTCACAAAGTGTTTAGCTTCTGTCATAGGTCTGAGCAGGCTACATCTCATCTATATTTTTTACATATTTAGAAAACTTTCTTATTTTTATATTGTTTTTATTAAAGTGTCAGCATTCTCTCAATTGGGTGAAAGATTTCCTACACAGGCTGAGATTGCAAAAGGGCATTCAGAAATATATTTTGTCTCCAACACACAGGATTGTGTTTCTTGGGTGTCTGCTAGACACCTCAGTACAAAAAGCTTTTCTTCCACAGGAAAATAGATCTATATTTAGATCTTTTCCAGGGGTTTTCCACTCAGACTATGGTCACTGTGAGGAAAGAAAACCTCAGGGTTCTAAATCTTGTGGCATTCATTATTTTCATGCTACCTCTTGCAAGACTCCACATAAGAAAGACACAATGGTATCTGAAGTCTCTTTGATTTCAGCACCAGCTTCTGTTGTCTCTTCAAATTCCAGGTCGTGGAGTTAAAAGAAAAATCAGATGTTGGAGACATAAAATATCCCTGAATCCAGGTCACCCCTTCTCCCCATCTTGCTCCAAAGCAGTCAGTCACAACAGGTGCTGTGAACCTTGCTTGGAGAACAGTGTCAAGGGAAATAAAAGTGCAAGGCCTCTGGGACAACAGAGACAGACCAAAGCACATAAACATAAAAGAGAAGCTAGCTGTTATTAAGACTCTTAATTCACTGGATTCTCTTTGGTCCCTAGGACCTCTTCAAATAGTAACAGACAATTCTCCAGTGATGTGGTCCGTAAACAAAGTGTTGCAAAGCAGATCTTATCCCCTTGCCGACTAGCCATGTTAACATGGAATATAGCTTTACAGCACACTCTCATTCTACAGCAGGCATGCTGCATGTAGTCAGAGCAAAATTGTGAGACAAGTTGAGTAGGACAAAGGCAGACCCTCATGAATGGGAACTGGTTCAGGCAGTTTTCCAAGATTTGATCCATCTGTGGGGAGTTTCTCAAGTACACCTTTTTGCTTCTTCCCTGAACAATCAAATAGCAAAATTTTGCAAAATTACTGCATGAGTTAAGGTTTAGAAGACACATGCCTTTTCTTTTCCTTGTACAGATATGTTTTTGTATGCTTTTCCATCCTTTCCATTGATATCCAGGGTACTTCTGAAGAATCAAAAGGAATCCTCAGAGTATTATGGTGACTCCCTTCTGGCACAGGCAGTAGTGGTTCTCCCTTATTTTGGAATTGGTCTGGGGCAATTTCCATAAATGTCCTCACATACTGGATCGACTTGCACAAGAATCTGGGTATTTGATATATCCTAACCCCAACCAACTACAACTCACTGCCTCGATGATAGGGTTTTAATACCTTTTAGTCATCTGTTTACTAATGATATGCAACAAGTACTAATAGAGGCAAGAAAGCCTGTTATTAGAAAATCGTACATAAGTAAATGGAAAAGATTTTCTGATTGATGCCACCGAAATAACCAGCACCCATTCAAGGCTACTGTTTCTCTGCTTTTGCAAAAGTTGTGCAAGTTACTATCCTGTGGGTTTAGTGTTCTATCAGGGTTCATTTGTCAGCCATTTCAGCATATCTGCCCTTGAATACCCATTTCAGTGCATTATCATATCAAAATGTTTTTTGAAAGGCAGTGCTGCATAAGAGAACTCAGTTTTTTTTAACAGAACATTTTTTTTCAGAACTTGCAGTCAGTTGCTGTTTCTTTTGATGGTATGAAGAAGGGGGACAGCCTATGTCAAAACAGACAATTTCCAAGTGGCTGTTTCTAGCTATTACCTCTTGCTATCCCCACTGCAGCAAAACTATTTCAGGCAGGATCAAGGTTCACTCTACCAGGACTTTGGCTTCATCTATGGCTTTTGGAAAGGGTTGGACTATAGAAGTATTTTAGTCTCCCCTGTACATACTTTTACAAAGCAGTATAAGCCAGATTCCTTTTCTAGGTCAAATCAAGGTCAGGTTTTGCTAGAACCATTCTCCTGGACCCTTCCCCCTACCACTTCCCAGATGTTCTAAGCTATGGTAACCTACTCCTATAGCTTAGGCTACCACAGCAGTGATCAGTATGATGAACATATTACAATTGTGTAAGTAAGCATACCATAACACTAGATATCTGAGTGATTACTGTGTCAGTAATCACTCTTTCCCTTCACCTCACCTTTTTTGTGCATTTTTTATGCCAGGGTGTGGACATGAGTTTATGCTATTCCTCTCAATGTTCTCTCTGAGTGTAGCCTCCCCCTGTAAGTTGGCATAATAGCTTTGAAGGGCTTGACACCCAAACCTATCTTTTAGTCTGCTCAGCTCAAGTTGTCTTAATGGTTTAGGTATGTGGAATGTGCCATGAAGCTTTGGAAATTGGCCAGCTGTTATATACTTGACATGATACAACCCATATAGTTTAGGTTGCTGCAACAGTGATCATTTGAACATCTACTGTTAAGGTAAGTTTACTTACACAACTTGTACTTTCTCTAATCAAATCCATGTATTTATTAGGAATTTCTTTGGATTTGGTGGTACATGGCGCCAAAGATTTTCATGCTTCCCCTGACCAGACTTCATATGAGGAGAATAGAGTACTATCTCAAATAAGTATACAGCTGTACTATCTCAAATAAGTCTGGATTCAACCTCTACAGACTTTTTCCTTTCAGATTCCAGTTCTGGAATTTACAAAGAGGGATGGTCTATAGAGGGTAGGCCAGTTCTTTTGCAGTCCAGATCCTTCATTCGCCATTCCAGCCCACACTGCAGTCTGTCACTACATGTACATTAGACCTGGAGTGGAATGTTTTTTCCAAAGGAGTAAAATTGTAAGCTCTGTCAAATTCTCAAGATGGACAGTACCACTTTAATGTCACAGAGATTTTGGCAATGATTATGTTTTAAAGGCCTTAAATCATCTCTGGTCCCCAAGATCTCTGAAAGGTTTCACGGGCAGCACCACAGTGTTGTGGATTATAAACTTATAAGAGGGTATCAGATCCGATACTTGTTTCAGACTTGCTTTGATAGCCTCAGAGATAACAACTCAGCTCATTTGACTCTTCAGGCTTCATGCATTCCATCGGACCAAACTTGATTGCAGGCAAGCTCGTGGACTAGGACAGACCCTCATATATGGAATCTTTACCCTGGGGTCTTCTTAGAATTGATCCCAGTCTGGAGAACACCTCCACTAGATCTGTTTGCCTCCTTTCAGAGCAGACAGCTACATAAATTCTCCTCTACGACTCCTGTTAACAGACCTGGAAAATAGATGTGATTCTCATTCCTGTTGACAGGAATGTTCTTGTATAGTTCCCCCTCTTTCGACTGATATTCAGGATTCTTCTAAATATCTGGAATGATTCCCCAAAATTTGTGTTGATGATTCCCTCTTGTCCCAGTGTCCCAAGTAACAGTGGTCTCCCTTTTTTTCAATTGGACCAAGGGCAATTACCGCAAATGTCCCCACAAACTGGATTTAGTTACACAAGACTGGGGTTGTTTAATCACTGCACTCTGAAAACTCTTCAACTAACTGCATGGATAATAGAATTTTGATACCTTTTATGCACCCTTTTATTTTGAGGACATGCAGTTGGTACTAAATGTGAAAACATGCTACTAGGAAGTCTTATTTGTGAAAGTGCAAAATGTTTTCTAGTTGGTTCCACTACAGAAATCAACACCCTCTTCAGGCCTGGCTGCATGTTGTTCTTAATTATTTGTAAAAGTTACTGTCATGTGACCGTTATTATTTGTCTGTCTGGGTTAATTTTTGGCCAGTTCTACTTGTCTGCCTTTTGATCTTCCCATTTCTAACTGTAGTGAAGTTAAACAGTTTTTGAAAGGGGGTTACTTATCCACACATCTGTTTATTTTATTTATTTATTTATTTAACATTGTTTTTTACCAGGATAAATCCGACTGGACAACAGGTGTCCGTTTTCAGCAGAGTCCTGGGGTGTCATACATAGGTTAATAAAGAGTGACAGTAGACTGCAATAATAGTAGTTGGATAACAAATGGTAAAACGCTAACATATGAGGTAAAAAACAGTTAAATGCAAAAACAAACTCATAGTACAGTCAGGAGATCACAAGTCTCACAGTAATAGTACAATATGTGAGCATGAGGTACCCAGAAGTAGGTACATATTTGCAATATTTATAAAATGTAAAATGCACATAGGTGGTAGTATAATGTAAGCATCAGAGGCTTCAGGGGGTAGCCTGCCTATAGTGCAGTGAATATTCGGGGGGGGTTGTCTTTGCAGTTGCAAAGAGGGTTAGAATAGAGGTTGGATTTAATGAGGTCCTTAAATGTGGTTGCACGATTCTGTATCCTGAGGTCAGGTGGGAGGGTGTTCCATGCTTTTGCAACCTCATGGGAGAATAGGGCTTCTCCAGAGCTGTTCTTACATGGATTGACTTCAGTCAGGGATTTGTTACTTGATCGTAGTTCCCTGTTGGAGTTGTGGAAGTTTACTGTGCCAGCTAGGGCAGGGGTTCTCTCTGCTTGGTATGGAATTTGGTGAGCTATGATGAGTTGGTGGTAGTGTAGTAGGTTTGGAAATTCTAACTAGTGTAGCTTAAGTAGGGATTGACAATGGTAGGAGTGTGATTTACCTTTGGCAGCGAACCTAGCTATTTTGTTGTAGCAAGTGGAGAGTTTGTTCAGGTCGGTTTTATTGATTTTGGTTAGAATTGGGAAGGCATAGAGTAATGTTGATAAGAGATGAGTTCTGGCTATGGTAGTTCTAGACTTGGGGGTTAGGAACTGTTTGCTATAATACAGGCATCCTAGCTTTTTATGGACGAGATAGTTTGGGATATGTGCTTATTGTATTTAAGTTGTTGATTAATAGTGACACCTAGTAGTTTAGCCTCAGGTACTGGGGTGATGAGGGTGCTATTGATTGAGAGGATGGTGAAGGTGGGGTCACAGTGTTTAGTTGGGTGAAATAGCATTAGCTGTGTTTTTTTGGATTTAGTGTCAGTTGGTAGTTGTATAGCCAGTTCTCTATCTCAGTGAAGGATTCTTAGGCTTTACTTTGTAGTAGATGGATGGGTGCTGAGCAGATTAGGGTTGTGTCATCTGCATACTGAACAGTATCAGCTTTAGTGGTTGCAAGGTGGAGATTGTTTGTAAATATGTTAAAGAGAAGGGGGCCTAGGATTGAGCCTTGAGGGATGCTGCATGTGACGGGGAGTGAGGGGGATATTGAGTTGGCCCATTTGACAGATTGTGAGAGGTTGCTTAGGTAACTGTTGAACCAGTGCAGGATGGGGTTATCAAGATTAAGTTCATAAAGGCAGGTAAGGAGTTTGTCATGGGAAACTGTGTTGAGCACCTTGGATAAGTCTAGGAAAGTGGCGGAAACCAGTTTCCCTTGGTTCCTGTGAGTTTATGATATTGGAGAAGTTAATTAGGGCAGGGTTAGTGCTATGGGATGGTCTGAATCCATGTTGGGTTTTAGATAGTAGGTTGTTGGTTAGTAGGTGGGTAAGGAGTTGGTGGATACATCTTTCTAGGATCTTAGATAAGGGTGATAGGATCGCAATGGGGCAGTAGTTGGAGAGGTCAGTAGATGGGCCACCCTTGTGGAGGGGGATGATATATGAGGTTTTCCACAAGGATGGGATGGTGCACATAGAAATGGACCTATTAATAAGTAGGGAGATGGGGTAGACAATGGCCTTGGATGGAATTTGGAGATATTCGGCTGGTAGATGGTCAGCAGCGAGGGTGGTTGGTTTGAGTTTTGCTAAGAGTTTTTGAATGGTTGATGTTGGTACTGGTTTGAGTGAGAAGGGGGTGGAGTTAGTTTGGCAGTTTTGGGATTGTGGTTAAGTTATGGGTGATATATCATTCACTAGTTTCAGTATGGTGGAGGTAAAGTAGTTATTGAAGTTTGAGGCTATGTCAATGTCAGTACCTTCAATGCTTGGTGGCGGTGTAGTGGCTTTTCCGGGCTGGAGGATGTTGTTCACTGCAGTTCAGAATTTTTGTGGGTTGTTACTGTGTTTCCTTTGTAAGGAAATATAGTGGTTTTGTTTGTCTATCTTGATCTGCTTTTTTTGCTTTATTTCCTAGTTCAGAAAAGGTTTGCCTAGTTTTGGGTGTTCTGTGTTGTCGCCAGGTTTTCCAAGCTTTGTCACTATCCTTAAGTAAGATCTTTGTGGTTTTCTCTAGCCAGGGGGCAGGTTACTTCATACCCTAATTGCTTTGAGTGGGGCTAATTGGTTTAGAATCTCTAGGAATGTGGAATTAAAGTATTCTACTGCATTATCCAGGGGAGGATTTTTAGGGGAGCCCAGTTGCAGGATTTTAGGGTTTCTGAGAATTGCTCTGAGGGGAAGTTTTTTCAGGAGCGGGTTTGTAGCAGGGATGGTGTGTTGGTATATCTAACCTTGTGCCAAAGGAGAAAAGTTGGATTATGGTCACTGACAGAGTCAGGTAGTGTCCCACATTGGTGGGCAGTGTTGTGTTGGTTAGTGAGGTGACAATCAAAGGTGGAATCTCTTTTGGTGGTCTTGTCAATTCTTATGGGTGAGTGTATGAGTTGAGTGAGGTTATACAGGTTTATGTGGTTGGTGGCTGTTGGTGAGTGTATGCTGTTCCAGTCGATGTTGGTGTCACCTAGGACTATAGTTTCTTGGGAGAGGGAGTGGGATGCCCAGTGGAGTATAGATTCTAGGGTATTAAGGTTGTTTCCTGGTGGAATATAGATGCTGAGTAAGTTTAGTTGTTTGTGCTGGTTTAGTAGGAGTTTGATGAAAAGGGTCTCATTGTTGTTGAAATTTGGGGTTTCTTTTTGAAGGAGCTGGACTTTTAAGTTGGATTTGTAAAAAAAAAAAGGCGATGCCACCGCCTCTTCCTTGTGCTCTATATCTAATTGTAATATGTTAAAGCCAGGTGGGGTTAAGATACTATGAATGTTTAGGTTCAGTATAAGCATTTCAGTGGTTTGTGCTTGAAAGGGAGGTTGGGGTTGAGTGTGCCACTGGAGCTAGTTGTTGGACTGTGGTTGGGGTGGATGTCCCCTCCTACTAGTAGTTGAGCTGCAATGTTGGTAATGGTTTTAAGGCAGAGTACCACTAAGAAGTGATGTTTGAGGTTGGGGTGTTTTTTGGATTGTGCGATGTAATGGATTGAGGAGGTGAGTTGAAAGAGGAAAGGGTGATGGTTGACTGGGTGTGTGTAAGTATGGAAGGGTTACTTATGGTATGGGGAAAGGTGGGGAATTTGTTTCAGTGCATATTGATGAGTGGGTGGTGATAAGTGGTGCTAATGGAGATTAAGTAGAGACAGGTGGATAGGGAAAGCAGAAGTATGGGGATTTTATGGTAGCGGTTGTGGAGGGTTAGTGTCATGGTGTCAATGAGGTCTATATAGTACAGGGATGTGGATGGGGAGGAGAGAAGGGGTATGAGAAGTGTTGGTTTAGAGGAGTTGTAGAGTGTGTTTAGGAATTGGTTGGTTGGAGAAGAGGGGGAAGGTGGCTTAGTGGAGTGTGTGGCTAATTGTAGAGTTGTCTTTCTGTGATTGGGTGGTGGGTGTGGCAGGTGAGTCAGGTGATGTGTGGTAAGGATAAATCTATAAGTAGTGGGGGCGCGAGCAGGTCTGCACCAGGCTGTACAGGTAGGTGACTTACAGAGGCAATCTGTAAGCTTAATAATCTAGGAAACAGGTGGCTTCTCCTTGAGATCTTAACTTTGTGTTTAGAAAACTTACTTTTTTCTCCATTTGAAGCAGATTGTCAGGCATATTTGTGGTTCTTAATATGGTAGACTGTTTCACTCATTATTCTGACATCTGCTAGGAGAGTGTCTGAGTTACTAGCATTTATAACGAGTCAACCCTGTGTCACTTTTTTCATAAGAAGTGGGTTTCTTTGAGAACTAGCCTTTTTCCATTTTAAGCATATGTGTTCTCAGAGTTTACTTTAAGCCAGACTATTCAGCCCTGTCTACTTCTCTGAACACAAAAACGATGGAGAAGAAAATTTTCTCTTTCTTGATACCCACTGGCAACTCTGATACTACTTAGACAAAACTTAATCCTTCAGGAAAGCTGATCAGCTGTTTGTCTCCTACAAAGGTGAGGGGAAAGGAAAACCAGAATCAAAGCAGAATATTTCTAGATGTTTATCTTATATTGTTGCATTTGTAATATTCACCATAATAAGCCACCCCCATGGCAGGGTTAGGGCCCATTCCACAAGGACTTAAAGCTTCTTTAGTAGCTTTCCAGAAAAAGGTGTACTCTAGAAGTGTTCTAGAGGCAGCAATTTTGTCCTCCTTTACAAAGCAGTATAAATTAGATTCCTTTTTGCCATGATAGAGAAACTGGAAGGAATAGAATGAATTAATTTTATAAAATTGGAAATAAGGAGCTGGATTGGTTTTCTTCAGTTGGATTTGTTAAATGAGAGAGCACATTGTATGCAAATCTGGCCATGGGAAAGCAGCTATTACCTATATTTCAAAGATGGAGTTATATCAGCAGAATGAGCTGACAAAATTGTAGAAGGGATTCAACTGATATTTTGTAAGTATAGCATTGGTAGTGTTTCATTCCCTGATAGAATTAGACAGTTAATGCGAAGAATGTTGGAAGGGTCGAAGGCAAGAATTAGGGTGGTGAGTTACTCTCTTACATGTTCTGTTTGAACAGAGAAATCAGGCAAGGATGTCCTTTTTCCTCATATACTTGCTTTATAATTAGAGCTATTGGCAAAGAAAATGAGTATAGAAATTTAAGCATATAACTAGTATGGTTCTAAGAAAATTTAGCTTTACATGCAGATGATATTATTTTGTAGATGATAAATCCAGAAAAGGAGATTATATTGTGGAACATTTTGAGACAGTTTTTATACAATATAAAATAAATGAAGGTAAAAACAAAGGCCACAGTGACAAACTATGTACCACCATATGAACTGGTTCAGCAATCACCATACTTATAAGGCCATGATAAGATGAAATGTTTAGTTGTATGGATTAAAATGGATTCTAGTTATTGCAGCTAAATATGTGAGGGAAGCAACTAAAGTTATGATAAAAAATTGAAAAACTGTAAGCTCTTAATTATGGATAGTCACATATAAGCAATGAAAATGTTTCCCCTTAGTCATATATACAAGCCAGGCATATTTTTATCAACCAGAGGAGATGTTATGCTGATAATAAGAAGCAAAAGAATATATTTGATAGGGGAAATAGCAAGAGTTAAGATAAGCTTATTCTTCCCATAGAACAAGGTGAAGTACAGTTAACATTATGTAAAGATATACTTTAGAGATATTTAACAAAGTGTCATATGCATAACTTAAGCAGAAGGTTATAAATGATAATTGAAAAAGATAATGATAAAATAGGTGGGAGTTCAAGAATTAAAAAGAGACCAGGATTTTGGATGCAAGTTCTTGAGGTGAATAATAACAGCCATACAGGGTACTATAGTCAAAAATTAGCAGAATGTATTCAAGGAAATAAGCCAGCATGGAAACAGAGGGACATCAAGAATGGGAGTACATAAAATAGACAAGAGGGGTTATAATTTACTGCAGGAAATTAGCAAGATCCCAAAGTAGTGGAAGCAAATAACTTGAGAGGGATAGTTAAAGTGGAATAGCTGAGGCAGACTGTTATACTGCAGGATATAATCTACCTGGTCTCCTAGGGAATGATAAAAAATGTAGACAAAGAGAAAGGTTTTGCAGAGTCCTAAATGAGAGAACAACTTTGGTAGACTTTTAAATTGAGTTTAGAACCAAAGATGCTGTTAAAAAGGGATACTTAGTAGAGCATATACCATTTTACATAACTGAAATGAATCAGAGGAGTTAAGAAAAATTGTGTAAAGAGAATGGAAAGGCAATTTACAAAGGAACAGTGGGAAGAAATTTGTAGGGCAACAACATCCAGAAGGTTTTGGATTTTTGCATGGAAATGTTTACATAGGTAATTCTGTACCCCAAGTAGACTTCAGATAATGTTTGCTCAGGTAGATGACAAATGCTTGAGGTGTGATGAGAAAGAAGAAGGTAATTGGGAACATGTTTTTGGGAGTGTAACGACTTGGTAGATTTTAAAAATAAACAACAATGCGATACCTGGAAGTAGGAGCAAATCAGTAAATGAAAGTATGAGGAAGGTAAAACCAGCTTTAATGTAAATTCAAAAAAGTTCAGAAAAGTTAAAAAATCCAAGTGTTGTTAAGCACTTTCATCTAGTAAAGCAATTTTCACAGACTTCATCTGGACACTCATCATTGTAGATGAGAGGATTTAAATATCAACACATCACCAGGAACAAAATAAATTTAAAGGCACAGAGACCTAAATGTGTCAACAGTAGATGTATGCACCACAGGAATTCATGACAGGATGTACCTTAGTAGCTGAAACTTTGGACATAAATATGAAAAAATATATATATATTTATGAAAAATAGTAAAAATCAATCAAAAAATATATATATGTAGTTAAAAAAGGAATAAATATTTAGTATATTATATTATGGTGAATATAAATTATTCTTATTTGTGTATACAAGACTATTTGAAAAAAAATGTTAAAATTATATAAAGTTGTCACCCAAATAATTATCTTAAAGTTTAGCTGCAGATAATTTAATAAGTTTACCTTCGGGATCCTGGACACAGTTACCCCAACCCAAGAGGAGGTGCTTGGGAAAGTTATTTAGAATATCAGGAATTTTATTGGCAATCAAATTAGATGCCAGCTGTGATCCAGGAATTAATGAATATATGTCTGTGCACACGATTTTAAAACTAAGGGCAGCTAAACTTTAAGACAATTATTTGGGTGACAACTTTACATCATTTTAACATTTTTTCAAATGGTATTATATACACAAATAACTTTCTAAAAGAATAAGTTATAGTATTTCTCCACATATAGACTACATATTTTTTTTTTAACTACCGATATTTGTTTAAATTGATTTTTACTTGTTTTTCATAAATATATATATATTTTCATATTTATGTCCAGTGTTTTAGATATTTAGTACATCCTGTCATGAATTTCTGTGATGCATACATCTACTGTTAACATATTTAGGTCTTTGTACCTTTAAATGTATTTTGTTCCTGGTGACGTGTTGATATTTAAATCCTCCCATCTACAATGATGAGTGTTCTGATGAAGGCAATGTTCGGCAATGTGAACCCTAGACAAGTCTTGTTGCAACCCTTAGTTCCGTTCAAACAAACTTTGTCTCATACACCGAGGATAATGATATCATTACCTTCATTACACATGAGATTTCACACAAGAGTACTACAGTGAACAAGAAAACCCAAGTCATTGAATTATGACATTCTGGATATCCAGATAAAATTTTCTCATTGATTGTAGTCTCCACTGATGACTATATGCAGCCAACCTTTTGGTGAGCAAATCCTTCATGGATTCAAGCCATCAAAACAATCTTGACCACAAGCCCTTTATGATGCAGAATCTATATCATTGGACAATGTTGCACAGGGATTGTCGAGAGAAGCAGAATGAGAGAGCTGTATCACAGTAATGGAGAATAGATCAGTCCTCTTGTCCCTTCAGGTTCTGTAGTGACAGATTCCAGATGTCCAGTCTCTTTTTAGTCAAAAAACATGGAACTGAGTTGTATCTACAAAAAAGAGATATATAGCAAAAGGTCTTACAGTTATGTGGCCAGACCTTTCTGACTCACAGACATCTCTCTGTGTTTACATTTCAGGAGAACCATAAGCTCACTTGTAGAGTGCTGTCAGGAATAAAACACGGCTCAAATAAAACCGAACCACAAGTTTATTCAAAGTTAAGCGCCTTCATCTCTGCAGTCAGAGACTTCTTCAGAACAAACCAATCAATTAAATTAACATTTTTATAACTCAATTAGATGTCACATGACTATTACCCCTCCACAATTAAAGGTATCACCATTTGTCCATTATGAAACACTGTGTAAAAAACTACATTCGTTGTTTAAAAATAATTGAACTTACGAAATTAGTATATATAAAATCACTCTACAAGTGACCTTATGGTTCTTATTGGTTTTAGAGAGGTTCACTGAGTCGCTGATGTTTTTTTTTTTTTTACATTTCAGGAGAGACAAAGAAATAGAAATATTGAGCAGGAAGCTTCCTTTACACCAGAAGTGGTTACCCAGCCCTCCACAGTCAAGTTGAAGAAATGGGGGTGACCAGTTTGCAGCCTTTTTACCTCCCTGATTAATGCTAGTCCTCAGAAGTTCCCCTTTTTCATTTCTCCTCCTAAGTGCAAGGGAAGGGCATATGCTGTACAACCTTGGACAAAGGGAAATCTTTATTACGTACTTTCCATTCATGTGATAACCACACTCTTTTACAGTGCCAGTAGTATCGAGGCAACAGTAATTCTGATGTGTCCTTTCTAGGCTAAAGAAGCCTGTTTTCTCATCCTGTAGGATTTTCTTTTAGCTCCTGTCTATGTATTTCTTATCATAAAGCATCTGCTAGCTTATCCATACAGGAAGTCCTACACATGTCTGCATTCTTCATTTCCACACTGACACTTGGTTCTTCCAGTTATATTAGTTGCTAGATCTTCAGGTATTCTGAAAGAGTAGTCTTCATCATTATTTTGGTTTCCTTGGAACTTTTAACTCAGAAAACATATAGGGACAAATAGCAATATTTTGCACAAGATGTGGAGTCTTCGCTTATTCCATTCCTCTTCTTTATCCTTCAATGTCTCTTGTTGTCTACCTTGAGGATGAGGTGCCCCACTATTAAAATTCACTTGACAATTTCCAACTTTTATACTGGTTAAGATGTGAAACCCTTAGCTACACTTAGGTCCGCAGGGCTTTTTTATAAGGCACATTTTTTCTTTGATGTCTGTTTGGGGTCAGGTTTCACCATGAGACTTTTTAGTTTATTTTGAAAAAAATAGTTTGCCTCTCTTTGAACTTACGGCTTCAACTGATCTTAACTTGTTGCCTTCAGATACTATATTTTGTCACAGCAACTACTGCCTTCTTCTTTCGGCTTTTCCCGTTTAGGGGTTGCCACAGCGGAACTCCGGTCCGCTAATGATTGGTAGATGATATTTACGTGCCGAGTTACCAGCCCTGATGCACAACCTTCAACTAAGGTACGCCCATTCATGCATGTCTCCACGCAGAAGACACTCTAGTTGAGAATAGAACTGGACAGCGTCTTACTGTGAGGCAACAACGCTACCACAGCACCACCACCGCATGGATTTATTGAGCTTTAGGTCATTATATTATTTCCCTTTGGTGTTGTATTCAGAAAGTAATAGCTTCTTTGAGTTTTTTCATGTGCTGAGCTACAGGTTTTCTTTCTTTAGTAGTTTGTCTCAGTAAAACAGCTTTGCCATTTATGCACCATAGATTTTCCTGCATAGCATGGGTGCGTTATGTTAACAGAATCAAAAATATGACAAAAGACGATTAGTTGTTTGTGTCATTTGACAGACACATAGAAGGCAAAAAAACAATGTCTTTCAAAATGGCTTCTGAGTTGTATTTTATTTCTGGTATGGAAATTGTGTAAATCCTTACAAGGATTTCCTAGAGCGCATTCTACCAGAGACATCTCTTCATTCATGACCTTCTTTTGTAATGCCTTTTTAGATGTCATTTGTATGACAGTCACATGGTTGTGACTATACACCTTGAACAAATATTACAAGTTGGAAAAGATTTCTAGGTTTAGGTCTTTCTTTGGGGTAGTCATCATCATGAGCATGTTTTCATAGGACAGCCACCCAAGAGGATTAGTCTATGATTTTGCCCTCAGTCTTCCTGCAGCCTGTTCTCTATAATGATTTCAGACAAAAAAAATATGGGTTCAAACAATAGTGATTGCTGTTCAAATGAAACGTTTGAGTTACATTTTTGCTTGGTCTGGAACTGGAGTATTCTAGTACAATAATGCCTTAAATGGCAGTAAAGGTTTAGGGTTGGTGGTCTATAAGATTTTGTGAGGACCACCCAGTTGTCAGTTATTGCTTTCCTGACCTCCTTAAAGTCCAAGGTGAAAGTTAGGACCGTGCTCCTATCCCTTTTGGGTTCTTTTAAGTCCCTAAATTGTCCCTAAATATCCTGTCCTGATTGTCCCCTGGCTGTAGAAGGATTGGGTCATTGGCCTGTTTGAGGTCCTTAATGGATTCTAGAATGGAAATGATGAACCTTTTGCTGTAGCCATGAGCTAGAAGACCTTTTCTAAATTAATGTTTTTGGTGAACTCTTGGAAGTCCTGGCAATCCCCATACCTTGGGATTTGATCACATTCCTTTTGGTAATGTGAGGATGCATGCTGTTGCTATGAAAGAGTAGGTTGATCTTAGTGGACTTTCTATACAGTTTGTTACTTGGTTTCCCCAGGGTAAGGTCTTTTATAGATGGTGAAGTCTAGAAAGTTAACATTTCTTGGGGATGGTGAGTGGTGAATTTTAGGAACCTTGTGAAATTGCCAATGAGCAGGAAAAAAAAATCTTGCAACTGTGTGAGGGGCTACCTTCCCAAATGATAAAGATATCAGTAATGTGGAGGTTAACAGCTGATCTGGAAAAAGTATGGGGAGACTGGTGTTTGTCAGGCTGGGTGTCATAGCTGCACTCATGGCTGACCTGATGGTTTGTTGAAAATAATACAATCCAAATCGAAAGAAGTTGTTCCTGAGCAGTAACCTGAATAACCTCCCTAGTGTCTCTATCTCCCTATGCAGGGCTGCCTACATGTAATTGTAAGCAGGGGTGACCACCTTGATGCAATAAACGGCCTGCATATTGATTGTGACCAGGGTGGTGTCCTTATCTATGCTGACATTCATGACTTTCCTCAGAAAAACCTAGGGAGTCGAGCTCAAAGGACCAATTATTTTCTGGCAGGGATTTTATCTGTACTTCCAGGTATATGGCAATAGGTTTGGTTATCGAACTTCTGCTAACCACAACTGGTCAATGAGGGTGGGGTCCTTCAGGCTTTTAGGAGGTTTGGGAATCCCAGAGAAGTCGGGAAGCATGGGGGAAGTGACCGAAAGGAATTCCAGGAGTCTGTTGCTTGTTAAGCTTTCCTCATTGAGGAGAACCAGTTCAATGTAAATATTCTCGTGTTTTCAAATAAGATAGAAATATGATCACAAATGTAAATGCACCATTTACATTTGCAATCATTAGGTTTAGAGTTTTTTTATTTTGAGTATTTTCTATTGCGTGGTAGTTTTGTGTTTCATACAATTACATCAGTCATTAATAGCAATATATATATGTATCTATGGCATAAAAATATCCAGGAAAGGCTAGCAATTTATCAAATATGTAGTATATAAAGATGCAGGAAAGGCTAACAATTCGTAGAAAATGTAGTTTTATTAAGCTGAAGTAAAATGAAATCCCAGTGTGTACTCTTCACAAATACAAAGTACCTGCTTTGTGAAAGTCACAAACAAACAAAATCAAGCACTCTCACTTGCATGTTCTCTCACAGTCCAAGGTCCTTTCCTTATCTGTATTATTTGCAGGAAGATGTCCAGATTTCTCCGTAGACTGCCATCTTTACTGCAACTCTTCATTCAGAAGTGCTTTCCAAGGTGAACATATTCCCTCTCCACTAGAGAGAATGTTGTCTGACTAACAGGACCATACCCCTTCCTTCTTTTCATATATCAGTTTAATAGAATAATTGGTTCAACAATTCCTAAAAGAATCCTTTTTAGCTGGCATAAAAAGTGTTGTCTGTTAGCCTTGAAAGAATATCACTATTTATGATGTTTACAATATATGTACAACAACATTCTTTTTGCGGCAATAGTGTTGCAGAATTTCACTTTAGATAATTTTGTCAAGAACTAGCACACTATCGTACAGTATATGTATACACGTGTGTGCATGTGTGTGTGTGTATTTATATGTTTGTATATATGTGTATATATATATATATATATATACATATATATACATATATATATATATATATATATATATATATATATGTATATATACACACACACACACACACACACACACACACATATATATATAGAGCTTCACAACAAATTCTCCAGGACCGTAGATGTAATATTTCAAATGAAAGTCCAACAACAGACCAACCTGGATACGTATAATGGATAAATTTAATGAAGAATTATGGCAACAGACAAACCACAAACCGGTTTCCCTTCATGGTGTTGTCAGTGTGTAAACAGCAACAGGCAACTATGTAGCTTTTGAAGCCCTCATGTAAAGAAACAGACACTCCATATGCAGCAAATAATATCACTTAGAAAAAAAAACATATTTTTACGTACACAGATAGGCATAATAAACCCTACAAAAAGCAAAACAGTCAAAATCTGTTAATAATGTTCATTAAGTCCAGGTTTAAACATTGCCCCAAGATAAATGATCCACATGGTTTCTTTTCTAGATAAGATGGTATGTTTATGCTGACTGGATAAACCCTCCCCGGCTGCCATGTCTATCCATATGAAAATGAAATGGCCAGACCTGTGGTTTAAGAAATGTTTATATAAAGCGCTTCTCGAACATTTACACTGTATGTCACTCAAATACAACACAATTCTCTGTTTAAAGGAAGTGGAAGTCTGACCCACAGAAAAAGCTCCTCACTGACACACAGCTAAATAAACTACCCATTCACTAGTACACATGATCAAATGTCTAATATTGAACACCCTAGGGGTATTGACAGATGTGAAGGACTTAATTCTAGACATAACCTTACAATATGAACAATTTCATTAAAAAGTACAGCCAACCAACTTATATGATCTAGTCATGTGAGTATCCTTTATACTTTTCTTAAAACTGGAAAGATATTCCCCTATAGCCTTATCCCTATGATAGCCAAATAGGCAATTATTATCCAGATGTTGACCAAAAAAAGGATCCGATTTTAAGGTATACTAATATCTATTGACCACCACTTTAAACTTGAAGGTATTAGTACCATAAGTAGTAATTAAACAGGATTTAGCTGGAACCTCCTCTACTTGCTGTACACCTATATCCTCACTCCCAACAAACGTATCCAAAAGAATGTCCCTAGAGTATTGCAAAGCTGTGTCTTGAGCAAATTTGTCGTCTTATTTTGAATATCCGCTACTCATAAATCTATTTATCATGTTTAGAGCTTCCTGCTGAAAAATCGTATCCATGTTGCAAATACGTTTTAGTCTTAAAAACAGATTTAGGAATGTTTTGAATCATATGCTAGGGATGGCATCTCTCAGCATGCAGTAATGATTTCTTAGTGAATGCTTTATGATATAGACTGGTAGCAATTGTCTCATCAATCAATTTAGTGACATTAATGTCCAAGAAATCTACATTAAATAAATCTAATTTCCCAATAAACCTCAAACCATAATTGCTATTCAAATACTGAACAAAATGTTCCCATGTTTTAGGAGAATCACACCACACTACCCAAAAATCATCCATGTAGCATTGCCACATAACTAAATACTTAGGGAAAGCATTGCCATCATTATAAATTAATTTAAGTTCTAGATATGCCATAAATAAATCTGCATAAATAGGGGCGAAAGATGCCCCTATAGCAGTGCCCTTGATCTGCAAGTACCAAATGAGCCCTATATCTAAATAAACGCATTGTGTTCTAACACGTACCCAACTTCTTTAACATAAGCTGAATCTGGATTTCAGTATATATCATTGAATGTTCCAACCAATATTTAACCACCAGTAAACCACCTTGGTGATGTATACTGGTATAAAAGGATTGTACATCTAGGGTACACATGTACGAATTCACTGGTATTTTTAAGTCATTCATAAGTGAAAGAAACTCATTGGTGTCTTTAATACAGGACCTAACAAAAGACAAAAGTGGCTTAAGCTTGTTTTCCAAATATACTGACAAAGCTTCAGTGAGTAGGCCCCTACCAGAAACAATTGGTCTGCCAGGAGGATTAGGAACCAACTTGTGAATATTAGGTAGAATGTAAAAATATTGAGGTTTGGGTGCATCCACTGTTAACTGATTTAGTAAAGCTTCTGTAATGACACCCTTCATCCTCTTTTCGGTCAAAAAAAATCTATATAAGTTTTAAATTCTGAAGTTGGATCACGGGGTAACTTACAGTATGAAGTCACATGATTAAGTTGTCTAGTTACCTCAAAATCATAGTCTACCCCATTCCAAATAACAGTAGCACCACCCTTGTCGGCATTCATGATGTTCACACAGCTATTATTTCTAAGATTATTTAGTGCAACATTTTCTTCCCTCATCAGGTTATGACTAAAATTTTTAAAAATATAATTTTGGTTCACATGTAATTCATCAATAACCTGTTGTTCAAACAGCCAAATTACCAGATGATAGGGTGGTTGAAAATTTGACTTTTTGAACCTAAATGAAGTGCCTGTTCTATTAGTAGCATCACGTTGTTGTGAAAAAAAAATGCTTCAAATTCAAACAATGACAAAACTGTTTAACATCCATCACAAAAGAATATTGAGAAAAAAAATGACAGAATAAATCCCAAACCTTTATTTAATACCCTAATTTCATTCTGATTAAAAGAGTAGGTAGTCAAATTAACCACCAGTTGGTTTTCGTCATCTTCATCAATATTAATTGTGTCAGTCACATGTTCATTATTCACATTTGCATTAATCTCCTGAATTCGGTCTCAGTCCTTCCTCCTTCTATGCTTTCTCCTGCCCCTTCTAAAGGGCCCCTGGACCGTTTATTAATAGGGGATGTAAGTTCAATAATGTCTTCACTTTCAGTCTCTGTATCTGTGTTTGAATTATAAGAGGAAAATTCAGAAGCACTAGATTCAGCATTCATGGAGCTAGTAGATTTCCGAAGAATGGAACATGTTCTTTTCGTTTACATTTAACATTACCCTGACTAATCCCAGCAAACCTAACTGCCCTCTTTACACACTTCCACAAATAAGCAGTGTGATTTCGATAGTCAGATAAATTGCGCTGGTATTTTTTAGGTTTGCCTGCATGTAGTTCAGACTCATAATCATTAACCTCTTTAAAGAAGTTAGCATATTTAGATTCAAAACCATGTGTACAAAATTTCTGAACTTTATCATACATGCCGTTAAGTCTATCAGACATAATTATCCACTGCTGTTCATAATATTTAATTAACAAAGTAATGAACATTTTAGAGGCAGTAGTTTGGACCTGATGCCATTGTTCTAAACCAGCAGTTCTGTCCGATGAAAGGTGCAGTTCCAAAACAAAAGTGTTCAGCATCTCACTCATCTCAAAACATCAGACAGACAATCCTTGTATACTGGTATACCTCATCAAGGTGGGTACTGGTGTTAAATATTGGTTGCAAATCAAAGGATTGTCTTCTTGTATTTGAAAGTACCGGTATAGTATATTTCTGTTCTGATTGAGAACGTCAGTAAAGTTGGCATTTTGGCTCTGGCTGTTATTTTTGGATGCATGAGGTGCTGAATGTGGACTGCAGTATAAAAGGATCAAATTTTTGCACTTGGAGGTATCAGTATAGTTTTTCTGCATTTTGAGATTGAGATAATTTTTAACCAGTTAAGTCAGTGTTTTGGCTCCATCTGATATTTTGGGATGTGTGGGATGCTGAATGCTTTTGTTTTGGAACCGGAGCTTTCACTGGATGGAACTGCTCATCTCCATTGACTTTGGTGAGAAATGTTTGTCATAATTTTGTATGTTCATAGGTTCATAGGTTCATAGGTTGGTACTAGGCTATCAACCCTAGGGCCTATACAAGCCTAGCCATAACAAATCCCTGGCTATTTCTTCCCACACTATTTACTTCCCTGGACCCCTGTCTAGCAGGGCAACTGATGTGATCCCCGGGGTGAATTTCTTTTCTCCCATCCAATCGTCAAGGTTCCTTTTGAAGAGGGCCAAAGAGGCACTCTGCTTGACATGTATGGGCAATCTATTCCAGAGTCTGGGGAGTCTCTGGGTCAGGAACCTATCCCTCCAGCATGTTTTGTTTATTGTGATGACAAGATTTAGATCCATGGAGCATGTGGCTCTGAGGGATTGAGATTTCTTTAAGTGTAGCATGTCCAACAGCTCTGGGTTTGACATGCCCTTGCATGTTAAGCAGAGATCGCCTCTGAGTAGACGATAGCTAGAGTTTTTTAAGGGGGTCAGCGTAGGACATCTGCTTTAGGCCTGTGATTCTTTTAGTGAGGTATTTCTGTGGCCTTTCCAGTTGTTGCAGATGTCTTGAGAGGTACATACCAAATGGGGCATTGTATTTTATAATGGGTCTAATGAGGGATGAGTACAGTGGGACAATGTCCTCCTTTTTTATAGATGAAAAGCCCTTAGTGATGAGGTGTGCCACATAGAAGGATTTCCTGACTGTTGTGGCGATGTGGTTATCGAAGGTGAGACCACTGTCCAGCTGTGTCCCTAAGTCTCTTATCACATTTTCGGTGTTTAGTGTACTGCCACCTATATGGTAATTCACGGGTGCATGTTTTTTCCCAGAGGGGATAACTATACATTTCTTGACATTGAGCTTGAGCCCATGGCTCTGGCACCAAGCATCTGTTTCTGTAAGGCCCTTTTGTAGAGTATCCACATCATTTGGGGATCCAATAATGGCTCCCAGTTTGCAGTCATCTGCAAACTTTGTTAGCCAGAGTCCCTTAGTGTTGGCCTGTACTTCAGAGAAGTAGATGTCAAAGAAGAGTGGTCCCGGGACTGAACCCTGAGGTACTCCACTTGTCACTTGTCTGGAGCTGGATTTGGAGTTGGCTACTTTTACGGGTTCTATCAGTAAGCCAGTTAGCAACCCATTGGGTGACGTAGGGATTAATGCCCAGCTTAGTAAGTTTATCTATGATTCCAGAGTGGGGGATGGTGTCAAAGGCCTTGGCAAGGTCTAGATAGGCTGTGTGGACCACCTTACCCTTGACCATGACTCTGGAGACTGATTCGAAGAAGTCAGCCAGGTTCAGGAGACAAGATCGGCCCTTCACGAACCCAAACTGGGTGGGGTCCAGTGTTTGAAGGTTGCCAATGTCTTTGTTTATAAGTTCCATGATAATACACTCCATGGCCTTGCAGATAAGGCTTGTCAGACTGGTGGGACGGTAGTTTCCAGGATCCAAGGTGGATCCCCCCTTGTGGAGTGGGATAACTGTAGCTCTGCGCCACTCAATGGACACGAAACCTGAGGTGAAGCTATGATTAAACATGACACTTGGGTGAGGTGCCAGTTCATATTGTAGTTCATGTAGTACACAGCCCGGGATGTCATCTGGTCCCATGGATGCTGTATTCTTAGCTTTAGAGAGTGCATTTTTTACCTGTGTGGCTGTTATTACTGGAATTTGGCAATCTTCTGGTATTCAGATGGGCCATTTAGGGAGTGAGAGGGGGGTGAAGTTGGCACTGAATTGATCTGCCAGGATATTGGCAATATCCTTGGGATCAGTATATTTAATGCCATTCTGTTTTAGCTCAGAGCAGATCTGGGCATTGCCATTTAGATTCTTGACATAGTTATAGAATGTCTTGTGGTTGTCTTTGGAATCTTTTCGTAACTAGCTTTGGAGGATTTTATGGGGGATCTCAGTTTCTTACTGAGGCTGGTAATGGAGTTTTTTGCCTCCTGGGATTTTCCTCTTTTCAGAAATAGTTTCTTCCTTTTGTTGTAAAATTTGTTTATGGCAGGGGACCACCAGATTGGCTTCCTTTTTTTGGATAAGAGCATATTGGTTCTATTTGGGATGGCACGATTCATGCATGAGTGGATGTGCTCATACAGTGCCTTAATGTAGGATTCAGCAGTTGAACTTTCAGTTCCCGTCTGCATGGGTGTCATGAAGTTTGTCACTTCTGACTTGAGTAGTATGAAGTTGGCTTTGGAGAAGTTTTTTATGGAGGTTTCCTTACTGGGGGGTGCAGGTGGGATGTGGATGTTAAGGGTGATTAGCTTATGGTCAGACCTGACTAACAAGGGGGTGACCATAGGTGTGGAGCATCGATTTCCCATGTTGGTAATGACCAGGTCTAGGATATTGGAGCCCCTGGTGGGACTATGGATTAGTTGATCCAGGGCGTTGGAATTTATGAATTCCAAGAACCGTTGGGCAGAGGTGTTGGTACATGAGTAGTTTTCCCAGTTAATGGCAGGGTAGTTAAAATCACCCAGTATTAGGGTGTTTGGTTCTATCTTAATATTTTCAGGTATGTTTAGAAAGGTGTAGTGAGAATCTTGGGGTATGTTGGGGGATCTCTAGCAAGCTACAATTTGGATTGCAGTCTTACCTAGTGTTAGTTGCACCTGGAGAATTTCAGACGCATTGTGTTGGGCAACTAGCCTGGTGGTGTGAATATCCTTGGTGAATATTGACACTCCTCCACCTTTAGTGTTTCGGTCCTGGTTTGGTGGCCGAAAAGTGTGGTACGAGTTGTAGCCTGGTATTGCAGGTGTGCTCTCTGGAGCCTTGAACCAGGTCTCAGTTACTGCACAGATATCAGTGTTCTCCATTTTTAGGAGTGCCTCGAGAGAGTGCATTTTGAGGTTAAGACTTCTAGCATTGAGTAGCATTACCTTCAGATTTTGCATGCTTGTACCTGTTACGGTGGTGGTTTTGTCCTTTGAACTTTGCCTAAAAAGGCACTATAGGGGTGGCAAGAGCCTTAGCCAGTAACCTGAATCCCAGGGGCGACAGGTGCAGACCATCTCTGGCAAAGCATCGTGATCTGTCGATCATGTCGTCCCAGGCAGACAGATACTGGATCCCCTTTGAATGACACCAGAAGCTTAGCCAGTTGTTGCAGTCAATCATTTTGTCCTTTTATTGTGGTATCATTCTGGGCGAAGGCAGGATGCTACTCAGGGCTAGGATCATACCTGCATGGGCCACATGATCGAAGAGCTCTTTCATGTCTTTTTTCATGTAGTCCAGGGAGGTACGTCTCAAGTCATTCACTCCAACATGGGCAATGACAGAGTCATATTTGTACTTGTTGTGGAGTGACTTGAGTGCATGCGTTATGTGACGGATCCTGGTACCCGACAGGCAACTGACTGTAATTTTCTCCTTGTTCAACCTGGTGAGTGGGACATCCGTGTGCCGGACTATAGAGTCACCTATGACTAAAGTGTTAGGTACATTGTCTTGCCGTAGGGTCTGTTGCTGGGTGGCACACTGGTGTTGTGAACTATGTGACACTTTGGTTGTGATTGGTGTTTGTTTGCATTTCAGCTTCAGAGGACCTTGTTGCTTGGGCAGGTTACAGTTAAGGGCCTCTGCATATGTGGTTTTAGTGTTGCTATATGTGGGTGTTTGTGGTGTGGGTTTAGGAGGGCTATGTGTTTGAGGTGTAGTGTGGGTGTTAACCTTCTCCTCTTGACTGTCTAGCACAATCTTGGGTGGAGAGAGCTTTGCTTCCATTTTGGCTATGTAAGTGCATCTCTCACAGGTTGTAGTGTTGGGTGGTAGGAGGAGAGGGTTGTCTGTGTACATGAGGCAAATGCTGCATTGCCCCAGTATGCCCAGATTCACCAGGTGGACAGGAGAAATCACCGGAAGCTGACCCTTTGGACATGCCTGGTTTGGCTCTTTTTTTTGTAAAGTACAGGAACTGTTTTCCCTTACCTTAGCAAGGTACTTTGCAGTTATAGGCTATTTAGTGCCTACTATTAATTTCTCCTTATTAACAAGGAGAGTTGAGTGCTTGTATCAGTTTAAGGCTTCCTATCTTATCAAGGTTGGGAAGTATTAACTTCATGGATTTGGTATTTGGGACTAATAATATACTGCGGCCTTGACTTTATCATGCCTGCATGTATGATTTTTGATATCTGAGACATTTTCTTTTGTCATATACTTGGTTACGGCTAAGGGACAGGATTTAAGGTCATTCATAGACAATTTATCTAAGGACAAGCATGATTTCAGTGTTTTCACTATGGATGAAAATAATGGGTGGGAGGTTAGCGTACTGGTTAAAGTGTTTACCTTATAAACACAAGGTGCATGGTTTGATTCTGACATGGGGTAATTGGCTAGGCTTATAATAGCCCAAATGGGCAGTTAGCCTAGTACTAATCTATGAACCTATGTTAATGGTAACAATGTTAGTATAAGTTCTTTCATGGGCAATATCTTTAAAACTCTAACTGAAACAGCTAAAAAGCTTAAAGCTAAGAGACTAAAAGGTGTTTCAAAGATTTCTGATTCTTAAAACAGAACCTGGGTGCCACCGCCCCCCCCCCCCCACTTCTTTAATCCTGTTATCAGCTGTCAGAATGTGACAGTTATTTTCATGATTTCACAAACGTTATTAACATTAGAAGGATAGAAGACAGATACCCCTAATTTGTGAGGACAAGAGCTATTATTGAGATCCTCAGATCTATTAGAAACCTTGGATCTGAGAAATATGGATGTAATGGGATCCTATCTCGCCTACATTCATAACTGATGGGCTCGGAGCCGATCCATCGGCTCTGACTCGGCCAACTAATACACTAGCACGAAGTCTCTCATTGGCTGGGCTACTACCTATCCCAGGATGCACTACACCTGCTTCCCCAGATCTCGTTTGCCGCTTTACAAGCTGGACGTGGTCTCGACTTGGCTGGAGCTAAGTGGTCCTTTTTTTACCTTTACTGGTCTTTGACCTTGGGTTTTTTCTATATATTAATAAAACAGCTGTTTTAACAGCTATTCTTTGTAAATTTGTTATATCTTCAGTTGCGTGTGTGAAGTGATTTCTGGTACTTTATTTTTGCAGTCGGGCAAGGCCCGTTTAAGTTAGAGGGCCTTTGCCCTACCTTTGAGTGCTGTTTTAAGTGGTGTTATTGTTGTTAATTGTTAATTGTTTTTTTTTTCGGACCAAGCCCGTTTAAATTAGAGGGCTTTGGGCCGCTGAACTTGTTTTGTTCTGCGTCTGTTCACTGTGTTCTTGTCTGAGGTAATTTTTCCTCTCAGTTCTCGTGCCTTGTGTCTCGCGCTCTTCAGTTGGCGCAAACTTTGTTAATATATTTTTATTGCTTATACGAGGGCCTGTATTATGTCAGGCTTTAAGAAATGCACTCGGTGCAATTACAAAATGTCCATTACAGACAGCCATTCAATTTGCGTTTATTGTTTGGGGCCGAAACATCTACAGGAGACATGTAGTGTCTGTCATGCTTTCTCCTCTAGGGTTCCTCAAGAACGCAAAAACAAACTGATACTGAAGGGGCTTATTAAACCCTCCTTTGAGGAAGCCTTAGATCCTCCTGTTGCTCCCAAAAAGAAAAGATCGTCGGCTCCGACAAGTCCGTCGGAACCGACTACTAAAAAGCAAAAATTGACTTCTTCTTCCTCGGCTCCACTGACTTCGGGGCCGAGGGTCGAAGGGTCTGCCTCGATACCTCTTTCCTCGGCTCCATTAGTTTCAGAGCCGCAGGTTGGAGTATCGAGAGGTGAATCACCTCCATCGGTTCCAATGGCTTCGGAGCCGGTGGAGGTG
Source organism: Protopterus annectens (assembly GCF_019279795.1). Taxonomy (NCBI): domain Eukaryota; kingdom Metazoa; phylum Chordata; order Ceratodontiformes; family Protopteridae; genus Protopterus; species Protopterus annectens. The sequence continues at coordinate 1,660,936,448 of NC_056737.1, forward strand.
TGCAGCTCAGACTCTTCCCCCTATGCTCCGAAGAAAGCTCCTTCGGCGCCGATTGTGGTCCATGCTGTGGTGGAACCGGTGCCGATAGTGTTGGAGCCTTTTCGGAGCTGGTCCCCTACTCTCTCGGAGCCGAGAGGAAAGTCTTCTCGTCGGTCTTCCTCCTCTAAATCTTCGAGACTGTCTGATCAGGATCTGGATAGGATGATACAGAGGCTTTTCCAGTCTCCAGTTTTTGCTAAAATGGTCTCGGCTCCAGCCCAGTTGGCTTCGGAGCCGATCCCCCTTCCAACACATTCGATTCCTCCTCCAACCTCCTCGGAGCCGTTGGAGTCGGTGGGGGTGGAGCAAAGCGGAGCCATACGGTCGGAGCCGAGACCCCTTCGAGGTCTGTCGGTTCCGACTGTGCTTCCTACCCTGTCCTCCGGTTCAGGGTTTGGTACTGCGACTTCTTCAGCCGGGCTCGAGGGGAACACTTTGGGATTGGGTGCTTCGGTGCCTAGTCTTCCCCTCGGAGCATCGGCTGCTGGAATTCCCAGTACCATCGTGGCCTCTAGACCAGTGACCTCCATGGAGTCTGGAGGTCCGGCCTTTGAGGCCATGAGGAGCACGCTGGCCATGCCTTTGCCAGTTCAGCAGGCTTCTACCTCACCGTCCCTAGACTTGGAGACTGGTGCTTCTGTTGTGTTGCCGTCCCCCGGCAGCGGGGCCCCAGGGCCTGAGGATACCCCCATCAGGGGTTCCCTTCTTCCGGGAGGTCCGTCCAAAACTGCTTCGGATAAACCCCCATGGAAGAAATTGTGCAAGAGGAAGCACGTAGACTCCCAAGATGAGTCTGTTACATCGGATACTGACCTCAATGACGCAGAAGGGTCCCCCAGATCATCTTCGGATGATATCTCTTTCTCAGATATCTTGGAGATTCTGAGACAGAGAGGTGATTGGCAGGCCAAAACCCCTTCAGCTGAGGAGTCAGTCTTCCTCAAGGCCTTTGGGGCCCAGCCTTCCGCCTCCTGGGTGTCTCCGCCCTTCGATGAACTCCTTGATTTGGTTTCTCGAAGGGCGTGGGAACACCCTGATTCTGTGGAACCGGTGCCTGCAAGACCCAATAAGTTTCTGTCAGCCCCCCCCAGAAGGAATTTCTGACGAAGGGTGTGCCTGTAGATGCTATGGTGGTGGCTTCTGCCACACAGCAGGACGTGGCAGAGGCTTCAACGTCTGTCCATCCTCCTAATAAGGATTCCAGGAGCATGGATAGGTACGGGAAGCGTACCCTGTCTTCAGCGGCTTTTACCCTACGGTCACTGAATTATTTATGTCATTTTACTAGGCTCCAAAGGGACCTCCTTAAAGAGCTAAATGACTCCCTCACTGGTAATCTACCTGAGGCGCTGGCCCTGACTGTTGGCACCCAGATGACTACCCTGTTATCCATCGTTAACTCGTCCATGAGGCTCATTTCGTATGTGGCCGAAGGAGCGAGTAGAGCAGCGGGAACAGGCGTTGCCCTCAGGAGACACGCCTGGTTACGCTTGTGTTCGTTTGCGGAGGCCTTCAAGTCTTCCTTCGCCGACGCCCCCTTTGATGGGTCATCTTTGTTTGGACCCAAGGTGAAGGACACACTAACTCGGTGCGAGCAAGAGGGCAAGACTCTGACTGCCATTGGGGCCCGTTTTTCCACTCCTTCTAGGCCTTACCCCAAGGCTCAGAGAGGAGGGAAAATGTGGTTCAGAAAATCTCAGAAGTCCTTCCCTACTCCACCCAGCGATTCCCCCTCCAGAGGCAGGGGGGGGGGATTCTGGAAGACGCTGCCCCAGAGGTGGCAGAGGCCCCCGTAACTCTGGAGACCGTGACTCTTTTCGTGGTTCTTCATACAACCAGCGTCCCTGAGTTGTTGCCCAACTGTGCAACTCCGGAGCCAGTCGGGGGTCGTTTTGCGACGCACCCACAAGCTTGGAAATCCATAACAAGCGATCAGTGGGTGCTTCACATTATTACCGGAGGATATATCATCCCCTTCAACAAACCCCCCCCCCTTTCCTTAAGGGAAATCCCGGATGTACCACCCAGTCAGCGGGATCAGGCAGCAATAGAGGTTTCAAAGCTGCTAGAAAAAGGAGCCATCCAGCCTGTCCCCACCGACCAGATCGGATCAGGAACTTACTCAAGATTATTTTTGGTACCAAAAAAGACAGGGGACTTCAGGCCCATTTTGGACCTCAGTTCATTGAATCGTTTTGTGTAAAAGTCCAAATTCCGAATGGTCACCCTTCAATCTATTCTTCCTTTGCTGGAGAAAGACGCATGGATGTGCTCCATAGATCTCCAGGACGCTTACTATCACATTCCGATAGCTCAAGAGTCCAGGAGACACTTACGCTTCCGCCTCGGAGTCAGTCATTTCCAATTCCGAGCACTGCCCTTTGGTCTCACCACAGCCCCCAGGGTGTTCACCAAGTGTCTGGCAGTGGTGACTGCTCACCTGAGGAGTCTGGGATTCCAAGTGTTTCCATACCTAGACGACTGGCTCCTTACTGCCACATCCGAGCATCTACTATTCCAGGCGCTCAACGCCACGTTCACCTTGGGCCATTTCTTGGGGATTACGTTCAATTGGCAAAAATCTGTACTACAGCCATCTCAGCGTATTACTTTTATAGGCGCAGACTTAGACACAAAAAGAATGCGCGCCTTTTTACCGGCAGCAAGAATTCAGGTTCTACAAAATCAAGTCAAATCCTGTCGTCCCCTATTAAGAGCCCCGGCCCATCGGATTCTACAACTGTTGGGTTCGATGGCGTCAACCATACTCTTAGTCCCTTTAGCCAGACTTCACATGCGAATATTACAATGGCTTCTGTCTGTTCAATGGTCCTATCAGGAACTTCCCTTGAACCATTTAGTCATGATCACGGAGAGTTGCCATCGGGATCTGCGTTGGTGGCTTCTCCAATCCAATCTCGACCAAGGGCGACCCTTTATTCCTCAACGTCCAGTTGCCACTGTGACTACGGATGCCTCCCAGGTAGGGTGGGGGGGTCATTACCTGGACAGGTCGGTCCAAGGCACATGGCAGATCCAGGAAACGCATTTGCATATCAATATCCTGGAGATGAGAGCGGTACTCTTGGTACTTCAAGCTCTCCATCACGCTCTTCCGCAAGGTCCGATTGCTATCCTATCCGACAACATGTCGGTGGTTTGGTATATAAACAAGCAAGGTGGAACCAGGTCTTACCCACTGTGCAGAGAAGCCATGAGACTTTGGCACTGGGCGGTAGCTACCAACCGCTTTCTAATGGCAACGCACATACCGGGGAAATCCAATGCGATTGCGGACAGATTAAGCAGAACCATTCTTTTACCCCACGAGTGGTCCCTCAACCAGAGAGTAGCTGCAAAAATCTTCGACAAATGGGGTCTCCCTTGCTGCGATCTGTTTGCCAGCCCTCACAATGCGAAATGCAGAGAGTTCTTCACGCTGTTCCCCTCCCAGGGACAGATTCCCAGGGACGCTCTGACCCACATTTGGCCCCCCGGTCTTCTTTACGCCTTCCCTCCGTTTCCCCTCCTACCGAGGGTAATACAGAAGGCCATTTACCTGGAGAGTGAGATGATTTTGATTGCCCCGCACTGGCCTTGTCAAGTTTGGTTCCCTTTCCTACAGAGGCATGCGGTAGAGGGTCCATGGTTTCTGGACCCGGTGCCAGACCTGTTGACTCATCAGTCAGGACGGCTTCACCCGTCTCTCAGGTCCTTGAAGTTGGCGGCATGGTTACTCCACTTCCATCCTTAGTCCGAGACAATTCTCTTTCTCCGGACGTGATCCACATTTTGTCTTCTTCTCATAAACCTTCCACTGTCAAACTTTATTCCAGCAAATGGAAAAGGTTCGCCTTCTGGGCTCAGGAACGGGGTATAGTCCCCCTTACTGCACCAGTATCGGAGGTTCTGAATTTCCTGGCCTCCCTTTTTCAGTTGGGCTCTTCAGTTTCTACCATTAAGGTTCAGCTAGCGGCTGTCTCTAATTTTCATGCTTCCTTTGAACCTTCTTTGATGTCTCACAAACTTTGTAAGGCTTTCCTTAAAGGAGCATGGCTCCTTAGGCCTCCAATATCTCACCCTGTCCCCCCTTGGGACTTGAATATGGTTCTTGCTGCCCTAACTGCCCGTCCTTTCGAACCAGCTGCTACCTGCGATTTAAAATTTCTGTCCTGGAAAACGGCCTTTTTAGTGGCCATAACTTCCGCCAGGTGGGTTTCAGAACTTCAAGCTCTTTGTTCTGATCCTCCCTATTTGATTTTTCACAAGCATAGAGTTTCTTTGAAATTAAACCCCTCCTTTTTACCAAAGGTAGCCTCTTCCTTCTGTATTCAACAAACTATAGAGCTCCCTGTGTTTTTCCCAGAGTTCTCTAATAAAGCAGAATATATCTTGCATCAATTGGACGTCCATAGACAACTGCGTTTTTACTTGAATAGAAGCGCTCACACGCGGAAATCAAATCAATTGTTTGTTTCCTTTGCAATGAACAAATTGGGGCAACCAGTAGCAAAAACCTCCATAGCTAAATGGATTAAAGATTGTATCATTTTTATTTATTCACAGGCTAACAAAGAGCTTCCCTTTACAGTCAAGGCTCATTCTACCAGGGCAATAGCTACTTCTGTAGCTTTTCACTCTAAATTATCTATAGATGATATTTGTGCTGCGGCAACCTGGACTTCTCCGCACACTTTCATTTCTCATTACAAATTGGATGTGGTTTCTCGAGGCAGGGCTTCCTTTGGTTCCACAGTTCTCAGGAGTGTTTTCCAATGAGCCACCCGGGATTTAGGTGCTAGGGACGCTGTCCCATCAGTTATGAATGTGGGCGAGATAGGATCCCATTACATCTTTTAGTTATGTACTTACCATAACTTCGGATGTATGGGATCCATCTCGCCTACATTCATAAGTACCCACCCTCCTTCCCCCTTCCATTCGGATTTAGAGGAGCTGTAGTCCCATTTGGAGATCTTTTCTTGAAGAACCTTAGTTGGTTGTAGTGACTACTAGTTTTTCTGTGTTTGCATGGATGTATGAAAGCGAACAAACAAGATCTGGGGAAGCAGGTGTAGTGCATCCTGGGATAGGTAGTAGCCCAGCCAATGAGAGACTTCGTGCTAGTGTATTAGTTGGCCGAGTCGGAGCCGATCCCATCAGTTATGAATGTAGGCGAGATGGATCCCATACATCCGGAGTTATGGTAAGTACATAACTAAAAGTTTTGCTTTCCCAGACCTATCTGTACTATCAGAGGTTAAAAATCTGTTGATTTCTTTATGAGAGTATCCCCTGTCAGAAAATTCTTTCTTCAAGTTACTTCAAGTAACTTTAAAACTTTCATCATCATTATTATGTCTAGACATTGTCATCCCTTGCCCCTTGCCCCTTGGTAACATTCCTATATATGTATGTGGAGGGGGGGGTGCATACTGTCCCTATGCAGGACATAATTCTTTCTGCATGGTTTTCTAAACAATCTAGTAGTCAAGGTGAAATCTGAATTTGTAATAACTCTAATATCTAGAAAATCAACTTCCGTCTCTGAGAAAACTCATAGTGATTCTCAAGAAGAAGGTCAAGTTCAGAAATTCTAAAACCTCTTGAAGAGCCCTAATTGAACATATCCACAAGAGAAAAATGTCATCCACAAAATGTTTGTAATACCGAATAAGGCTTGAAAACTGGTTGTCAACCAAAACCTGTGTATTTAAGTTGTGTGTTTGTGTTATATGGTCTGATGAAGCGTCCTTTGAGACGTGAAAGTGCTTACCTACTGGTACAATTAAAGTTGTATTTGGTTTTCAAAAAGTGATTTTGGATTTCTCTGCATGTTTTTTACTTCAGACTTTTTGATTACCAACAAACTGAAATGTGACTATTCCTCTCAACTCTCCCTGATTTCAACTCAAAATTTAGCTCTGCCCCTCTTAATCCCTCTTAAAACTGGTGACTTTTGGAGAAAATGTGATGAATTACACATAATGAATATTGACAAAAATTAGGGTTATAGACTTTTTGACTTCAGAAAATGTATATTAATTCACATTCTCTTAATTTGCCAATGTCTGAAGTTAGTAATACTAATATTTCAAGGGTGTCCCCGATTATTTCTGGATTTGTCCCTGATGCTGTTGAGATTTGTCCCAGACTGTTTGAGAGCTATGACTATGACTCTGTAGCTGGATACATTATTAAGGACTTGGGTGTGAATAGAAGAAATCTTTCAGAGTACATTTTTCATGTAGTTTTAATGACTTCTTTTCTCATTCTTCTCTTTCACTGACCTCCTAAAGCTTGTCGTTCAGTATCTCTATTCACTGTAGATGTCCTCCACTCAGTGTTCTCACTATTTCTTTTCATAAAATGTGATTGTCTACATAGCTTTTTGTTTCTGTATATAACGTAACTACAATTGTGACTATTTTATATATCAGTGTACCATTAATTAACATGTCTAGTATAGAAAAAGTGATCTGCCTTTGTTACCAAACTACCCCTTATAGTTGCTAATAGTATTTACCTAAAGTTTATTGTTCTTAATACTTTGCAACTACTTCTGTTTTTGTAATCCTGAGCCAAGTCTGAAAATGGCCCAAAGAGTCTACTGTTGTACCCCAAATAAATAAATGAATCAGTGACTGAATGAAAACAGAAATAGTTCAAAGTAAACATAAAATGAAAGTTTGTATGTAATTGAGAGAAATGACAGTGAGGAGGTTAGTGGCCAGATAACATCTGGTCTGTTTGAAGTCATTGAAGTTTACAGTTACTGAGTACTTCTTATATAATATATACTTTTAAACAGTTATTTATATACTTGTAGTGCACAAGATGAATGATCCCATCCATTTATTACTTTGAACTTTTTCACATCCTCTACCTGCCCTAAACCAGTAGATGAAGCAGACTGGAACTTGGATTAATGCCTTACGTCTGAAGTATCACTCCTCAAGAATGGAGCAGTATTTTAGTAGCCATTCCCTGATTTGTATTTTTAAATCTATAGATAATTAAACCAACATCTTGTCTTCTTTTCTTACAGTATTCCAGTGTTCCGAAAGTCCAAGATGGCAATCATTGTAGTTCTGCCCACTTGTTCATTTTAATGCACCCCATACAGGAATGTTCTGAATTTCTGATCTTTGTGTCATGGGCCTCTGTCTGAAATGATAGAATTAGAGATTCCATTTCCTGAATTTAAACTTTAAAGCACTGATTACACTTTAATGTAGGTTCATAGGTTCATACTAGGCTATCTGCCCTAGGGCATTTATAAGCCTAGCCAGAATGTGTTTGGCTTTCGCTACCCATTTTAAATTTATTTTGCTATGCCCTTTTTCGAGGTTAGTATACTGTGCCTCTGTCTAACAGTGACACAGAAGTGATACCCGGGGTAAACCTACGATCTCCCATCCACTCATCAAGATTCCTCTTGAAGAGAGTCAATGAGGGACTCTGCCTAACCTGGACTGGGATTTTATTCCAGAGTGAAGGGAGCCTCTGGGTTATGAATCTGTCCCTGCAGCATGTCCTATTTATTTCAGTGCTGAGGTTCAAGTCTCTCGAGCGTGGCTCGATGGGATTTGGATTTTCTGAGGTGCAGCATGTCCATTAATTCGGGTTGGACATGGCTTTATACGTCAGGCACAGATCGCCTCTGAACAGGCGGTATGCCACTGAGTAGAGCTGGAGTTTCTTTAACCGGGCAGCATATGGCATCTGTTTGAGCCCTTTGATCCTCTTGGTGAGGTACTTTTGGGGTCTTTCCAGTTGCTGCAGGTGTCTGGTAAGGTACATCCCAAAGGGTGCATTGTACTCAATTATGGGCCTGATGAGGGATGAGTAAAGAGGCACGATGACCTCCCTGATCTAGATGTGAATCCCTTCATGATTAGGTGGGCTATATAAAATGTTTTTCTAACCACTTTGGCCACGTGGTTATCAAATGAGAGATTGCTATCAACTTGGGTCCCCAGGTCCCTAATTACTTCTTTTGTACTTAATGGATTACCACCTATGTGGTAATTTGTGGGCACTTTGTTTTTGCCAAAGGGGATGACTATACACTTTTTGGCATTTAGCTTGAGGCCATGGCTCTGGCACCAGTTGTCTGTTTCTATGAGGCCCTTTTGGAGGATGCTTGTGTCGGCTGGAGAGTCTATTATGGCGCCCAGTTTGCATTTATCTGCGAACTTGGTCAGCCACAGTCCTTCCATGTTGGCCTGTACCTCCGAGAAATATATACCGAACAAGAGAGGTCCCAGGACTGAGCCTTGTGGGACACCACTTGTAACTGGTTTGGAGTCTGACATGGCTCCAGCAATTCTAACCATGTGGGTTCTGTCCTTGAGCCAGTTTGCAATCCATCTAGTGACATAGGGGTTTATATTTAAGCTGGTGAGCTTATCTATAATGCCCGAGTGGGGTATTGTATCGAAGGCTTTTGCGAGGTCCAGGTAGGCTGTGTGGACCACCTTCCCCTCGTCAATGGCCTTGGTGACTGTTTCAAAGAAATCAACCAGGTTTAAGAGGCAGGATCTGCCCTTAACAAAGCCGAACTGGGTAGGATCCAGTGGCTGTAGGTCCCCAGTATCTTTATTTATGAGGTTCATGATGATCCTTTCCATAGCTTTGCAGACCAAGCTAGTCAGGCTTATGGGGCGATAGTTTCCAGGATCCGTTGAGGCACCACCTTTATGGAGAGGGACCATTGTTGCTGTACGCCACTCTTTGGGCACATATCCTGTAGTAAGGCTGAGATTGAACAGTAGTTTTATGTTTGGGTTTAGCTCTTCTTTGAGTTCATGTAGGAAGCAGGCCGGGACACAGTCTGGTCCCATTGATGCTGTGTTTTTTGCTTTGGAGAGGGCGGTTCTTACCTGAGCATCTGAGATGTCAGGGGGGCAGCACTCTGCTGGGATAGATATTTGCCCTTTTGGTGGGGAGGAGGGGGAGAAGTTTGCGCTGAACCTGTCAGCTAGGATGGTGGCAATGTCTGTGGGTTTGGTGTATTTTTTGTCATTTTGGACTAATTCTGAGCATATCTGGGAATTACCACCCAGGTTCCTAACATAACTAAAGAAAGCCTTGTGATTGTCCTTAGTGTCCTGTGCAATTTTTCTCTCGAAGCTGGCCTTAGACAATTTTATGAGTGCCCGTAGTTTTTTGCTAATACTGATCAGTGATGCCTTCCCTTTTTGGGATTTTGCTCTATCATTTAGTAGCTTCCTCCTTCTATTGTATAGTTTGTTTATGGCTGGGGTCCACCAGACAGGATGTCTGCCTTTGGAGGATTGGGTCTTGGTTTTATTTGGGATCGCATGATCCATGCATTCCTGAAGATGTTCATAGAATGCGTTTATAAAGGATTCTGCAGTCTGGGCCGTATTTTCCACAGGCCCGGGGGCTTTGAAGGATTCCACCTCGGTTTTGAGGAGTGTGAAATTTGCTTTAGAGAAGTTTTTCACTGTAGTTTTCTGGGCAGAGGGTGGGGTCGGGATGTGAATATCCAGTGAGATTAGTTTATGGTCTGATCTTACCAGTGAGGGATACACTTCTGGTCTGGAGCATAGAGTCCCCATGTTGGTGATGATCAGGTCCAGTATGTTTTCCCCTCTTGTGGGAGTGGTAACAAGTTGTTCCATAGCATTTGAGTTTATAAATTCTAGGAACCTTTGGGCTAGGGTGTTGGAGCTAGAGTAATGTTCCCAGTCTATGTTTAGTAGTTCCCAATAAATTAAGACAAATATTTAATGGTTAGATATTTGGGAAGAGTAAAGTACAAAGAAAGAGCAAGACATATAATATAGTAGGCAGGGATGCCACCTCAAACACAATAAGGTAATGCAGACATGCCATGTGTTATGTCTGTCAGTCTGATCATTTTAGAGATCTTCCACAGATGTGAGATACTTTGTTTCTTTAAACTAAAACAAATGCCTATCAATCTGCTCCAAGCATGTTGTGGTACTGGGTATGTTTTCATTTCTTCCACTGGACTGCTGTGGTGCAGCCTGCAGATGGCATGTCTGCATTACCTTATTGTGTTTGAGGTGGCATCCCTGCCTACTATATTATATGTCTTGCTCTTTCTTTGTACTTTACTCTTCCCAAATATCTAACCATTAAATATTTGTCTTAATTTATTGGGAACTACTATTTTGTCAATTTTCACCATTAAGTCTGGAGCATAATTTATTTCTTCATTAAAAGAAAAAGATATAAGACTGAATTTCTTTCCTTACTCATTATTGTGTTTGGGACATCAGTTGATCGAAAGATTACAAAAAAAACCCCAGTAAACTGCACCACAGGGTAACTACAAACCAATGCCTTCTGTGGTCTAGCAGTCCCCACACCCTATCTTAATATAGTTATTTCATTCATAGGTATTACTGTATAGTCCTAGCCATGCCTACTGTGATGTCATAGTTTGATGTCCCCATCTTTTAACATACTTTGAACACCTGAGAAGATGGCAGCTGTAGCATTTGGTTAATGTTTTGAATAGTGGACCATGTAGCAACAATACAAATTCGTGTGACTTTTGAATCTTTGAACTGTATCAGTGAAGCTGCTACACACTAGCACTGAAATGGCTGCAAACAGCATTAAGTAACCCTTTATCCATGTTTATTTGTAACAGAGGGCAATGCACTAAACCAAACACTTAGACAGATACTGTTTGGTAACTTGAAGGCCCTTTCTACTTTTGGCAAATGAAGAGAGTTGCTTTAATGGCCTACATTTCTTCAAGTTAAATAGATGTCCATCTTGTCTGTAAATGGTGATGTGTGTTAGAATCTTAACTCTCTGATTTTTGTTGCACCAAGGAAGAAGATGGAAAGGTAAGCAGACTTTTTAAGTGAGCACATGAGGACTGCTTTTAAGGAGTTAAGGGCTTCTCTTGTGAAAGTCCCTGATCCCATAAAGAGAAAAGCATAAGGCTTCCGGTGCATAATAGGTAATTCGTAGAAAGCCTTTTAGTTATGACTATCAAAGTAGTATCTTCAAGGAGAAGGCATTCGAGTTTTGTGGAGAAAGCTGTTTACAAGGAGGGAAAAGTCACTTTGGCTTTGCATGCATTCATATTTGTGCTGAGTAGGCTGCGTCCCTTACAATTGCCTTATAGTACAGCATTATGTCAGTGAGTTGTTTGATCAACATGCTACAAAGGAGTCTTTCTTTGAATTTGACATGAGTAACAGGAATGGCAAACAAAAATGATCCCAAGGTATTACATGGCTGTGTGTAAAGGCCTTCCCAAAGGGGAGCCTTTCTACATCATAGCTGGAAGGTTAATCTCTTCTATTTTTTAGCTCCATGCAGCTGACCATTAGCTGCCAATGGCTTGTCTCTTCATCCTAACAAATATGCCTTAGCCTCTTCCAGGCTCTAACAAACCCACCTCTTGGGCCAGTGAGGAGAGTGAGGACATTGGTGCGGCATCATACTGCTGACAAGGAGTGTGCCTTAACCCACCACCTCACTGCAGTCTTGCAGATTCGGTTATGGCTGCCTTTGGGAGGTGCATAGACCCTTCCATGCATGAGCAACCTCTCGAACAAGTGGCACACTGTAGTGTGGAGTTCACCAGGCTCTTCATACTGCTGTTGTAGTGAGCCTGGCTGCCTCCCTTTCCCCTGAATGGGCAAAGGCATCAGCCACTAACTCCCATTCTGCCCCACACTTTCTCTCCAGCACCATTGCTACTAGCCAAACACAGATCATCTGGTTTGCAGTTAGGGATTTATCCTCTGTGTCACAAGTTCTTCCATTTTTTATTTATATTTTGGTGAAGTGATGCTTGGATTCCATTACAATGTCTAGATGTCCTTCATGGATGCATCTGCAGTCATAACAACTGGGTTGTCCTGTCGTCAGGCAGCCCTTCAGTCGGCCGGATTCCAAAGTCCGGGTCTGGCTTCGGCTGATGTCGCACTTCACCCGACGTCATTTCTGTTGGTCTTCGGGTATAAAAGCATCAGCCGACGCCATTTTCTTCAGTCTTTCTTGCCGCGTGGCGCCCGAAGCAGAAGCTGTTCGCAAGTGCCGGTCGGTCGGATCCAGAGATTACTTCTACCGAATACTACTTCGAAGACTTCTAAAGCTAAGTACCCCGTTGGGGACTCTTTCTTGCCTCAGCCGATGTCAGAAAAAGTTAATAATTGTTTAACCTGTGGGAAACAAATACCTCATAAAGATTTCCACTCTTACTGCCTGCCTTGCTTAGGCCCAGCCCACGACGTAGCAGCCTGTTCGTCCTGTGCTTCTTTCAACCGACGAACGCTTAGACGTCGGTCGGAGTTTGCAGAACAGTTTTTCGGTTCCGATTTTGCGTACATTATGCCGTCGGATCCTCCGACTACGCATTCTGCCAAAAAACGCAAAGAAAAAGACCGACACTCGCGGTCCGTGGTTTCAGCCGAAACCATGGTTAAGCAAACCGTGAGTGTCTCGGTTTCGGCCGAAACCGAGAAAACTGATCAAAATACAGCTGAATCTATCTCTACAACTGAGGTCCCTGCTAACACTCTTGAATCGGCCTCAGAAATTTTACCCACTACGGTGCTTACCACTGACTTATCAGACACCATTCCCTTGGATGTCTCTACCCCAGCACGTGGTGCTGCTAGGCCTCCAGCAGCCATGTCCATTAAGGCCTTCGCCAGGGCTAAAGCAGCCAAGACTACTAAAACAGTGCCTGTTAAACCCCCCTCAACCAGGCCCTCTTCCAGTTCTCAAATGCTTACTTTGGCAGAAGATTTAATTTCATTAATTAGAGGATCTCAATCTCACCCAGACAGGGCCTCTCAGCCCCAGAGAAGAGACCTAGGGCAGAGCCCCATGAGCCAGTGTCCTCTGATGATTCTGCTGATGAATCAGACATTACTGACCAGCCAGAGGCTCCTTTCTCCAATTTTGAAGATTCTGATGCTGAAGAATCCATTCCAGCTGCTTCCCCACCAGAAGAATTCTCCTTTGGGGAAACCTTGCATGCCATGCGAGAACAGTTCCAATGGCAGCAAAGGATTTTTCAGACTCCAGGAAAAGACTTAGGACCTTTTGCACCTTCCACAGCACAGGCCCTTAGCTATACCTCCTGTTCTCTCTGTGGTGGATGATGCTTTCAATGATGTCTGCTCCGCTCCAGATTCTTTACCCCAGCCCCTGCCAAACCAGACAGATTTTACAGGGTGCCAGATACTCATCACCACCTTTACAAGGCCCCTCTTGCAGACCCGAAACTATTTCCCAGGGTCCCAAGGCAGTAGCAGCGACCATAGCTAAAAACCCTGTTCCTTCTGAAAGGGAAGCAAGGTCATTAGACAGATGGGGTAAAAGGTTTACACTTCAGCCACTCTCTCAGCTAGAGCTTTAAACTGTCAGTTTCACATGATACAATACCAAGAGTTTATGCTTGATCAGTTAACTAAAAGCTAACCACTGATGAATCTCTTGATAAGAAATATGTATTAGAAATGGTAAATAACATACAGCAAGTTAGTAACCACTCTTTAAAATGTGGCTATGATGCACTGGAGGCTTCATTTAGATCAGCCATGACTGACACTGTAATTAGAAGGCATGCATGGCTAAAGGAGCAAGCTTTACCGGATCATGTTAAATCTAAATTGCTAGATGCTCCTATGGATAAAACAAGTTTGTTTGGTACACCTGCCCAGCAGGTTATGAAGAAAATGGAAGAAAAGGCAAAATCAGTCCAGACAGTTAAAGATTTCTTGCAGGTTCAACCCCCAAGGTTTAGCAGGAACTGGCCTGCCAAAAATTGGTCCTTTCCTGACTCCACAAGACCTCAAAGGGGCAGGAATAGACGTTCCAGAGGCAGAAACCAATCCAGAGGAGGTGCCTACAGAGGACGACAGTGGCAAGGTAACAACAGAGGCACAGACTCAACACCTGCCACTACACCAACACAGCCACACTGACTTAATCCTAAACCCGCCTACCAGGGAACAGATAGCAGCTCCTCTAGGTGGAAAGCTAACCTTATTTTCAAAAAACTGGCACCACATAACAAAGGACAAGTGGATTTTACGAACCATAGATCAAGGTTACCGGTTCCACTTCCACACTTTACCAGACAAAAGAGGAATGCCAAATCTACCTCCAAATCAAAAGACAGAGGCTCTACAACAGATAATGGAGTTAGCAAACATGAGAGCTGTGGAGAAAGTGCCAACAGCAGAGCAAGGAAAGGGGTTCTACTCCAGACTATTCCTAGTTCCAAGAAAGGAAAAAAGTTGGAGACCAATTCTAGACCTGTCCACCCTGAATACTTACATCATTGTCCCAAAATTCAAAATGCTGACCCTACAGCAACTTCTTCCCATGCTGGGCAAGGAGTGTTGGCTGGTAACTCTAGATCTCAAGGAGGCATACCTGCACGTCCCCATTCGACCAATCTGCAGAAGATACCTCAGATTTCTTGCAGGATCAGAGCACTATCAATTCTCAGCATTGCCCTTTGGCTTATCTACTGCACCCAGAGTATTCACAAAATGCCTGGCATCAGTAATCGCCCATTGCAGACTACAGGAATTCAAATTTATCCATACCTGGACGACTGCCTGATACAAGGAGACAACAAAAGCAAGCTGACAACAGATTTACAAAGGGTCATTTACTTGCTTCAAGCACTGGGATACACAGTCAATTTACAAAAGTCAAGACTGATACCATCCCAGACAAGGACTTTCCTGGGAGCGGAATTGGACACAGTAAGACAAATGGCATTCCTAACTACAGAAAAACAAAAAGAACTCCCTCTTTACTTCTTGGCACTAACAAAACTGAACAAGTTAACAGCAAGGAAGGTACTGCAGGCCTTGGGTTTCATGGCATCATGCATAATCTTGGTTCCATTTGCCAGACTACATATGAGAAAGCTTCAGTGGTACCTAAAGAATTTATGGTCCCAACACAGACACAGCCTAGAAACGGAAATTCCACTAATACCATGCTTAAAACAGGAGTTCCTATGGTGGGCTCACGCATGCCAGTCAAACCCAGGCCTGCCCTTTCGCAAAGGTCAAGCAAGCCAGACCATCACAACAGATGCTTCAGACCTGGGATGGGGGCCACATATGCTGGACAAATGCGTGCAAGGATTGTGGACACAGGACCAACTTCACCTGCACATCAACCTAAAAGAAATGCTGGCAGTAAAACTGGCAATCCAAAAGTTCAGACCATTTCTCAAGGAAGGCCAGTCAACACCACAGTCATGTGGTACATCAACAAACAGGGAGGCACTCATTCCTACCCCCTATGCAGAATGACTTTGGAGCTGTGGACCCTGGCACTCAGCTACAACATCCAGTTACAGGCAATATTTGTACCAGGAAAAGAAAACTCTCTAGCAGATATGTTAAGCAGGACTACATCGGATGTCCACGAATGGCAGCTGCACCCGGACATCTTCAAGACCATCTCGAAGAAATGGGGAATGCCTCAGATAGATCTATTCGCATCACCTCTCAATCACCAGCTCAAAAATTCTGCACAAGGACATTCCACCCACTAGCATGGAAAGTGGACTCGCTCTCCTTCAGCTGGAAAGGACTAACAGCATATGCATTCCCACCTCTTCCCTTGATACACAAAGTATTACTAAAAATCAAGGAGGAACGTCCAAGGATAATCCTGATAGCTCCAAACTGGCCAAGACAACATTGGTACCCACTGCTGAGGAGCATGTCTCGGAACAGTATGTGGCCAATACCCCTGATGCCTTTGATGCTAACTCAGAACAACTACAGCACCATGCATCCAAACCTAAAAACGTTGCAACTGACTGCATGGAACATCACATAGCAGCTGCTAATCCACAGCTTTCACAAAGAGTTAAAGACATTATTCTTGAAGCACGCAGACCTTCAACAAGAAGAAACTATGCTGGGAAATGGAAAAGGTATGTCATTTGGAGCTCAGAAAGAGGTAAAGATGTATCAAACATAGATATGCCCAACATTCTGGAGTATCTGGCCGAACTACTTCATTCAGGCCTGTTCTATTCCTCCATCAAGATTCATGCATCAGCTATTTCAGCAGAATACAGCTTTGATCCACCTGTTTTTTCACACCCTTTGCTCAGGCAGGTCCTCAGAGGAATCAAGAATGTAAAACCTCCTAGGAAACCACCATTACCAGCCTGGGACTTGAACTTTGTGCTAGAAAAATTGACTCTATCACCTTTTGAACCAGCAGCAACAGCAGACCTGCAACACCTGTCATGGAAAACTGCTTTCCTACTGGCAATTACTTCAGCAAGGAGGGTTTCAGAACTACAGGCCTTAATGGCAGTGCAACCCTTTCTAATCTTCCACCAAGATAGAGTGTCCATGAGGACTAATCCTACATTTATGCCTAAGGTGGTATCCAGAGTGTCCTTAAACCAGGCAATCCACCTACCTACCTTCTTTCCCAACCCACAAAACAGAGGGAAAGAATACTGCATACCTTGGATGTACATAGACAGCTACGCTACTATTTGGACAGAACAAAAAATAGCAGAAAGACTGACCAACTTTTGTAGCCTATGCAACAGGAAGGGAAGGAAAAGCTATTTCCAAACAGACAATCTCCAAATGGATAGGAAATTGCATACGATTCTGTTACTCCTTCCATGGAAAGCAAATTCCACAGAACATAAGACCTCATTCTACAAGGGCAACAGCCACTACCACAGCCTTCTTACGAGGAGTGGCTACCAAAGACATTATTGAGGCGGCTACTTGGACCTCCGTGCATACATTTGCCAAGCATTATAATTTACCTCTATATTCCAGATCCCGAGCAGGGTTTGCCACTGCTGTTCTGCAAGGGATCCTAAACACACCATAATCTACCTTTATCCTCCTCCCTAGTTGGCTATGGTATTCTACCCAGTTGTTATGACTGCAGATGCATCCATGAAGGACATAGTACAGTTTTGTACCTACCATAAATGTAGATGTCCGAATTGGATAGCATCTGCAGTCAGGATTACCCTCCCTCCTTCCCCTCTGTGGTACTCCTAGGGTGTTTACCCTTCTAATAGCTAGCTAGTGGGGGGACTTCTTTCATGGTGTATTTGTTTGTATTTATGTACATACATGCTTATTTTGTGTTTACCT
The DNA here is from genome assembly GCF_019279795.1 of Protopterus annectens. Taxonomy (NCBI): domain Eukaryota; kingdom Metazoa; phylum Chordata; order Ceratodontiformes; family Protopteridae; genus Protopterus; species Protopterus annectens. Next base: position 1,660,953,631 of record NC_056737.1, read on the forward strand.
CTATCTTTTGGAAACATTGGCATCTATCCAAAATTTTTTAGCCTTCTAGAGGGCTTCTGGCATCTGGGGCAAGAAACACTGAAGAAAATGGCGTCGGCTGATGCTTATATACCCGAAGACCAACAGAGATGACGTCGGGTGAAGTGCGACATCAGCCGGACCCGGACTTTGGAATCCGGCCGACTGAAGGGCTGCCTGACGACAGGACAACCCAGTTGTTATGACTGCAGATGCTATCCAATTCGGACATCTACATTTATGGTAGGTACAAAACTGTACTTTTTTCTGGTTGGCTGATGTAGTATGAACTGCATTAGAGCATGTGCAAACTGCCGTAAATGTTATAAATGACTGTGGTATGGAAACTAAAGGGCCATACATGAAGTGAACTGAATAAGCTTAGTGTGTGTCCTGTCCTTTGGTAGAAGGCCCTTATGGCTAGGGAACAACATGCTTCCTGAAAAAAATAAAAGGTGTAGGAGTACCCTGTGTTACATAGATGATTACAATTTTAGCTGTTTTGTATACCAAAGCATCACAGTCAAATCCACAAGACTTTCTTGAAAGGTGTGCAAATAGTCTGGAAGATACTCATACTGAAGCTGACCCATGTTACGTATCATTTGGTAGTACTGATCCAAAATTTGCTGAATGTCACATAGATCAATAGAAAATGGGAACTGAATACTGACCCCTGCTGCTCATAATGAACCAACTCTGGGTCTTTTTGACTGCAGGAAATCGGCAGAAAGCAGTGCACAATTTTATTTATTTATTGTACATTTGTTGACCAGGAGTGTCCGACTGAGCACAAGCCCTTTTTTAGTGGAGGCCCAGGGAGAAAAGCTGCAAAAATATGTACAAAGCAATTAACCTAGAATTAGAGATATTAAGCAGTTTCATATTGCATGCAGTTTATAACTATTTAAAATTTATAACAATTTAAATAATACTATAAACAAAAGCATCATATCAGTAAAAGTATAGTAAGAAATATGTTACAGTTAAGTAAATTTGCTAATATAAGGTTCAGTAGACATGCTGTTCATACTGTTTATTAAGAATAAAAGTGTGATATTTGGAGAGGTTGGGAGGGTGTATAGCTATATTTGTTGAAATGGAAGTTAAAACATCTGGTACAAAATGTCTCTGTTGATATTGGATAAGTATTAAATGACACTTTCCACCAGTTCTGTTATACCATTATTTGCAGAAGTAATGGGAGGAGTAGCAGGCTTTGCAATGACGTTTGAATTCTCATGGATGATTCTGCCAGATATTCGGAATAGCAAAATGAAAAACATTAATTATGTTATGGCTGAAGAAAGTGAGCATATAATAATTACAAACTATGTACATAGAACAACTTCTGAGTAAGACAATCACTCCACTGGTACCAAAGTATCTTCATGCAAATCCTGCAGGAGCTCCTTGTGCAAAATTATGTTTAATGGTGTATTTTGGAGCTTAGTGGGGATTTTTGTAACATTAAGTCATAATTAGCATGCCTGAAATAAACTCCTCCTCCTCCTGGCATGCCTGAAAGTGGCACATGCAGACTGAGAGTGGCAGTGGCTTAGTTAGATGAATATTATAGTTCTGTGGATGTTGTTTGTAAGTAATGGCCTTTTGCAGTTTATTATTAACGTATCATGTAGTTTATTGTACATGTTTATGTTACCATATGTAGCAGAGATTTTGATGAAAAAAAATGCAGTGCTAACAACTGCGTTATGGAAAAAGTGCAATGTATTGGTACAAAATTATGTATCACTACATCTCACAGAGGGATTAAAATAAGTGGTACATTTTCCGTATAATCAGTGTGGTTTGATGAAGCTTGAAATATAAATGGCAGACATACAATATACCATAAACTAGGAAATATCTTCTATGGCCTGTTTAACAAACACAGAATGTTAGAAACAGAGTTCTTCATTACAGCATTCCATTTCCAGAGTGCTGTACAGTCAGTTGTTGTCTTTCGGCTTTTCCCGGTTAAGGGTCGACATAGCGGAACTCTGGTCTGCTAATGATCGGCAGTAGATTTTCACGGTGCCGAGTTCCCAGCTCGACACCCAACCTTCAACGAAGGCACGCGCATTCATGCATGTCTTTCGAACGCCACTTGACCCACGGGGAGGACATGCAGACTCCACACAGAAGGCACTTCCCACACATTAGCTGAGAATCGAACGGGAGAACCTCTTGCTGTGAGGCAACAACGTTACTGCTGCACCACCGCAAAATAGTGTCCACCGTATAGTCAGCGATAAATTATAACAGGGATGATTCAAGTGGGGGCCCCATGGCCTGTCAGCCAGTGAATACTGGTAAAACACAAGTTTAGTTATGTTCAGTACAATAGGTAACTCACTTTAGTTGTGTTCTGAACATAACACAGTGTAAAAAAAATAGTTATTTTTACTTGCAGTCAAAAATGAAAAAGGCTTCACATTTTCATATGGGCAGCATTCCTATTCATCAGGAGGTTAATGATCTATTTATATTTAGTGGAAAGAGATGTATCTTTATGCTAAAAATAAAGAAAAGTTCTGTGGCTGCCTTTTTGAAGCAGCTGCAGCCTTCTGCTCATTCCCAGTAGCGTCCCATGATTCACTGGAATGGCAGAGTAGAAAGCTCGCCGATTTAAACATAATAATGGAAGTGGGTAGCCACAGTTGAACTGGCATTATAAAAAGTACGGGAGCATGAGTTATAGGTATTTTTTTCTTGTTTTATCATCTTAGTTTTTTATTAATATCCTGGCAGACAAACAAGCTGTCTCTAATTTTTCAGAATGCCGTTGGTTTTGTCTCTTTTTTGCATCATCTGTTCTGAAATGGTTGATTTTTCTGGTAAAATTAGTGAGTGTTACAGTCTGTCAGTAGTGGCAGACATTAAGAATTTCATACTTATTATTCAGGAAATGCACAGTAATGCAATGCCTCCTTATGTTCATCATATTGATCACTGCTGCAGTTGCCTTAGCTATATGGGTTATATACTATCAACGATATAACAGCCAGAGAGCTTTCAAAGCTTCAGAGCACCTTCCATGTGCCCAGACTTTCAAACAGCTTGTGCTGAGCTGGCTAAAAGACAAGTTTGGGTGCAAAGTCCTTCACAGCTTTACTGCTCCACTGAGGCTTTTGAGGACTGATTTTCTGCTTGTGCTTTCCTTTGCAGTGCAGATAAGTTCCCTTTTGGGGAAAAAAATCTGTTTTCTTAGTTTTATTGATTTTTATTACTTTCCCCTTCTGGAAAGTTATTTTAAAGCTAGGATTGTTGTGTTTTAATGGATTGTCTCAAGACTGTACTGTACTTTTAACTGAAACATTTTTTGTGTTATTTTTAAGAGTAGTGTAAGCTAACTGAAAACATATTTTCTGTGAAGAAATTGTGCTTAGTTTTCCTTTGTGGGTTTGGGGTAGTGTTTTGAAGTGCTTTTTATTTTGTTTTTTTCTGTCAAAAAGGTAACTTTTGTGGGCTGGTACTTGCTGCTTGTCTTCCCAAGGAGAGAGGCACTCTTTTTGACTTGACTATGGAACAGAATACTGGTGCCATGGGTTGGTCCTTCTTCCAGCCACAAAAAGAAAAAGTTAAATGAACAGCATTTACCACTACAGTAGGCTAGCAGTCTGCCTCAGCTACAGGTGGGTGATTGACGTATTCATTTGTTGTACATCAGACCACTCATCTTTTACCCCTGCTTCCTCTGGTGTAACACCTACAACCACATTGGACTGGGGGTTAGCCACATCCTCTGTGGCTGTTGTTATGCCCTCAGTTGGCATGAGAGAGCCACTCATGGCAGTCCTGGGAGAGTGAACAGGGAAGGTTTCCCTTTTGTGTCAGAATGCTGTGCAGTATCTGGGGAAGCAGCAGCTGCTGTTAGTAATATGGTTGTCCCCATTTTCCTGTCAAAAAGAATCAGGAAACCAAACATTTATCTGCTCCTCCCCAAATTTCTTTGGATAAGAATAGTTTACTGGGTCTGGCTCAGGGTTTAATTCAGGTTATTCATCCTTCTTGCAAAGTAGTTTTTGGTAAAAGAAAGAGGGATTCCTCTTTTCTTAAAGAGATTTGAAATTCTAAATCTGAACAGGAAAATGCAGGGACAGATGCAGATGTTCTTCATCTCACATTGCTGCAGTCCTAACACTTGGGTAGTCCGCTGTCCCTCGGTCGCCCCGAATATTAGAGTATAAGGCTGACGTCGGTCAAGGCGCATTTGACTGACATCAGAACGTCAGGGTACAAATGCGCATGACCGACGTCATATCCTCAGTCTTTTTTGCCGCATGGTCCGATGCAGAAGCAGTGTTGCAAGTGCCGTTCGGCGTTCTGAAATATTTCGAATTCGGAGTTTCAGACCGAAGTCAGAGTTGGTTAAGTACCCCGTTGGGGAATATTTTGGTTTTTTCTTGCCTCAGTGGTTTACCGGATGTCAGAAAAAGTAAATAACTGTATTTCTTGTGGGAAACAGATACCGCATAGGGATTACCATAACTTGTGTATACCTTGTTTGGGACCTGAGCACGACGTTGTTGGGTGTCGCTTTTGTGCTAGGTTCAATAAACGCACTATAAAGCGAAGGTTGGATTGTGCCAGGTTGGTATTTGGGAAGCGGTGCAATTACAATATGCCGTCGGATGCTCCGACGCCGGCTTCCTCAAAGAAGCGCAAGGACAAGGCAGTTAAACCTAGGTTAGAGGAGTCGTCCGAACCGGACGCTGGTTCTTTAGAGGCGTCAGTGGAACCGGTGGTTCCGACGGAGGCCTCTCTGGAGTCCCAGGGAGAAACTTTGTTTTTACAGGATGTGGCCTCCCAGGAGGCAGGTCAGGCTGTAGGGGCTTCTCAGATAACTGTACTCCCTTCCCTTCCTAAGGTGTCTAGGCCCTCTCTTTCTGCTTCCAAGGCTTCTCCTAGAGGCAGGTCTAGTTTTGCTTCTGTGGGGGTCCCTCCTAGTTCTTCAGGTTCTGTGCCCAAGAAGCACATGCTTAAAATGGCAGAAGATTTAATTACTTTAATTAGAGGCTCTATGCCCCCTCCTGATAAGAGGCCTAGGATGGAACCTGTGTTGGGGGATTATGAGCAGGCTTCGGATGTGTCTGAGTCTTCGGCTGAAGACTTACAGGAGTATGCTCATTATTCTGATTCTGATGTGGATGATTCTACTCCTTCTGCTTCTCCTCCTGAGGATTTTTCTTTTTCAGAGACCCTTCACTCCATGAGAGAGCATTTTAAATGGGAAGGTCAGGATTTCTCTGATTCCAGGAAAAGGCTTAGGGAATTTTTGTTTTTACCCCAGCATAGGCCTTTAGCTATACCTCCTGTTCTGAATGTGGTGGAAGATGTGTTTGCAGAGGCTTCTCTTAATCCTGATTCTTTGCCTCCTGCTCCTGTTAAACCGGATAGGTATTACAGGGTGCCTGAAGCTCATAAGTATCTTTTAAGAGCCCTAGGGCAGACCCAGAAACTGTTAGCCAGGGGCCTAAGGGTGTTAAGGCTTCTGTTGTCAAGAATCCGGTTCCGGCAGATAAAGAGGCCAGGGCCTTGGACAGATGGGGAAAGAAAGTTTATACTTCTTCCACTCTAGCCATGAGAGCTTTGAATTGCCAGTTTCACATGTTGAAATATCAAAATTATCTCCTTTCACAGTTGAAATCTAAGGTTGATGCTCTGGCGGAAGGTATTGATTGTAAAGAGTTACAAGATTTAGTGCATGTTTCTGAACAGGTGGGTAAGCATTCTTTGCAATGTGGTTTTGATGCTGTACAGGCCGCGTCTAGGGTGGCTGCCACTGGGTCAGTTCTTCGCAGGCATGCCTGGCTGAGGGATCAAAATTTATCTGACCATGTTAAAACTAGGATTTTGGATGCCCCTTTGCAATCTGATGTCTTGTTTGGTGCTCCTGTTGAGGCAGTTTTAAAGAAAATGGAAGACAAGGCTAAGTCTATGCAGACTGTTAAAGATTTTTTGCAGGTTCAGCCTCCAAAGTTTAGTAGAAATTGGCCTACTAAAGGGTGGACGTATCCATCTTATGATTCCCAGTCTAGGGGTAGATCTAGACGTGGCAGGGGCAGAGGTCAGGGCTCTTTCAGGCCTAGAACAGGGAGTTCTCCTGCACAGTCTTCGAGTGAGGGCAGGGGTCAGTCCTTTCGTAAACAGACCCAATGACCTACCTTTTCAGCTGCCAGAACCTTCTCGCCTGGCAGCACCTTTGGGAGGAAGGTTGGCACTTTTCAAAGAAAATTGGAGTTTGATCACCCAAGACAGATGGGTACTGGATATCATACATCACGGTTACAGGTTTTATTTCCATACCTTGCCTCCTTTCAAAGGCATGCCAGACATTCCTCCTCAACAAAGAATAGAGGCTCACAAGCAAATTTCTCTGTTACTCCAAATAGGGGCCATACAGCCAGTTCCTATGCCAGAAAGGGGCCTAGGATTTTATTCTCGCCTGTTCCTAGTACCAAAGAAGGGGTACATGTGGAGACCAATTTTGGATTTATCTATCCTCAACACTTATCTGGACATTCCCAAGTTCAAAATGTTGACGTTGCAGCAGCTTTTACCTCTGCTGGGCAAAGATCATTGGATGGTAACTTTGGATCTCAAGGAGGCTTACCTTCATGTTCCTATCAGACTAAGTTGCAGGAAGTATCTGCGTTTTCGAGCTGGGACTTCTCACTATCAGTTCTCTGCATTGCCCTTTGGCTTATCTACTGCGCCCAGAGTGTTCACGAAAGTTCTGGCTCCAGTGATAGCTTTCTTCAGGCTAAAAGGAATACAGATCTATCCGTATTTGGACGACTGCCTGATTCTGGCTCAAGGAAGGGAAGATCTTCTTCAACATTTGGAATATGTGATAGCAGTGCTAAGATGCCTGGGGTATTCTGTGAACGAAATAAAGTCCAGTCTAGTACCCTCTCAGGACATGTGCTTTCTGGGTGTGAGACTGAATACAGCATCCCAGATGGCCTTTTTAACCCCGGACAAACAAAAGAGTCTATCCCTTTACTTCCATCAACTATCTCATCAGTCCGGGCTGACTGCAAGGACAGTCCTTCAAGCCTTAGGGTTCATGGCATCTTGTATTCTGGTGCTTCCAAATGCCAAACTGCATATGAGGAAGCTACAATGGTATCTCAAAAATGTATGGACACAGCACTGCCAGGATCTGGACACTGTCATTCAAATAATACCTTGCATTCAAAAGGAATTTTTGTGGTGGGCTCAGGAATGTCACCTAAACAAGGGACTCTCTGTGACCCGGCCAGAGGCGAGTCAGATTTTAACGACAGATGCCTCAGACAAAGCTTGGGAGCTCATCTAAATGGAAAGTGGATACAAGACAAGTGGCCTGCCAGACTACAACATCTACATATCAACATGAAGGAGATGTTAGCAGTCCAGTTTGCATTAATAGCTTTCAAGGATTTACTTCTTCCAGGGCAGGTGTTGATTCTAACAGACAACACAACTGTCATGTGGTACATCAACAAGCAAGGGGGAACACATTCTTATCCTCTATGCAGGCAAGCAATGATTTTGTGGGAGACTGCTCTCAGTTTACAACTAAGTCTTCAGGCAAGGTTTCTGCCGGGAGCACAGAACTCCTTAGCAGATGTGTTAAGCAGACAAATCATGGATCCCCACGAGTGGAAACTGGATCTTCATGTATTCGCGTTAGCGCGATTTAGAACGATTTAGCGCGAAGCTGCCACTGTTGCACACTAGGGCAGTGCCGGTTAAGCAGGTTTAAACTATTCGGGCTACCTAAAGTCCACTCTTCAAATTTTCCCTTAAAACTACCTTCCTCGAACTATACTACTGATCAAATCAGCGTATCCTATAACTAAAAAGATCAACTCTACTTGACTCCAAGTAAACTATTCTCTATCTATTAAACCTAGCACTTGCTCCTACAGTACTTATTACCTTGATACGGCACTCTTGTCATAGATAGTACCCCAAAAAGGCAACCCCCCATTTCTCGGTCACCCACGTCCCCGGAATCTTTTTTAAAGTTTTTCGTCTACCCTTCTAGCATGTCGAGGGATCAGTTGCTAGTGTCCTCTCCTGCTCAGCTGGTGAACCTGGGAATATTGAGGCAATGTTTCAATTGCCTCATGTACACAGACAACCCCTTCCTCCTCCCACAAAACACAAATACATGAGAGAGATGCAACTATACGGCCAAACTGGAGGCTGAGCTCTCTCAACATAGGACTGGCAAGACCAGTCAGGAGGAGAAGGTTACCACACACACTATAGACCCAGTCTCACATAGTACCATTACAACCTCAAATCATACACATAAACACACAAAGACATACTCAGAGGCTCTGATCAAAAATCTACCAAAACAGCAGAGGCCACCAAAGCAGACACCCAAACAACCACCACCTCAGAACACAACACCCGCAACACATAGACCTCACAGTCAGAGTGTCAAACAGTCACAGCCCTTAAGGCCAAACACAATGCCAGACACACTAGTCATTGGTGACTCCATAGTCAGACACACTGATGTCCTGCTCACCAGACTGAGTAAGGAGAAGGTCACAGTAAGCTGCCTGTTGGGCGCTAGAATCCGCCACATAACGCAAGCACTCAGGTCTCTCAACAGCAGGTACAAATATGACTCAGTCATTGTCCACGCTGGTGTAAACGACCTGAGACGTACCTCCTTGGACTACATGAAAAGAGACATTGAGGAGCTCTCTGATTATGTAGCCCAGGCAGGTATGACCCTGACCTTGAGCAGTATCCTACCTTCACCACGAATGATGCCACAATACAGAGATAAGATGATCAGCTTTAACAATTGGCTTAAACACTGGTGTCATTCAAAGGGGATCCAGTATCTGTCTGCCTGGGATGACATGCTGGACAAGCCACGCTGCTTAAGGGACGGCTTGCACCTGTCACCCTGGGATTCGGATATTGGCAAAGGCTCTTGCCACCCCATAGTGCCTTTTTAGGCAAGGCTCAAATTCTAAACCTACCACCCTAGAACACAAAAAGGAAAAAACTAAGGGTAATGCTGCTCAATGCCAGAAGTCTAAATCTCAAAATGCACGCACACAAGGCCCTTCTCAGTATGGAGAACAACGATGTCTGTGCTGTGACAGAAACCTGGTTCAAGGCTCCTGAGAGCACCCCAGCTATCAGGTTTTACCTCATATCATGCATTCCGCCCCAAAATCCGGACAATACCAAGAAAGGAGGGGGTATCCATATTCATCAAGGACACCCACACCTCAAGACTGGTGGCAACGCACGATGCATCGGAGACCATCCAGGTGCAATTAACCATAGGCAAGACTGCTCTGCAAATTGTAGCATGTTACAGGCCACCCTCACAAACTCAGGAAACTCACATGGCCTTCCTGAAAACACTAGAGGGGATAAATGTATCACCAAACACCATCATACTAGGTGACTTCAATTACCCTAATATAGACTGGGAACACTACTCAAGCCCAAACACCCTAGCCCAAAAGTTCCTGGAATTCATAAACTCAAATGCCATGGAACAACTAGTCACCATCCCCACAAGAGGAGATAACATACTTGATCTCATCATCACGAACATGGGAGCACAATGTTCAACACCGAAGTATACCCCTCACTGGTGAGATCAGATCACAAACTAATCTCGCTGGAGGTCCTCATCCCACCCCACCTGAAATAAAAAAGACCACAGTAAAGAACTTCTCAAAAGCCGACTTCACACTTCTAAAGACTAGTGTGGTCTCCTTTCAGGCCCCCGAGCCGGTGGAAAACAATACTCAAGCCGCTGAATCACTTACAAACGCCTTCTACCAGCACCTGCAGGACTGCATGGATAAGGCAATCCCAAGCAAAACAAAGACTCTTTGTACCAAAGGCAAGCGTCCAGTCTGGTGGACCCCAGCCATAAACAAACTCTACAACAAAAGGAGGAAGCTACTACAAGATAGAGCAAAATCCTTAAAAGGTAAGACACCCTTGATCACTATAAGTAAAAACTAAGAGCTCTCATAAAATCATCCAAAGCAAATTTCGAGAGAAAAATAGCTAAAGACTCAAAAGACAATCATAAGGCCTTCTTTAGCTATGTTAGAAACCTAGGAGGAAACTCCCAGATATGCTCAGAACTAGTTCAAAATGATGTGAAGATTACTGATCCTACAGACATTGCCAACATACTGGCTGACAGGTTCAGTGCAAACTTCTCCCCTCCCCAAAAGGAGAGATATCTATACCAAATGAGTGCAGCCCCCAAACATCTCCAGCCCAAGTGAGAACTGCTCTCTCCAAAGCAAAAACACAGCATCCATGGGACCCGATGGTGTCCCCGGCTGTGTGCTCCACGAACTCAATGAGGAATTAAACCCACAGCTAGGACAGCTGTTTAATCAAAGTCTTACCTCTGGATACGTACCCAGGAGTGGCGCACTGCAACTGTGGTCCCACTTCACAAAGGCGGTGCCTCCACAGACCCTGGAAATTACCGGCCCATTAGCTTGACAAGCCTTATCTGCAAAGCCATGGAGAGGATCATAATGGACCTCATAAATAAAGACATAGGGAATTTGCAGACTTTGGATCCAACCCAGTTTGGCTTTGTCAAAGGCAGATCATGCCTTTTAAACTTGGTTGACTTTTTGAAACAGTCACCAAAGCCATTGATGAGGGAAAGGCAGTCCATACAGCCTACCTCGATCTGGCTAAGGCCTTCGATACAATACCCCACTCGGGTATCATTGAAAAACTCATCAGCTTAAATGTTAACCCATACATCACAAGATGGGTTGCAAACTGGCTGAGTGACAGAACCCACAGGGTCAGAGTTGCTGGCGCCATGTCAGACTCAAAGCCTGTCACAAGTGGTGTCCCACAGGGCTCAGTCCTGGGCCCACTCTTGTTTGGCATCTACTTTTCCAAGTACAAGCAAACACAGGAGGGTTATGGCTGACAAAGTTTGCAGATGACTGCAAACTGGCCATAGTAGAAAACACATCTGACACAGATATCCTTCAGAAGGGTCTCACAGAAGCGGATAACTGGTGCCAGAGCCACGGCCTAAAGTTAAATGCCAAAAAATGCATAGTCATACCCTTCGGGAAAAACAAGGTTACCCCTAGCTACCAAATAGGTGGCAATCCACTGAGCACAGAAGAAGTTATCAGGGACCTGGGGACCCAGGTTGATAGTAGTCTGTCATTCGACACCCATGTAGCTAAAGTAGTTAGGAAGTCCTTCTACATTGCCCACCTTATCGTGAAGGGATTCTCATCTAGATCAAGGGAGGTCATAGTCTCCCTTTACTCATCACTCATCAGACCAATGATTGAGTACAATGCCCCATTCGAATGTATCTGACCCGACACTTGCAGCAGCTGGAGAGGCCACAAAAGTTCCTCACCAAAAGGATAAAGGGTCTCAAAAATCTGTCCTATGCTGCCCGACTGAAAGAACTCCAGCTCTATTCAGTCGCTACCGCTTGCTCAGAGGTGACCTTTGCCTAACATACAAGGCCATGTCAAACCCAGATTTGATGAATATGCTTCACCTCAAAAAATCTAGATCCATCAGAGCCACAAGGGCGGAGACTTAAACCTCGACACGGCTATTAATAGGGCGTGCTGGAGAGATAGATTCATCACCCAAAGACTCCCTATGCTGTGGAACAAAATCCCGGTACATGTGAGGCAGAGCACCTCGCTGGCCTTGTTCAAGAGAAATCTTGACCAATGGATGGGAGATCGCAGATATACCCCAGGAATTACCTCAGTATCACTGCTCGACAGAGGCACAGCAAAATAATGGGTATAGTTCCCCATACTAAAGGGGTGGCGTAAGCCACAAAACAATGGGCTAGGCTTATAAATGCCCTCGGGCAGATAGCCTAGTATGAACCTATGAACCTATGAACCTATGAACCTATTGACAGTGTCCTGGGGAACTCCAGACATAGATCTGTTCGCTTCTCCACTAAACCACCAGCTGCCAAAGTTTTGCACAAAGCGGTTTCATCCCACAGCTTGGAAAGTGGATGCTCTTTCTTTCAGTTGGAAAAATCTTCATGTGTATGCCTTTCCACCTCTGCCTCTCCTCCCAAAGGTACTTCTGAAGGTCAGACAGGACAAGCCAAGGATGATTTTGATAGCTCCAGATTGGCCTCGACAGCACTGGTACCCATTACTGAGAAGTCTAGTACGGAAGCCTTCATGGCCTTTGCCTTTGATTCCACATCTGTTGTCCCAGGAGGACAGTCATTTGCTCAATGTCAAACTTCACTCTCTTCACCTAACAGCATGGCATATTCTGTTTTAAACCATAGAGGGTCTCAACTTCCACAACAAGTTTTGAATGTGATTTTGGAAGCTAGAAGGCCTAGTACAAGGAAAGTGTACGCAGATAAATGGAAGAGATTTTTATTTTGGAGTGCAGCTAAGGATTTGGATGTTTCTGAGCCTGATTTAAGTGTGGCTCTTCAATATCTTACTGAGTTATTGGACAAAGGTTTGTCCTTCTCTTCTATTAAGATTCATGCTGCAGCAATTTCAGCTCACTACGATTGTGACCCACCATTGTTTTCTCATCCTTTGTTCAAGCAATTTCTTAGAGGGGCAAAGAATATAAGACCGCCACGAAGGGCTCCTACTCCTGCTTGGGATCTCAATTTTGTGTTGGAGAAACTCACTCTACAACCTTTTGAGCCTGCAGCTACTGCTGAGTTGAAATATTTGTCATGGAAGACTGCTTTTTTGTTGGCCATTACCTCTGCAAGAAGGGTTTCTGAATTGCAGGCCCTTATGGCAGTTGAGCCTTTCTTAATTTTCCATAAGGATAGGGTATCTTTACGTACTAATCCTTCCTTTATGCCTAAAGTGGTTTCTAGTGTGGCTTTAAACCAAACTATTCATTTGCCTACTTTTTATGCAAATCCCCAAACTAAAGGGGAAAAGATTTTGCACACTTTAGATGTACACAGGCAGTTGTGGTATTATTTGGACAGAACTAAAGGGTTCAGACAATCTCAGCAGTTATTAGTTTCTTTTGCTTTGTGCTCTCAGGGCAAGCCCGTGTCAAAACAAACTATTTCTAAGTGGATTGGATTTTGCATTGCTTTCTGTTATTCCCATCATGGCAAAGAGATTCCAGCTGGGATTAGACCTCATTCCACTAGGGCTACTGCCACTTCAACAGCTTTTTTGAGGGGGGTGGCTACTAAGGATATTTTGGAGGCAGCCACTTGGAGTTCAGTGCATACCTTCTCTAGGCATTACCACCTTCCTCTGTACTTTAAATCCAGGGCTGGGTTTGCCACTGCTGTGTTGCAGGGCATTTTGGCAGCTCCTGCTTCATTGTAGTTTAGCCATCCTCCCTTTCCTCTGCTTTGGGATTCTACCCAAGTGTTAGGACTGCAGCAATGTGAGATGAAGAACATAGTACAGTTTTGTACCTACCATAAATGTAGATGTTCGAAGATCCACATTGCTGCAGTCCAATTTACCCTCCCGCCTTCCCCTCTGTAGTTTGAGGTGGTTGTGGGGGTTGGGTTATCCATCTGAGGATTATTGCATATTGTATATATTGTATATATTGTACATACTTTTGGTGTTAGGCTGGTTGGTTGTTTAGTTGTTGTCTATGGGTTTTGACCTTTCTTTCTAGGGTCTTCTGACATCTGGGGCAAGAAAAGACTGAGGATATGACGTCGGTCATGCGCATTTGTACCCTGACGTTCTGATGTCAGTCAAATGCGCCTTGACCGACGTCAGCCTTATACTCTGATATTCGGGCCGACCGAGGGACAGCGGACTACCCAAGTGTTAGGACTGCAGCAATGTGGATCTTCGAACATCTACATTTATGGTAGGTACAAAACTGTACTTTTTTTTTCCCCTCAGATTTCTGATTCAGACTCAGAGGAGAGTCTAGTGTCTGATTCTCCCTGAGGGGGTTCTCTTTCTCCAAGTCTTCTATGAGTCTATTGCTAGAATCCTCTAGTATTTTAAGTGGGAGAACACTGAGGTTTATTAGTCCCTCAGAGAATACTATAGTTGTTACAGAAGGATTTTCCAGAATCCATACCCATTTCTCCTGTTCTGTCTGCTTTAGAGGATGTGTGTGTCACTGCCTGTATTTTTCCTGATAGTCAGCCAGCTGCCAGTAAAAAGACAGATAGGATGTATAAAGTTCCTCATCTTTTAAATTGTCTACACTATTCACAAAAATGACCCAGCAGCTAACTTTTGTTGATCCCACTGCTGTTAAGCACTTAGTTAATTCCAATCCTACTCTTTCTGATAAGTATGGGAAAATTATTGATAGGTATGGGAAATAAATGTATATTTTTGCAACTTCGATTTTCATAATTTTGAATTGTTAGGCTGATATGTTAAAGTTTGTTCTGACAAATCGTGAATATGAGGAATGCTTTATCTGCAGTTTCCTCTTGTGAGTGAAAATCTGCTTTAAATAACTTAAGTTGTTATATTGTCCTATCTCGCATTCATTCTTGCTGGTTGGGTTTTGAACTGAGCATCGGTTCTGACTCAGCCTAATACTAAAGCTCTAGAGCTTCCACTGGCTCGAGGCTATATCCTATCCCATTATGCTTAGGGAAGGAAACCCAGATCTCGTTTGCCACTAAGCTAGATCAGGTGCTTCTCACTAGGCTCAGGCTAAGTGAAATACTTTTTTGGATGATGTTCGTGTATTTCGAAATAATTTGTATATATATTGTTGTGTGTTGCTAACTGACAGTGTTTTTAGATTTCACTGTGGTGAATTCCTAAGTTTTCTTCCTTGTTGTGTTTGTTGTGGCTGTACTTCGCTTTCGCTAGGCCTACAACTCAAGTCCTGCCTTTTAAAACTTTAAAGCTTTAATGAACCTGTTTAAGTTAGAGAGTTCATCTTTCTTTCTGCTTCTGTCCATTTAAATTAGGGGGCAACTCTTTTCTTTCTTCTAACCCCTTCCTAAGAGGTTTTGTTGTTTAAATTAGAGTCGTCTCCTCTGGCTAGAGGGGATTGTCATTTTGGTTAGAGACCTCTCCTCTAGTCCTTTTCTCTCCCCTGCTTGAGTATTCAAAAAAAAAAAATTAGAGCAGAAGTTATATAATTACCTTTTGTCTTAGTGTGGGTTTTTTTTTAGCATTATTATCTCTATCTCTTACCTGGTTCTTGGGCAGTGTTCTTTGTTGTTGCTTCTTTTTTGTTACTATGTTCAAGGAAGACAAAGGAGTGAAGCAGTCAGGCTTCAAAAAGTGCAACTCCAGTGCTCAGAAAATGTCCTTAACTGACGGGCACACTAGTTGTGTCTAAGACTCATGTTCTGTCTGTCATGGTTTCAGTTCCAGGGTACTGCAGGAACTTAGAAACAAACTGATGATTAAGGGATTGCTTCCGTTTGCTGAGGCTCTAGAAGGGAACCAGACCTCTTCAAAATCATCCCAGTCACCAAAATCTACTAAAAGAGCTTCTTCTTCAGCTCCTGCTTCTGAGATGGCTAAAAAGCTATTGAAGGATTCGCTTTCAGACCTGGAGGCTTTTGGGCCCAAAAAGACTGCACCTTCGGTTCCACCACTTTTTGTCAGAACTGACTAGGAGTCATATGCGGAGCCGGTCCCCAACCATCGAGCCGGTCTCCTCAGTCCCCCAGTCACCCATCTTACAGTCTGTGGCTGGCCTTATAAAATCCTCAGCCCTAACCTCTCGATCATCCAGGAGTCTATTGGATGATGACGTAGAGTGGGTGGTCAAGAGGTTGCTTCAGACTCCGGCTGTAGTCAAGATCCTTTCGAGTCCAGCCCAAACAGAATTAGAACCGACTTCTATTTCTGCCCCGTCTTCTATTCCTTCTCTGACTTGAGTGGTTTCAGAGCCAGAGTGCTTGGATGTGTTTGTGGTGGAGCCATTGGGTCAGAGTGTCACCCCAGGGTTTTTGGTCCTAGACTTCTGCTCCGACCTCTTCGGTATCATCTTCGTTCGAACTCGGGAAGGAGAGTCAGATCAGACCCCTGTTGAATCCGAATCTACCTCTTGGGGCATCGGCGCAGGTGAACTTGGCGCCTACATCTACCTCGGAGCCCACCTCCTTGGTGTGAGAGGAGTTTCCTGGCTCTTTGGAGCCAGAGGCTTCTTCGGACCTGGGTCATGGTGCCTTCGAGGTGATGAGTGTGCTGTCACCCTCGATGGCTCCACTCTCGGATCCTAGCACTCTTCCCACAAAAGGGCCGATGTCTGCCTCTCTACCATCCCTCCCCTCCAGGCATAGAGAACCAATGCCCCAGGATGCACCACTGGATGAGTCCCTCTCTTCTGTAACCTCTCCAGATGATCCCTCCTGGGAGGTCCCTCGGAAGAGAACATGTAAAAGGAAACGTCTAGACTCCCCTGAGGAGTCAGTCACTTCAGATATGAACTTGGATGATTCAGAAGGGTCCCCACGGTCACCCTCTGAGGATGTCTCCTTCTCAGACATCTTAGAGATCCTGAAGCAAAGAGGTAGCTGGAAGACCAGCACCCCTACTGATGGTGAGTCCGTATAACTGGAGGCATTTAATTCTCAACCCTCCACCTCTTGGGTGTCCCCGCCCTTCGACCAGCTCCTCAACGTTATTAGTTGAAAGGTGTGGGGCTCTCCAGAATCTGTGGAACCTGTTCCGAGGAGGCCCAGCAAATTTATAACGGCTCCGTCAGACAAAGACTTTTTAACCAAAGGTGTCCCAGTAAATGCTATGGTGGTGGCAGTGGCCACCAAAAAGGAGTTAGCCGAGACTTCTTCATCTGTCCATCTGCCAAATAAGGAGTTGAACAATGGACAGTTATGGGAAGTAGACTTCTTCGTCAGCAGCTTTTACATTCAGATCACTGAACTGTTTGACCCATTTTACCATACTTCAGAGGGATCTCCTAAAGGAGCTAGAAGATACCCTACAAGGTTCTACAGCTGGAGGGATTCCAGACAAGGTGACCACCCAGCTTGCTACCTTAAATTCAATAGTCAACTCCTCTATGCACCTTATTTCTTATGCAGCCGATGGTGCGAATAGGGCAGCTGGTACAGGAATTGCTCTGAGGCGGCATTCCTGGATGTGCCTTTGTGAGTTTCCTGAGCCCTTCAAGTTTTTCTTCACTAATGCCCCTTTTGATGGCTCATTTTTGTTCAGGCCTAAGGTTAAAGAGACTCTGACCAGGTGCGAACAAGAAGGCAAAACTCTGTACGTTTTTCCCTCCCTACCAGGCCTTATCCCAAAGGTCAAAAGGGTGGGAAAATGTGGTTCCACAAATCTCAAAGAGCTTCACCAGACACATGTGGTGAATCTTCCCCCAGAGGCAGAGATGGAAATAAGAATGGAAGATGCCAACCTCGTGGCAGAGGGGGGCAGCAAAACCAGGGCGACAGAGATACGTTCTCTGGCAGACCCTTTCAGCACTCCTGAAAGGAGGCCCACCTGTCTACCTCTGAAGGCAGTTGGGGTTAGACTATCCCTCTATCCAAAAGCCTAGCTAAATATCACTCAAGACAAATGGGTGATGTCAATAATATCCAGGGGATACAGTATACCCTTCTCCACCCCACTTCTAAAAATAAGAATCAGTCCCAGACATTCCACCCTGTCAAAGGGATCAAGCAAATCTGGAGATACAAAAGTCACTAAGAAAAAAAAGAGTCATCCAAGAAGTCCCTGCAGACCAAACCGGATCCGGAACTTACTCAAGGTTCTTTTTAATTAAAAAAAAAAACAGGGGACTGGAGACCCATCTTGGATCTCAGCAGGTTGAACAAGTCCATAAAAAAAATCAAAGTTCCAGATGGTGACACTGCAGTCTATACTTCCCTTTCTGGGAAAAGGCAATTGGATGTGCTCAGTCGATCTTCAGGATGTGTACTACCATATAAAAATGTGCAGGCGATCCAGGAGACATCTACATTTATGGTTGGGAGCCAGTCATTACCAATTACGAGCTCTGCCCTTTGGTCTCACTACAATCCCTAAATGCATGGCAGTAGTCACGGCTCACTTGAGGCATCTAGGATCCCAGGTGTTTCCATACTTAAGACGACTGGCTTCTGACTGCCACCACCGAGCATCTACTAACCAAGGCAAGAAACACCACCATTCACCTTTGCTTGGAACTGGGCATTACCATAAATTTAAAAAAGTCTGCCTTGTTGCCATCACAGCATATTACATTTATAGGAGCAAACTTAAACACAGTAGACATGGCAGCAAAATTGCCTTACGACAGGGTACAGGCACTGCGGCATCAAGTGTCCATCTTGCTCTCAAAAAAGACACATCAGGCAAGGTTGGTTCTAAAGGTCTTGGGCACTATGGCAGATGCTATAACATTAGTACCTCTGGCACGTCTTCATATGAGAGACCTACAGTGGCTGCTCTTCGCTCAGTGGTTCATGCAGGAGTTACCCATGTCCCACAAGATTTTCATCACAGACTTCTGCAAGAAAAAACTACATTGGTGGCTTCATTTCACACAGATAACTCTAGGCAGTCCATTCACTCTCCCCCAACCAGTAGCCACAGTGATCACTGATGCTTCCCAGATGGGGAGGGCATTATCTGGGAAAGACCGTCCAAGGAACTTGGCAGGAGCACTAATACCACTTGTACATCAATGTTCTAGAGATGAGAGTGGTGCTTCTGATGTTGCTGGCATTCCAGATCTCTCTTCCACTGGGCACGATTGCAATATAGACAGACAAGGAACTTAGCAGGAACACGAATACCACTTGCACATCAATGTCCTAGAGATGAGAGCGGTGCTTCTGACGTTGCAGGCATTCCAGAACTCTCTTCCACTGGGCACGATTACAATACAGACAGACATGTCAGTGGTGTGGTATATCAACAAACAAGGTGGAACCAGATCCTACCCCCCTGTGCCGAGAGGCACAAAGAGTATGGCAGTGGGCAGTCTCTTCTCAATGCTTTCTGATTGCAGCGCATATTCCAGGGAAATCCAATGTGATAGCGGACAAATTGAGCAGAGCAATTCTAATGCCTCACAAGTGGTCCCTAAAACAGGAAATTTCGAACCAGATTTTTCTCAAGTGGGGCCAGCCATGCTGCGACCTGTTTGCTACGTCCATGAACACCAAATGCAGCAGCTACCTTGCCCTAATTCCCCCGCCGGGGGAGTCACTAAGGGATGCACTCGTTCACAATTGGCCCCAGGGACTCCTTTATGCCTTTGCCCCATTCCCTTTAATCCCAAAGTTTTACAAAAAGCCAAAGCATTGAGTTGCTGGTTTATACTCATCGCTCCATACTGGCCTTGTCAGATCTGGTTTCCTTTTTTATGGCCCCATCTCTGAGAACAGCCATGGATTCTGGACCCGGTACCAGATCTCCTGACTCATCAGTCAGGGATGCTCCATCCCTCTGTCCAGACCCTCAAACTGACAGCTTGGCTCCTCCACTTCCAATCTGAGCCAGGCTTCCGGACATATCCCCTGTGGTGAGACATATTCTAGGTTCAGCTTATAAGACAACAACTAGAAATCTTTGTGCTAGCAAATGGAAAAGATTTTCTTGTTGGGCTTCCAAGAATCCTGTAGATCCCTTCACAGCCCCTGTAAGTACAATTTTAGAGTTCTTAGCAGAAATTTTTAATGAAGGTGCAGCAGCAGCTACCATACGAGTACAATTAGCCACCATATCTAACTACCACATAGGAGACATGGGATCAAAAATAATGTCTCACAGCTTGTGCAAAGCCTTCCTGAGGTGTATATTTTTACTAAGGCCTCCAATAAGAGAGCCACCACCTCCTTGGGACTTTAATTTGGTACTGACTACTCTGATTCTCCCACCATATGAACCAGCTTCCTCTTGCCAACTAAAATCTCTAACCTGGAATACAGCCTTTCTGGTAGCCATTACTTCAGCTAGGAGGGTTTCAGAATTTCAAGCTCTGTCCATATGCCATCCCTACTTAGTTTTTCACAAAGACAGAGTCTCTCTTAGAACAATTCCTTTGTTTCTTCCCAAAGTATGTTCTGAAACCAATTTAAATCAATTCACTGACCAGCCTGTTGTCTTTCCAAACTATGGCAACAAGGCAGAATATTCCCTCCACCAACTGGATGTACACAGAAAGTTGCACTTCTGTTTGCATAGAACAAAGGAAATTAGAAAGTCTGACCAGTTATTCATTTCCTTCTCAAATAACAGAAAAGGTGCTCCAGTATAAAAAAATTACCTTGTCAAATGGCTTACTGTCACTATTACTCACGCATATAATTCTCAACATAGACAACTGCCAGGAAAGATTAGAAGCCACTCAACAAGAGCCATGTCAACTTCGACTGCCTTTCAGGCCAGATTACCTATGGATTTGATCTGTGCTGCAGCCACATGGGTAAAACCCCATGCCTTTATCACTCATTACAAAGTAGACGTGGCCTCCTGGAACAGGGCTTCCTTTGATTCTACTATTCTGAAGTTTATTCCCTTGAGCCACCCAAGAAAGAAGATGCTAGGGACAGTGTCCCAACCAGCAAGAATGAAGGTGAGATAGGACAACATAACATTAAAAAGCTATGTACTCACCATAACGTTCCATATTTGTTGTCCATAATCTCGTCTTCATTCTTGCTGGTTGTGTTCGGAACTGAACATTGGTTCGGACTCGGCCTAATACTGAAGCTCAAGAGCTTCCACTGGCTCGAGGCTATACCCTATCCCATCATGCTCAGGGAAGATAAACCCAGCTGTTGTTTGCAAATAATAACACATCTGAATTTGTTGTCCATAATCTCGCCTTCATTCTTGTGTCCCACCCTCCTCCCCCAACCTTTACTCCTGAAGGATCGAGAGGAAATTGTTATTGGTTGGAAAGTGTGTTCTGCTTCCTTTCTGCCTCGTGAGGCATAGGCTAATAGCTATTACCTTTGGGATTTTTGGTATATAAAATTCAGATGTGTTATTATTTGCAAACAAGATCTGGGTTTATCTTCCCTAAGCATGATGGGATAGGGTATAGCCTCGAGCCAGTGAAAGCTCTCGAGCTTCAGTATTAGGCCGAGTCGGAACCGATGCTTGGTTCCGAACCCAATCAGCAAGAATGAAGACAAGACTATGGACAACAAACATGGAACGTTACGGTGAGTGCATAACTTCTTATTACTTCTACTGGACAGGCCACTACTCATTGTTTGCAGTGTATCCAACAATTGGAACATCCACAGAGGTTCCTCACTAAAAGAATACAGGGCATAAATAAAATGTCATATGCGTACAGCCTCAAGGCCCTATCCCTGTATTCTATCTCCTACAAGCTTTTTGAGGGGAGATCTATGCCTGGCATACAGGGCATTGTCAGACCCACTCTGATGGGCATCCTGCATATCCACAAAACAAACAGCACCAGAATTACCCGTGCTAAAGACTTAAACCTTGCCTGTAAATATAAATAGGACCTGCCAGGGAGATAGGTATGTATCCCAGAGACTACCCTGTCTGGGGAACAGCCTCCCCATCCATGTGAGGCAGAGTTCCTCCCTAACCCAATTCAATTGCAACTTAGACAGTTGGATGGGAAATCGGAAATTCATCCCTGGTTTGGCACCTATGTCTCTAATGGGCACAGGTAGCCTGTAAATGCTTTATCTCCCAGGCCCATGCTTACACTTATCAAGGGTATCAGAACTTGTCAGAGATTTGTGATGCATGGCTAGGCTTAAAAAGGCCCTTGTGGTCATTAGCCTAGTAAACATGAACCTGTGTGTGTGTATGATGACTCTGTTGATGCTTCTTACAGGACTATGGCCACTGATAATGTTCTAAGGAGGTCTGCATGGCTGCATTCTCAGAACCTCCCAGATATTAAAAATGAGATTTTAAATTCTACTTTACATAGAGGTTTAGTTTTCGGTCCGTCTGCTACAGAGGGGATCAAAAAGAGTGATGAGAGGGGTAAGCTAATCCAGAAATTGTTTATTTCTTGTGAAGGCAAGAAGACAAGACAACCTATGCCAAAAGAGACTGTATTTTCAAGGAATCTCTCAGATTTTTCAGTCCTCCATTTCCATACTGTCCAAGGAATTTTCTGTCGCCTCATCCAGTTTTGGCAAAAAACAGATTAAATAGTCTCAATAAAATTCAGATAAACATACATTTAAGAAGAAATGGTTGGTTTCCACCTGTTCTTTATCACATGCTTTCCTAAGGAGTGATAGAATCAGTTCCTCTTCTCAGGTGGGTAAGAGATTTTATTCAAAGATGTCCCTTGTGTCAGAGAAAGAAAGTGCTTGGCAACTAGTTCTGGATTTTTCTTTTCTAATCATGTTTGTAATAGTGCCAGGATTAAAAATGATGTCACTTCACAACCTGTTACTTCTCCCGTTTCAAGTTGCCTAATAACACTAAACTTAAAAGATGATTTTTCACTACATCTCTATTCATCCCATGAGTTCCTATGTATCTGAAGGTTTTGTGTTTTTGGATCTATTTCTAAGGTTTTCCACTCAGACTTCGATCAGTGTGAGGGAATATCTCAAGATTTTGGGTCTCATGGTATATATGATTCTCATGATAACCCTGGCATGACTCCAGATGAGAAGGGTACAGTGGTACCTGAAATATCTTTGGTCCCAGCATCAACATCCTTTATATTTTCAAATCCCATTGTTGGGGTTTGTCAAAAAGAGATCTTTTGGTGGAGGCAGAGGATATCCTTGAACCCAGGTCTCCCCTTCTCCCTCTCTGCTCCAAAGCAGTTAGTCACCATCTCACTCAGCAGGCATGCTATATTTCTGCAGAGCAAAATTGTATGCAGGACAAGGGCAGACCCTCATGAATGGAAAGTAGATCAGAGGTCTTCCAAGATTTGATCAATCTATGGGGAGTTCCTCAAGTAGAGCTCTTTGTGTCCTATTTGAACAATCAACTGGCAGGATTCTATTCCAGAACTTCATGCAAGAAGGCCTAAAAAACAGATGCCTTTTCTTTTGACAGGAATGTTTCTATATGCTTTTCCATCATTTCCACTAATATCCAGGGTACTTCTGAAGTTTCAGAAGGAATCCCCCAATATCACTGTGATATCACTGTGGTGACTCTCTTCTGGCCCAGCCATCAGTGGTTCTCCCATCTTTTGGAAATGCCCTGGGACAATTAGCACAAGCTTCCTCACAGACTGGATCTATTCACATAAGAACAGGGGGTGTTTGAAACCCTGACATCAGTCATCTTCATTTGACTGCTTGAATGATAGGATCTTAATTCCTTTTAGGCACCTGTTTACTGAGGAAGTGCAGCAAGTAGCAAGAAAGCCTTCTACTTGAAAATCATATATTAGCAAAAGGAAAAGGTTTTCTAGTTGTGTCAACAACATAATCAGCACCCATTCAGAGCTAGTTGTTCTCTTGTTTTACAATATTTGTGTGAGTTACTATCCCATGACTTTTCTTATCCCTTTTTCAGGGTTCACTTATCAGCCATTTCAGCATGCCTACCATGGTTCCTCTTCTTTCAAGGCAGTCTCATGCCAAAATGTTCTTGAAAGGTGTTTTACTTAATAGGCCTGTAAGAAAACCAGAGGCCCCTCCTTGGGATCTTTAATTTTATGTTAGAGAAACTAACACTTGCTCTGTTTGAACCAGCTAATCGGGTTGACCTGAGGTTCTTAACAAAGAAAACAGTTTTACTGATTGGTCTGGCCTCTGCAAGAAGGGAATCTGAGTTGCTCTTTTGGTGAGTCAGCCCCATCTCATTTTCCACAGAGACAGGGTTTCTTTGAGAACTAATTCTTCTTTTATCCCTAAAGTAGTATCCAAGTTTACTTTAAGTCAAACTTTCCATCTTCCTGTTTTCTTTACTAAACATAAAAATGATAGAGAAAGGATACTCCTTACCAGGCAAGTCAGGTAGTCTTGACAGAACTGAATCTTTCAGATCTTTGGATCAATTGTTTATTTCTTGTGAAGGCAAGAAGAAGAGACAACATGTGTCAAAACAGAGTATTTCCAAAAGGTTGTCTAAGGTGATTACCTTTTGTTGTACTCACCATAACAAATCTATTCCAGGCAGGATCAAGCCTAGCCTACTAGGGCCTTGGCTTCATCTGTGACTTTTTGGGAAGGGTTGGATTCTAAATGTATTCTAGAAGTTGCTACTTGAAGGCACTATAAGATTGATTCCTTCTCTAGGTCCACATCAAACTTTGCTAGGACTATTATTCAGGGGCTCCTGGAATCTTCTCCTTCTACCTCCCAAATGTAGTTAGCTATGGTAATCTACCCGTATAGCTAAGGCTACTGCAGCAGTGATCATTCAGACATCTACAGTTATGGTAAGTTCATCTTACACAGCTGTATTTTCTATTAACTTTTAAATGCTTTAGAGTAATATTTGAAAGTTTTCTTCGTTTGCCCTTTATTTCTGTGTTATTTTTTGGCTTTGTCTCTGATTGTTATGCAAGTTGAGAAGTATGTGTGGTTTCCTCAGCAGTAACTCCTGCCTCGCAACTGCTCCTGGTATTGCTGAAAGTCCCTGATATTATCATGTATGTTTGCTTCACATGGATGCAAGGCTGCACCAGAGAAAGGGTAATCTTTGAGACAAATATCTGCCCCTCCAGCATAGCCTGTTTATATCACAGAGAAGGTTTGGGGCCTAAGGATGGGTATTTATGATTTTTGTGGATGTGTGTCAAGTCCATCAGTGTTGGATCAGAGGATGCCTTGTAGGCAAGGCATTGATCTTCACACAGCAGTCTGTGGGAGCCAGAGTACAGGAATAGGGCTTTGATATGGTCCTCAAAGGACTTGTTGTTTACTCCCTGTATTATTTTTGTGAGTAACCTCTGTGGTCTCTCTTGCATGGTCAAGTAAATAACAAAGGGTGTGTTATACTCAATGACTGGTCTGATGAGAGTCAAGTACAGTAGAACAGTGATCTCCTTGGACTTGGATGTTATGCTCTTACTTATAAGTTGGGTATAGTCGAATGATTTTCTCACTACAGTAGACTGTACCGCAAGGCAGTGGCCAAAGATCAGGTTAATGTCACCCATACTTTCCCATATACTTGACTTGACCATTGATTCTTCTTCTTTGGGGGGTGTAGTGTCAATGTGGTAATTTCCTGTGGGAGACATCTTTCCAACAGGTTTTGTTAAGCATTTTCCTACTCTGAGTTTTAATCCATTGCTCTGGCACCAATTGTTTGTCTGCTTTGGGCAGTCTTGAAGGGTATCTGTGTGTCTAGTTGATTTGATCATATCTAGTCTGCAGTCATCTGTATATTTTCTCAGCCAGAGAGCCTTCGCATTTACTTTGGCGTCAGAGAAGTAGATGCCAAAAAGGAAAGGCCTATGAACTCCACTAGTGACTGGCCTTTTTGTAGAGGGAGATTCCCCTATCAACTTCTTGCATCAATGAGCCAACTGGCTGACATATGGATTCATGCCTAATTATTTTAGCTTATCTACAATGCTTTAGTGAGGTATTGTGTCAAATATCTTGACCAGATCAAGATAGGCATTGTGTACTATTTTGCCCTTGTTTATAGCTTTAATGACCTTCTCAAAGAAGAGTACCAGGTTAAGTAGTCACGGTCTGCCTTTGACAAAACCAAACTAGGTAAGGTCCAATGTCTGTAGGTTTCCTATGTCACTGTTCATCAGATCTATGATAATTCTTTACATGGACTTACATATAAGACAGTAATCATTTTTTTTGTTTTGCTGAAATCAGTATAAAACTATTATTGCTATGGAGCGTGTGTGTGTGTGTGTGTGTGTGTTGTGGAGTTGAGGGAGCTGCAGTATAGCTAAGAGTTGCAAGTTGGCCACAACTTTTTTTCACTTTCCATCACAAACATCAGCATTGTACAGAATAAATTGCTATCTCTGGTAGTCTAGGATATTTCTGAAAGCAGCTGCTTATTAGTAGAAAATTCAGTGAGTGCTGTTGCCATTTCACACCAGTTCCCTGTGGTTGAGGTCTTGGCTATAGCTCATTCTTTGTGGAATCTTCATGCCCTCCCTGTCTGTGCTGATTTTTCCATGTGCTTTGATTTTCTCCAACACTGTAAGAATGTGAGGTTGATAAACTGGTGTTCCTGCAGTTTGCTTGTAAGTAAGTGTGCAGTGTGTGTGTATATGTGAGAACAATACCATTGATTTTTATCTGTGGGCACACATAGTATTGACAAGTGCATGTATAACTATTGTGGGTAGCAGTAAAAAAAAAAAACTTAAGTCGAGGTATAAATGTGTTACAGAACATCTAGACTTTTATAGCTTCAGGAGGGACTACTGGCCTCCTACATCCCAAACTATATACATGAATTTTGACATAGGCTTAGTAGTGGCCTCTGGCCTGAGCTGCACCTAATCTAAAATAAACCCTGCTCAGAGGTGTGCATGGAAGGTTGCTGTAGCTTGTGTAGGGGCTGGGATCAGTGTAGTTATTATTTCTTTAACTTTCCTCACAAACATCAAAGGTGTACATAGAAAGCACGTGTAGTTTGTCTAGGGGTTGTGTACTATCTAGGAGCAGGAATACATTACTATGATTGATTATGAGGAGAGTAAAAATGAAAGTAAGAAATATCAGGCATGTATACAGATTGCTTTTGGTGAGAGGAGTAAGGAAGCATGCTGTTTATGTACATCTGACAGCAACAGGTGGAAATATGCAATTGTATTATATTTATTCTTTCACTGTCATCGCAGTTTGACATCGGGGTGCACATAAGGTTGCTGACTCTTGGATGTAGGGGTAAAAAGACATGCTGCTTATATGTATGACAGCAGCAACTTAAAATAGATGACTGTAGCCATTTTGGCTTTCACTATCATCCCAATCTAACATCAGAGGAATACACACAAAGAATATTTTTTTGGTGGGTGGGATGCTGGTAATGTAAACTGAAATTTGGTTAGCTATGAACATTTAAGCCTTGGATACAACTTATTTCTTCTTTGAAAGAAAAAAACACTAGGACTGAACTTCTTGCTTGACTTATGTTTGCTTAGGCTCTATCAAAAACACTCTTGCTTCTGAGTGCCTCGCATCCTCCAGACCCCTGGTTTAATTGACTTATTTCCCCAGTAATTAGATTGCAGTCTTGCCTGATTAGGATGTGTTGAAAGAATACATGACAAAAAAATGTGAGAAAAGGAAGAAAAACATAATCTGGATGCAGTGGAGAGGCCAGGATGGGGAAACCAGAGTGGCAGTAAAGCCACAGCTTGTAGAGTTCTATACCAGAAGATTCAAATAGGCCAAACATTTTTTCAAATAACATAAAAGCTAGAAAGAACAATAACTATTCCAATAATAACAACTGTATATACAGTATCTGTGTATTCATCATATCAAGTTTTGATTTTTTTTAAGCATGACATGATCCCTGTCTTATTAATGAAATAGATATGCTAAGGTTAGTATGTTATGTAGGAATGATAAGTTTGTCAGCAGTGGTGGGGAAAATGTTCAGGTGCAGTGACATATGTAAAGGAACTTAGACTTTTTAGAGATGTCAGGGGAGCACTGGATATTACACCAGGAAAAGCTTTGGTGTGTGACCTAAGTGATTTACTGTTGAGTAAGTAAGAAGAAAAGGTATTGTACTGCACCATTAACTCCAAAACTTACAAAGGAATTCTTTTGGGAGAATGCCCATATACAAGTTTTAATAA
Source organism: Protopterus annectens (assembly GCF_019279795.1). NCBI lineage: Eukaryota > Metazoa > Chordata > Ceratodontiformes > Protopteridae > Protopterus > Protopterus annectens. Next base: position 1,660,981,318 of record NC_056737.1, read on the forward strand.
GCTTTAAGGGTAAGCTGTTGTGGATCGGAAATTCAAATTGTAATTTGGGGGTGGGGGTGGGGGGGGGGGTGGATATGAAATTGGGTAACGAAATCCTGATAGTGGGTGAACTGGTCTTGTTAAGGAGACCCAGAGACAGACGTTCATTTTATTTTCTTGAAGGGTATTTTGATGAGACTGGAAAGTTAGGAGAAAATGTATGCTACAAAATTTCATTTCACCTTTCATTGGAAAAATGTTAAAGGATACGCACATGTAAAAACATTTACATATAGTCTGCTTTATAAAATGATAAATTCAAATCTGATAAGTAAGTATACATTCAGGAAGATTATTCCAAAGGAATATATGAATTTATTCATGCCCCCCCCCAAAAAAAAAAAATCTGTGTATGTATGGTGTGTATATGTTTGAAAATCTCTCGGGGTCTAAGGTATATATCTGCCACTGTGTACAATTTATTTATTTATTTACATTTGTTTACCGGGAAATTCCAAGCGGACACAGGTCCTTTTTTTAATGGAGCCCCAGGGAGAGAAGCTCCACAAAACAATAAATGAGCAGTAGAGTACACGAAGAACGATTGAATATACATATAATAGCAAATAATGCATACTGCAGCAAACATTAGATATACATACAATAATGAACAGATATACCAATATTTAGCTAGAGGCTAGGAATAAAGGTAGGATGTATATACAGACAGTACCAAGCTCAGACGGATACTGTTCTAGACTCAGACCTAAATCTTATATACAAATATTGCACTAAACGCAAACAGATATAAAGCAGATGCTTCACATGAAGGTGAAACAAGTTAGAAGGGCTAATGGGATGGAAGGGGAAGATAGAGGAGTAAGAGAGGAGGTTGAGTGAGTAGTATATGTGGTAGTGAAGAAAGCTAGGTGTAAGTCAATTGGATATGTATTTGGAGTTGAGATGAAGTGAGGTAGTTAAGCATGTTATAACAGGTCTGAGAGATTGAGTGAGGAGGGAAGGGGAGGGTAAAGGGTGAACCAGAGCCTGCAGAGTAAGGAATGCAATGATCAGACAGTGTAGCAGGGTGGCTGGGGGGGGAGGAAGGAGAGGTAAAAGGAGGGTTACTAGTCAGGATTGCTTAGCAGTTGCTTAGCAAATTACAGATTTCTTGTGGTATTTCATTTTTTAAATAAATAAAAAATGATTGCAGAGTCTGCTGGACATCAACAATTTATTCCAAAGTACCAATAACCTCAAGTAAGTGCTTTCATCTCCAATAAATCACACCAATAGACTTATTCAGACTGAGTTTCACTTAACCATTCTTAAATACCACTTGTAGTCAGGTTTAAATATTAACAGTAGCTTTTGTGAATGTAAGTAAAATTTTAGAATGTTTTTTTAATTATATATACTAAGTTTGTTAATATTTTTATTATCAATCGTGATGTATGATGTCGGTTTTATCATGTGACTACAAGTGGTATTTAAGAATGGTTAACGGTAAAGTGAACCTCAGTCTGAAGAAGTTTCTTGGTGTGATTTTTGGAGATGAAAGTGCTTACTTGGTTATTGGTACTTTGGAATAAAATGTTAGTTGTCCAGCAGACTCTGCAATCGATTTTTATTTGTTCATCCAGTTGTCTGCTGTTTTGCTGCTGTGGAGAGGATTTCTATTTGTTTCAGCGGTTTCTGAATGGATACCTGCAGATTCCCAGGTACAAGTTTCACAACGCTACCAGAAGGGTGCGTGTTAAATGATACACCCTCAGGTTCATTCCTCATTAATAATGAAGGAACTGTTAATGTGTTTGCTAACAGTGGAAGAAACGTCACTGTCATGTCGAGGGATGTTTGGCACCAGCTGTGAATCCCTTTATGTGTAGTGGAGAACAGCAACTTCCCACAATGATTTGTTTTTTGAATTTGAAAAAGCTCTGTCCAAGTTAAAACATCTACAGTGGGATAACTACCAAAGAGTAGAGTTCCAGGAAGCTGTGGTGGTGCAGCGGTAGCATTGTTGCCTCACAGCAAGAGGTTCTCCCATTCAATTCTCAGCTGGAGCACCTTCTGTGTGGAGTCTACATGTCCTCCCCGCAGTCGAGTTGCGTTGGAAAGACATGCGTAAATGGGCGTGCCTTCATTGAAGGTTGGGCATCGAGCTGGCACCGTAAAAATCTTCTGCCAATCATTAGCGGACTGGAGTTCTGCTATGGCAACCTCTAACCAGGAAAAGCCGAAAGAACAACAACCAGAGAGTAGAGTTCCAAAAGGACTGAGAATTAATAAATTAACTGCAGGTAATGATTTGCCAAAGGACTTATGAGTGGCTAGAGATTAATCAAAAGGAGGTCTGCAGTATTTAGAAGTTCTGCTAAATCACAGCAGTATCAAAATGGAAGAACTGCCTGATAATATACATAAAAACTTTACTAAACTTAAAGAAATAACCTCCATAGACAATTTCAATGGTAAAATGTGTAACACTCAAGATAATTTGATTAAATACCCTTAGCAAGAGAAAACTAAAGAAATTTGAGCATGATCAAAGAGACTATGAAAGGGGTGTGGCCTTGGCATATGGGCTTAAGCCGCCAGGAAACTCAGAAGATGATGATGTCATTTCAACAACTGCAGAGACGAATGCTGTGAGAAGACTGGAACGCCTTATTGGGAAGACTACAATAGTTCCCATTGAAAATGCAGCAAAAAGAACTAATAAACAAGTTTTGGGGGCAAAAGGGCCCATAAATGTATCAGCGAATACGTTGTTAGTAACAAACAACAGTAGTCAAGTTGCAGAGTCTAGAAGTGGGAGCTCAGTCAGTCACAAAGCCATGAGGAGAAAATCGTCAAACTGTAGAAGTTTACCAAAAAATTAATGGTGAGGAAAGAACTTGGGCCCAACTAACAGCTAACGAAAGAAACAACTCCATGATGAACAAAGGGCACTCAAAAAATGGGTTTACCAGAAAGAGACAACAGAAAACAAACTGGAAGAAAATGAAACAAATGTGGAGGACATACGCACTGTTAACTTTAAAATAGTAAATTTGTGCAGACATTGTTTATCTGATGAAGATTGTGTTGTATTAAGTAAAGGATGGAACTTTGTACCATCCCAAAGAGCAAACAAACTCAATACTGTAAACGAATTGAGAGACTATGTCAGACTGTTGAACTTTAATGTTTTGTTTGATAAAAATGAAAAAGGAAAATCTGATTTTTATAAACCTAGTAATTTCAACCTGCCGCTGTTGAAAGAATTGGAGATGTTTTTAAATATATGTGAAGCATAAATTATTGATATTTTAGACAATAAGGCTGAATATAAAAAAATTAATATGTCTAGAAGTGAAAATGATTGTTTTAAAAAATTGCTTAAAAAAAGATATTTTGTTCATGAAAGCTGATAAAGGGGGTCCCTAGTTGTACTTGATAGGGAAGATTATGAAAGAAAAATGGGTGTTTTATTATCTGATGAAAAATATTATAAGAAAATTAGTATCAGAGAAGTGAAAAAAGGATATGCAATGATTGATTCATGCATAGAAGAATGTTTTTGGCAGGAAGAATAGATGATAAAATTAAGAAAAACCTAACACTAACCCTAAGAGATTAGTCGGATCTATGGGATTCCCACGATCCACAAAGACTTGAATTAACCTCCGTTAAGACCCATAGTGGCAAGTGCCAATAGTAAAACAGAAGGGCTGTCAGTTTTCGTTGACAAACATTTGCAAAAAGTAGTATTGTCTAATTCGAGTTCCGCTGTGGCGAACCCTAACTGGGAAAAGCCGAAAGATACAAGAAAAGTATTCTCTAATTCAACATATATTAAGGACAGTTTTGAATTCATAAAGAAAATAGAGGAAATTGTTGTTAATGACACAGATCTGTTAGTGACTTTGGATGTTAAGTCACTTTATACTATGACCCCAAATGAGGAAGGGATGGAAACAGGTTAGAACTGTTAAGAACTAGGATGTTTTCGATTAACACTGTAGGGTTATGAATGGAAATGATAGAACTGGTTCTAAGTTATAATGTGAAGTTAAATCTCGCCGTTTATTCTCACTGATGGGTTCGGAGCCGATCCTCGGCTCCGACATGGCCGATAGCAAAGCTCAAGGTTTGCCAGTAGCTCGAGACCAAGCCCCTTATCCCACAATGCACTGCTGGAATTACCTCAGATCTAGTTTGCTGCGGCAAGAGAGATCTCAGTGATCCAGCTAGCTGGGACCATTTGTGGGAAAAATAACAAAAAGTTTATAAAAAAACTTTTACTTTTCGTTACTAAAATAGTTGTGTGTTAATATCAGGTTGTTTATTAATATAATCTATAGTTTAGGTAGTTTTAAACAGTTTAAATAGTTAGTGCCCTGTTGGCTTCTTGGTTTGTGTGGGCCTTTAGCCCTATTTACTCTTAATTAGTCTTTCTAATAGTCAGGGTTCTTCTCTGTGGGCCTCTTAGCCCTATATTTGTAATTATATTGTTATAGTTAGTGCCTGGTTTGGGCTTAGTAGTTTTGTGGATCTTTACAAGTGAGTAAGGACTTTCTGTCTTGCTCTTTTCAGTTTACTATTTGTTATTAACTATATCGGATGTAAAGGAGAAGTCCCATCCTAACTCAGGATTCAAAAAATGCCCAGATTATGGGCAGAAAATGTCCTTCACTGACGGACACATTCAATGTGTCTACTGTCTGGTGGCTAAACACCTCCAAGACACTTGCAGCATTTGCCATTCTTTTTCTTCAAGAGTCCTCTTGGAGAGAAGGAGGAAGCTAATAGACAGGGGATTGCTACAACAATCTTTTTCTGAGGTTTTGAGTAGCCAAGAGGGTACTAGCTCGTCCTCCAAATCCTCAAAATCCAGATCTTCAGACAAAGTGACAAAAAGGCAAAAATTTCAGAAGGAGGGTCATCGCTTCCACAGACCTCGGAACCGAGTGTACCTTTGATTCGGAGCCAGCTCTTGGTTTTGGAGCCGGTCTCTGAAGTTCCTTCTTCCCCTCTGCTCCAGTCAGCACCTTTGGTGCATTCAGCTAAGTCCTCAGTCAGCCTTTCAGATTTGGACATGGATCGGCTAGTGCAGAAGCTTTTACAGGCACCAGGACTTGCCAAATTGTTGTTGGCCCTGACCAGCTCGTCTGTGCCGAAGACCATGGAACCGGATTTGTCTACTCCTCCAAGCCGAAGGAAACTGAACCGATGGTTGTCGAACCCTTGGAGCCAATACCCGCACTGGTGTTATCGGCTCCATGTACTCGGATGTCCTCGGCGAGGACCGAGGACTCGAGGAGCCGACGCTCTCCCGTCGGGTCCGGGGAGGATAGTCGAACCGATTTGTCGGTGCCGACTCTTCCTCTCAGGGCTTCAGCTCAGATGAGCTCGGCTCCTACCTCAGGCTCAGAGCCCAGGATTTCAGTGTGGGAGGATCGGATGGTACTCTCGGGTCCGTCCACTCCTTCTCGTCGGAGCCATGGTGCCTTCGATGCTATAAGGAGAGTTTTGTCTCCAAAGACAACATCAGCATCGGTTCAGCCTTCCCTCTCCCCTCAAGCTCCTGTGTCTGCTTCTTCATCTACCAGTCCCTCTAAGCGTAGAGACCCCGAGACTCAAGTACCCCCACAGGACGTCCCCTACTCTTCTGAGACCTCCCCAGATCCCCCCACTGAGGAGGTGCCCAGGAAGAGACTGTGCAAGAGGAGGCACTTAGACTCCCCACAGGAGTCTTTGACATCTGACATGGACTTAGATGAGTCAGAAGGGTCCCCTTGATCCCCCTCTTAGGATATCTCCTTTGCAGAGATACTAGAGATCCTTAGTCAGAGGGGTGATTGGCAGTCCAAGACCCCTACTGAGGATGAGTCCATGCTCTTGAAGGCTTTTGGGTCTCAACCTTCCACTTCTTGGGTGTCTCCACCTTACGACAAGCTCATGGAACTGAATTCTCGTAAGGCGTGGGAGTCACTGGAGGCCATGGAGCCTGTTCCCCGTAAGCCCAATAAATTCATGTCTGCCCCAGTGGACAAGCCATTTTTGACAAAGGGAGTGCCTGTTGATGCCATGGTGGTAGCTGCAGCCACCAAAAAGGAAGTATCTGAGACATCCACTTCTATCCATCCCCCTAACAGAGATTCTAGGGTCATGGATAGATATGGGAAGCGCATGTTTAGTGCAGCGACTTTTTCTCTGCAATCACTGAACTACTTAACCCACTTTACGAGACTACAGAGAGATCTCCTGAAAGAGCTAGGAGATACTCTCCAGGATACGGTAGCTGCAGGGGTGGCCGACAAAGTCAACGCCCAGCTCGCTACCCTAAACTCAGTGGTAAACTCGTCCATGCGTCTCATATCCTATGCAGCTGATGGTTCGAGTAGAGCCGCTAGTTCGAGCATTGCTCTTCGAAGACAAACCTGGATGCGTCTCTGTTCCTTTGCGGAACCCTTTAAGTCTTCCTTTATTAATACCCCATTCAATGGTTCATCACTGTTTGGGCCCAAAGTAAGGGAAACTTTAACCAGGTGTGAGCAGGAAGGCAAGACCTTATCTGCCGTTGGAGTCCATTTTTCGACCCCTACTCGGCCCCACCCCAAGGGCCCTAGGGGAGGGAAAATGTGGTTCCGAAAAGCACAGGGAGCCTTTCAGGACACATGTGGAGAAACCCCCTCTAGAGGCAGAGGAGGAGGTTATAACGGAAGACGCCACCCCCGCGGCAGAGGGGGTCCGCAGCAACAGGGTGACAGGGGTCAGTTCTCCGGTCAACCCTACCAATGCTCCTGATAGGGGGCCCGACTGTTCAGCTCTGGAGGCAGTCAGGGGTCGCTTGTCTTTGTACCCAGAAGCCTGGCTAAACATAACATCAGATACTTGGGTACAAAGCATCATTTCCAGAGGATATTTCATACCGTTCTCTTCCCCTCCCATTCCTGTAAAGAGAATCCAGATGTTCCACCCAATCTCAGGGAACAAGCAATCGTAAAGGTCCACAGATTGCTAGAAAAAAAGAGTCATCCAACCAGTCCCAGCAGACCAAGTTGGATTCGGAACTTACTCAAGATTTTTTTTGGTATCAAAGAAAACATGGGACTGGAGACCTATCTTGGACCTCAGCAGACTCAACCAGTTCGTAAAGAAAGAGAAGTTCTGAATTGTCACGCTTCAGTCCATTCTTCTCTTCCTAGGGAAAGGCGATTGGATGTTATCCATAGATCTCAAGGACGCGTACTATCACATAAAGATGAACAGACGCTCCAGAGATCATCTGCGCTTTTGGCTGGGAGCCAATCATTACCAGTTTCAAGCCGTGCCCTTTGGTCTCACTACAGCCCCCAGAGTGTTCACCAAATGCATGGCAGTAGTCACAGCTCACCTGAAACGTCTAGGATTCCAGGTGTTTCCATACCTAGACGATTGGCTCCTCACCGCTGCCACCAGACATCAATTGACTCAGGCAACACAATACACTCTGACACTATGCCATCAATTAGGCATTACAATCAACTTCGAAAAGTCTGCCTTATCGCTATCACAGCATACCGTTTTTATAGGAGCAGAGTTAGATACCTCAACTACCACTCTACGTCTCCCTGTCGATAGAGTCTCTCTTCTCCGCCAAAACATCAGCTCACTGGTGTCAAAGAACAAAGCTACAGCAGCAGAGGTATTGAAGGTGCTAGGTTTGACGGCAGCTGCAATCCTGGCTGTACCACTCACAAGGATGCATATGCGAGTTCTTCAATGGCTCCTGTTCGCTCAGTGGTCTTACCAGAAACTACTGATGCACCACATGATTCTCATCACGGATTCTTGCAGGAGAGACCTTCAGGGTTGGTTGACGTGTCTTCATGTCACAATCGGAAGACCCTTTGCCCCCCCCCCCAGTAGCCACTGTGACCACGGACGCTTCCCTGATAAGGTGGGGGGGGGCATTTTCAGGAAATGACTGCCCAAGGCACATGGACAGATCAAGAATCACATCTGCACATCGATGTTCTAGAGTTGAGAGCGGTGCTTCTGGCATTGCAGTACTTTCAGGACTCTCTCCCTCTAGGAACTATTACAATTCAGACGGACAACATGTCAGTAGTCTGGTACTTGAACAAGCAAGGCGGAACCAAGTCTTACCCCCTTTGTCGAGAAGCCCTCAGGGTCTGGCAATGGGCTGTGTCGTCCCAGCATTTTCTGTTAGCAACGCACATCCCGGGGAAATTCAACGTGATAGCAGACAAGCTAAGCAGGGCGATATTGCTCCATCACGAGTGGTCTCTCAAATAACAGGTTGCAGAGTTGATTTTCTGCAAATGGGGCCAGCCTTGCTGCGATATTTTTGCCAGCCACATCAATTCAAAATGCAGAAGCTACTTTGCCCTAATACCACCTCCCGGTCATCCCCCGAGAGATGCACTTTTACACAATAGGCCCCTGGGTCTCCTTTATGCATTTCCACCCTTCCCATTAATACCCAGATTTTTACAGAAAGCAAAATCACTGGGAAGGACTGTTATACTCATAGCCCCCTACTGGCCTCGACAGATTTGGTTTCCATTTCTCCACCATCTGTTGGAAGATCCATGGATCCTGGACCCAGTTCTGGACCTTCTGACGCACCCGTCAGGGGACCTTCATCCTTCACTGCAGTCCCTGAAACTGACTGCTTGGCTAATCCACTTCCCCTAATTGCCAGGCTTCATTCAATTTCAGAAGATACAAGACAAATTCTCTTGTCTTCTCACAAGCCATCTACCAGGAAATTATATGGCAGTAAATGGAAAAGGTTCACAATTTGGGCCAACAAGCAGAACATTGACCCTTTCCGAGCTCCACTATCTTCTATTTTAGAATTTTTGACAAAAATTTTTAAGGAAGGGGCAGCAGCTGCTACAGTTCGAGTTCAGTTAGCTGCCATCTCAGATTTTCACCTTGGGTTTGGTGGCTCAAATGTTATGGGCCATAAATTATCTAAGACTTTTCTTAAAGGCATTCTTCATATGAGACCTCCAATCAAAATTCCCTATTCTCTCTGGAATTTAAACCTTATTCTGTCTCAAATTATTCTTTCTCCTTTTGAACCAGCATCTTCTTGTGATCTCATATTTTTATCCTGGAAAACAGTATTTCTTGTGGCCATTACTTCTGCCCGCAGAGTGTCAGAACTTCAAGCATTATCTGTCAGACCACCCTACATGATTTTCCATGCTGATAGAGTATCTTTCAGAACAAACCCCTCATTTTTACCTAAAGTCTGTTCCGAGTCAAATATCAATCAGGTCATTGAGCTGCCAGTCTTTTTTCCCAACCACTCTAGCAAATTGGAATACATGCTGCACAAACTTGATGTTCACAGACAGCTCAGATTTTATCTTGACAGAACTAAGGATATTAGAAAATCAGACCAACTTTTTGTATCCTTCTCTGAAGCAAGAAAGGGCAATCCAGTGGCTAAAACAACCTTATCTAAATGGTTATCCGATTGTATATCCTTTGTTTATAAACATGCGAGCATGCCATTAACACACAAACCTAAGGCTCATTCTACCAGGGCCATCTCTACGTCTTCTGCTTTTCAAGCTAAATTGCCCCTTGACACTTGGTCTAAGCCTCATATCTTTATCACGCATTACAAAGTAGATAAGGCTTCAAGGGACAGGTCTTCCTTTGGTTCTACGGTACTGAAGAACATACTCCCATGAGCCAACCAGGGTTGAGGGTGCTAGGGACACTACCCATCAGTGAGAATAAACGTCGAGATTTAACAACTTCACATAAAGAAGTTATGTACTTACCATAACGTTCCATGTGAGTTGTTTATCTCGCCTTTATTCTCACATCCCTCCCTCCTTCCCCCTCCTGGCTGACTGTTGCTAGTACCATCCTGGTTATTCAATATTTCTTCTTCCCCTTTGGGAAGTGTTCTTGCTAAAAATACATAAAAGGGTATGTATATGTTTGTATATATATATATATATATATGTATATATATATATATATATATATATATATATACAATGTATATACTGTTACTTGCAGCAAACAAGATCTGAGGTAATTCCAGCAGTGCATTGTGGGATAAGGGGCTTGGTCTCAAGCTACTGGCAAACCTTGTGCTTTGCTATCGGCCGTGTCGGAGCCGAGGATCGGCTCCGATCCCATCAGTGAGAATAAATGCGAGATAAACAACTCACATGGAACGTTATGGTAAGTACATTAACTTCTTTTTTTTTTTCTTTTTATGAAGATACTTATATGCAAGTTAATGGCATAGCTATGGGTACAGCATTAACCCCTAGCTACATTAATGTGTTCATGCATGGGTATGAGGCAGTTAATATTTTGGAAAGTAAATTCAAAAAGTATACAACAAAAATGGTATGTTTTATTGATGATGCGTTTCTTGTATGGAAAGGAACTTTTGTTGAATTTGAAGAATTTATACATTATATAAATAATATGTGTTCCTGTTTAAAATTCACTCATCATTACAACTATAGTGAAATTAATTTTTTTTTATTTGACCATCTATAAAGAAGTTAGTAGCAAAGGTTTATAAAAAAGAAGTCCAGAACAATATGTACCTGCATTATTCTAGTATGCACCCAAAAAAGATTAAGATGAATGTGGTAAAGGGACAGTAAAAAAGGTTTGGTAGTTTAACAAAAAAGGATGATGACTTCCTTGACGAAGCTACTTTTTTGTAAGAAAAATTGAAAAAAGAGGATACCCGTCAGTAGACGTGAATAGATTACTTCAAAAGCAGGTAGATGAAAGAAATGGAAAAGAGAATAGTAATGTTAGCAGGAGAAATGGATATAATTGTAGAATGGCAATCACAGTACAAAATAGTGTGGACCCGCAAGCTATAAAGAATGTTATAAAGAAAAATTGGGGATTATTTAAAGCTAATAGTGAGTTAACTAGTAAAATTGGAACCAGCCCAAAATTTATACAAAAGACAGCTAAAAGCTTTAAAAAATGCTTTTCAAGGAAAGTTAAGTAGAGGTAATCAAACAGAACAGAGAAGTGGAATGATAAAATGTTACAATTGTAATATGTGTAATTTTTTATATACAGGTGGAAGTGAGTTAGAAGTGGAAAACAGCAAAGTGAGAATTCCAGGGATGTTTAGTTGTAAATCAAAGAATGTGATATATCTTAATAGTATGCTTAGAATGTAAATGCTTTTATGTTGAAAGAACCACTCGTGAGTTAAATAAAAGAATATATGAGCATAAGTATGCTATTCAAATAGGTGATGATAAAAATGCCATGAGCAAACACTATAAAGCTGGTCTGGCTGGAATACTGCTGGCAACTTAGATTAAATGCTTGTTTTCCACCAGGGTTAAATAATAGGGAAGAATTTATTATGTATTTGAAAAGAAAAGGGTTGAAACATTAAAGGTAGCTTTTGTGAATGTAAGTTAAATTTTAGAATGTTTTTTAGTAATTGTATATACTAAGTTTGCTAATATTTTTATTATTAATCATGTGATGTATGATGTCAGTTTTATCATGTGAGTACAAGTGGTATTTAAGAATGGTTAATGGTTAAGTGAACCTCAGTCTGAAGAAGTCTCTTGATGTGATTTATTGGAGATAAAAGGGCTTACTTGAGGTTATTTGTACTTTGGAATAAAGTGTTGGTTGTCCAGCAGATTCTGCAATTGATTGTTATTTGTTTATACAGTTGTCGCTGCTGTGGAGAGGATTATTTCATTTTTTTAGCATGAAGGGTATCATTGACTGTATGAGAGGAATAGAATATGTAGCATATTGTTAGGAAATTAAACAGTTATAATTTATTGCATAAATGAGCCCTTGTTGATCTGTTCTTTTAATAGAAGGTATTAATGAACCAAATATGCCCAGTCACCTTGAGATGTAGTACTTAAGGTTCTTTGTAGATTTCATCACAGTAGCCATGAATAGAATACAGTAGCTGAAGTATACACAGAAACTAATGTATTTATACACACCATGGCAAAAGAGTCAGCTGGACTGCTGAAAGGTAATATTTGCTCTCACCATCAAAGGTCTTGCCGACTATCAGCAGATCTGAAGTAGTTACTTCATTTGCTCTGCAACCTGTGGGTATCGGATTCGACCTCGGATCCGAGCCGGCAGCTTTCCAAGCTCCAAGATCCAAGCTCCTAGCTCCTCCCCCTACCCATAATCCCCTGCTACCAACCATATTACCTCAGATCGTTTTTTGCCGCGGCTGAAGAAGCTTTCCTTTTGAAAAGCTCCTGGCTGGGTGAGATCGTTGGTGATTTATAACCTTTCTTCGAGAATTATAATCTTGTGTGTGTGGTTTTAGCCCCTTTTTCGATTCTTTTTGTGCTAGTTTATTTTTTTTGGTGCAGTTAGTTAGCTTTTCTTTAGTCACTCCCCCTCCCCCCTTAGCGTTTGGGTGTGTGTGTGTGTGCTAAGATGTCAGAAGGGCCTAAGGCTGTTTTTTCTAAATGTACTGAGTGTGGCCACAAGCTTTCGCCAGCTGATGGCCACACTCAGTGCATTTTGTGCCTGGGGGCGGCCCATCTTTCAGAGGCCTGCCAGATCTGTGCGGCCTTTAACCCCCGGGCACTTCGGGATAGGAAGAACAAGCTGATTCTGGCGGGAAAGCTCCCCCAGGAGTCAGCTTCTTCTTCCTCTCCTGTTCGGGCTCCAGCTGCCTCGGCGGCCCCAGCGCCTTCTGTTCCCTTAGCTCAACCCGGGACGCAACCTCCCTCTTCAGGTTTGAGCTCTGAGGAAACTAGTGCCTCTTCTGCTAGAGAGAAGAGGCACAAGGATAAGGAGGGACATAGATCCCATAAAAGGCGGGCTGAATCTCAACCCTCGGCTCCGCCAGCTAAAGCAGCCAAGTCTTTTTCGAGGGTCTCCGGATCCTCCTCCTCTCGGGTCCGTTCGCCTAGTTTATCGCCGGAGCCGGAGGAGGAGGATCGGTCTCCCTCGAGGTCGTCGAGGCGGCCCTCCTGGCCCGCCCCGACTACCTCTTCCAGGTCAACGAGAAGCATCTCCGAAGCGGATATGGATCGGATGATGCGTCGGTTCTTGCAGACCCAAATGCAGATGGGGGTGCTCTTGCCTCCCCCCCCCCTGGGGGGGAGTGCGGCCCCCATGTTTGCCCCGATCACTCCTTCTCCGACTCGTTTTCGGATCACGGAGTCATCGGATCCGGGCCCCTTTGGACCCAGGGATTTGTCGGCGCCGATAGCGCTGGTCTCTTCGACGCCGACTATGCCCTCGAGCTTGTCGGATCCGAGCTCTCGGGGCCGACGGCTGAGCGTCGGATCTGAGGGAGTGGTTGTGTCTTCGGAGCTGTTGGCTTCGGAGCGCACCTCTCTCTCGGCGCCGACTGCATCAGCACCGACCCCGATCCCTTCCTCGGAGCCGAGGAGATTGCTCTCAGAGGCTGGCGAGGGTGATTCTCCTTCGGCTTTTGAGGTAGTGGAGAGGGTACTGTCGAGGTCCTCCAGGTCCCCGGTTCAGGCTTCGGATCCACCCGTACCCCCACTGTATGAGGGTCTGTCTTCCATCATCCGACCATCGGGACAGCCTGCCCAAGCCCTCCAGCTAGTTCCCGAGGAGGAACAACAACCCGTGGACGAGCCCTCTTCGGATAGCCCCACCGAGGAGGTTCCTCGGAAATGTCGGTGTAAAAGAAGGCACCTGGACTCCCCCGAGTCCGTTACCACAGACACGGACTTAGATGATAGGGAGGGTTCCCCAAGGTCACCCCCTGAAGATGTCTCCTTTGGAGACATCATGGAAATGTTGCGTATTAGAGGGGGGTGGTCTGCCCAAAAACCTTCCCTTGATGAATCCGTGTTTCTGGAGGCATTTGAGGCAGGCCCATGTACCTCCTGGGTGTCCCCTCTGGCCGACCCCCTGGTGGACTTAATTACCACCAGGGCATGGAAGGAGCCCGACACTGTGGAGCCAATACCTAGGCATCTTGACAAAGTCCTAAGTCCCCCCATAGATACAGTCATGGGCCAAAGGAACCCCTGTTGATGCCATGTTGGTGGCGGCAGTCACCAAGAAAGAACTCGCTCAGGAGAGTTCTTTGGTCCACCCACCAGATAAAGAATCTCGAGCGTTGGACCTGATTGGGAAGCAATGTTTGCTTCAGCGACCTTTTCCATAAGGGCAATGAACTATATGGCACATACCATCAGGCTACAGCGAGACTTGATCAAGGAATACGCTGCAGCCCCCCCCCCCGGAGTCCATGTCGGTCAGAGACAAGAATGTGTTTACGACATGAATGGCCACTCTGAAATCCATCTCTAATACGTCTATGTGGCTCCTCTCCCATGCTTCGGAAGGAGCCGCTAGAGCCAGCGGAGCAGGGGTCGTCTTAGGACGTCATGCCTGGCTCCGTCTTTGCGACTTCGTGGATCCCTTCAAGGCATCCTTCACGAATGCCCCCTTTGACGGTTCTGCTCTTTTTGGCAAGACCGTTTGCGATACGCTGGTCCAAAGCGAAAAGGATGGGAAGACGCTGTCTGCCATCGGAGTCTGCTTCTCTCGTCCCCAAAGATCCTTCTCCAGGAATCAGAGGGGACAAAAGAAGCTGTGGTTCCGCAAGTCTCAGCAATCCCATCCAGCTGCGGACCACCCGTCCTCTAGAGGCAGAGGAGGACAAGGAGGACGCCGGCCCAGAGGTAGAGGGGGGCCGCGTAATTTCGGGTCTAGAGAACCTTTCTCAGACAGACCCGCACAACAGCCCTGAGGGCTTGCCCGACTGTCCCTCTCTGGAGGCAGACGGGGGGCGGTTGACGGAGCACCTGTCAAACTGGGAGTCCCTTACAACGGATCGATGGGTGCTCCGTATCATATCCAGAGGTTATTCCATTCCATTCCTAAATCTTCCCCCCAAAACCAGACGCCTCCCCGATGTCCCACCCGATCAGAGGGAGGCAGCGGCTTCAGAGATTTTGAAGCTGCTAAGAAAAAGAGCCATCCAGCCCATCCCCCAGATCAGTCCGGATTGGGTTATTACTCAAGGTTCTTTTTGGTGCCAAAGAAAACCGGGGACCTCAGACCCATCTTAGACCTTTCCACTCTGAACCTGTTCATACCCAAGGAAAAGTTCCGGATGGTCACTCTTCAATCTATTCTCCCCCTTCTGCGGGAGAATGACTGGATGTGCTCCATAGACCTCAAGGATGCATACTACCACATCTTGATGGACAGATAATCCAGGAGGTTTCTCCGCTTCCAGCTCGGAGCCAGTCATTATCAATTCAGGGTTCTTCCATTCGGCCTCACCTCAGCCCCCAGAGTGTTCACCAAGGTCATGGCAGTGGTTGCAGCTCACCTGAGACTTCAGGGCATTCAGATCTTCCCGTACCTAGATGATTGGCTCCTTACCGCGACCAACAGGCATCAGTTCTCTGTGGCGAGAGTTTACGCACTGACTCTAGCCCACAACCTAGGCATTTCAGTGAACCGGCAGAAGTCCTGCCTGTGCCCCACTCAAGCCCTGGAATTCATAGGGGCCAGGTTGAATACTCGAATCTCCCGAGCTACTCTAACATTAGTCAGACTGAACAGCTTGTCGTATCAGGTGTTAGCCCTTCTTCGGAGTCCTCCTCCTCCAGCGGAGTTAGTCCTGAGGGCACTGGGGTCTATGTCAGCAGCGATCAGTCTCTCCCTCCATGCCCGTCTGCGAATGCGGATATTACAGTGGACCCTTCAAGTCCAATGGTCCCTCTCGTTACACCCATTGAACACGCCGATACCGCTGAGCAGAGTTTGCAGGGACTCCCTTCTTTGGTGGTTACATGCGCGGGAACTCAGAGAAGGGAGGCCTTTTGTGATTCCCCCAGTCGAAGCCACGTTGACCACGGACGCTTCTCGCCTCGGGTGGGGGGGCATTGTTCGGGCAGATCCGTTCAAGGCACGTGGACTTCCCTAGAGACCGCATTGCATATCAATGTCCTAGAGATGAGGGCAGTGCTTTTGGTGTTGCAAGCTCTCCACGACCTTCTTCCCCTGGGGACTATTGCGATCCAGACAGACAACATGTCAGTAGTCTGGTATATAAACAAACAGGGAGGAACCAGATCTTATCCCCTGTGTCGAGAGGCCATGAGAGTTTGGGAATGGGCGATCTCCACCAACCGCTTTCTGGTAGCAACGCACATCCTGGGACGGTCCAACATATTAGCGGACAAGCTAAGTCGGGTGCTTCTCACTCCGTACGAGTAGTCTCTGAATCCATCTGTTGCGAAGCAGATCTTCCGCAAATGGGGTCGGCCTCACTGCGATCTTTTTGCTTCTCCTTTAAACACAAAATGCAGCGAGTACTTCGCAGTAATTCCCCCCAGAGGGGAGACCCCCAGAGACGCTCTAGTCCATGCTTCGCCTCCCAGGCTCCTTTATGCTTATCCCCCCTCCCGCTCATGATGAAATTCATTCAAAAGCCTGTCGGTTTGGGAGCAGAGTTATCCTTATAGCCCCATTCTAGCCTCGACAGATCTAGTTCCCCGCGGTCTCACAGTGTGGCTCCTCCATGGATTCTGGATCCCAGTCCAGACCTGATCTCGCATCCCGTGGGTTGCCCAACCCCGAACCTGGTCAACCTCAAGCTTGCAGCTTGGCTGATCCAGTTCCAATAATGACCAGGACTCCCGGTATCTCATCTCCCGTTAAGGCCATTCTGGTTGTGGCTCATAAGCTGTCTACCAGAAAACTTTACAACTGTAAATGGAAACTTTTTTCCATTTGGGCCAAAGACAAGGGCTTGGACCCATTTACTGTCCCTATTCCGATTATTCTGGGCTTCCTCTCGTTGATTTTTCGGCAGGGAGCAAGTGCTTCTACGGTTAAGGTGCAATTGGCGGCCATCTCCCATTTTCATGTGGGTGACGGCATAGGTTCCTTAGCATCTACAAAATTGTGCAAAACCTTCTTGCGAGGCATCTTTCTTTTAAATCCACCTGTAAAGTCTGTGGTTCCCCCATGGGATCTCACTCTAGTCTTGCAAGCCTTGACAAGTCCACCTTTCGAACCTGCGGCCTCGGTTCCGTTGAAGTTCTTGTCATGGAAAACGGCCTTCTTAGTGGCTATTACTTCGGCCAAAAGGGTTTCAGAACTGCAAGCTTTGTGTATGAAACCTCCTTACCTTATTTTTCACAAAGATAGAGTGTCCCTCAGGACTAACCCGTCTTTCTTGCCTAAGGTTGCTTCAGAAGCAAATATAAATCAATCGATAAATCTACCAGTGTTTTTTCCAAAATGTCAGAACAAGGGAGAATACACATTGCACAAATTGGATGTGCACAGACAGCTGCATTTCTACTTGCAAGGACTAGAGAGTTTCGCAAGTCGGACCAGTTGTTTGTCTCTTATGCAAAATCAGCCATGGGCAAAACCATTTCCAAAGTGACTGTAGCAAATTGGATCTGTCAGTGTATTATTCAGGGGTACATATTGTCTGGCAAGCCAGCCCTGGTTGGTATCCGTGCTCATTCTACAAGATCTGTAGCCACTTCAACAGCTTTTTGGTCTAGGGTTCCAGTGGACGACTTATGTTCAGCAGCTACTTGGTCCACTTCTCATACGTTCATTTCTCATTATAAACTAGATGTGATTTTGAGGAGTAGGGCTTCTTTTGGCTCCGCGGTGCTTCGGAATATCCTTCCGTAAGGACCACCCAGGTTCTTATAAGGTAGCTGGGGACTCTGTCCCACAGGTTGCAGAGCAAATGAAGTAACTACTTCAGATAAAGAAGTTATGTACTCACCATAACGTTCCATCTGAGTAGGTACTTCATTTGTCTGCAACCGACCCCCCCCCCTGCCATCTCCCGAACCTTTCGGGATTTTCTGATCACCTTTAGAGTTGATTTTTGGTGTTACCAGGTTGGTGAGGCAAAAAGAACGATCTGAGGAAATATGGTTGGTAGCAGGGGATTATGGGTAGGGGGAGGAGCTAGGAGCTCGGATCTTGGAGCTCGGAAAGCTGCCGGCTCGGATCCGATACCCACAGGTTGCAGACAAATGAAGTACCTACTCAGATGGAACGTTATGGTGAGTACATAACTTCTTTTTTTTGCATATCTGACTGTAACAGAGCTGTAATGTCTAAGTAAAGGGTAGTTTTCTTGTAACCCTGCACTATACCTCTCAATCACTTAATACAAGACTTCTTGACAAAAACAAAAATAATAGGGAGTAAAAACGCTGAAAATCAGTGACGGATTTTAAATATTGCTTTTAGAAACTTTGAAAACTGATAGAATAAAATAACAGGGTTTTGCATTATCATGTTTTTTTTTCCTGAAGGCTGTGAAGACTGAAACTCAAATATCTCTATGATTTACCATTGAACCATGAGAAACAGATCAAAATATGAGGCAAATATCTGGACATTTTGTAAATTTCTGGACAGTTAAGAAGTATAGTCCCAAACACTCAAGCAAAAGCTAATGTTTCCCTTTAATTTAGTGGACCCTTCAGTGCAGAAATCATTTTGGTTGTGTTCTACGTATAGTTTTATTCCTGTGCCACTCTTAATGGGCTAACATTGCAATGATAGACTTGAAATGTTTGAGTAAAGAAAATAACTGTTGAAGTCCTTTTATTTTCAGAGATGAAGCACCAAAACCAACGCTTGCTTTAGAGTATACATTTGGTAGAAGAGCTAAAGGACACAACACGGTAAGATAATATTTGTTGATTTTGGCATTGTTTAAGAAAATTATAAGTTATCTTTAGTCCATTAACGCACTGACTACCTTGAAGCAGTGTAACATTTTAGAAAATATGCAACTTATTTTCAAGCAGCATTCTCTTTTTCTGCAGACTGCATATATAGTGTGTTTTTATGCCATTAGTGGAGAACATGTGCAGTACAAAGTACATTTGAGCATTGAATCAAATATAGGTTTTGCCCTTCTGACTTTGGAATATGATATGCTTTTTACCAACAAGGGTTGTACTTTCTTCTCTGTTTCTAGCATGTTTACCTTGAACTCAAAAAAACGACATGTCTGGATTTACAACAGAGTGGTATTTATCAATGTTTGTGCACAATGGAGCAGGGCTGGTACACCATAAATCAGTGTACCAAGCTTGCACAAATTGAGAAAGATCATTACAAAATAGGATAAAATTACACTTGTCCCATTGTGTAACCTTAGGTATACCATGCCCAAAGTACATACACATAGCACACACCTCTTGATTCTACACAAATCAAAGAGCTAGCACCATTGGAGTGTTGGCTGGTTTCTCTGTGGGAGATCAGCAGTATACCTACCAATGGTGATGTGTTCATGAGCACAGCAATCTGTCTCTCTGCTAGTATGCTGCTCAGTATGTTGTGATAATCAGCATTGTGTTCAACACTGCACAAACACAGTAAAAAAAAAACAAATCTGCAGTACCACAATTCCCAATGTGCATGCAAATCTGTTAATGTACATTACCTTGTCCTGGCCACCCATGACACTGTTGCTACGAGCTGCCCTTAACTGTTTGCACTGCATACCTTCATTACCATAGTATGTTAATGACCCATGGTCTGCCATCATGACTGTAGTTTCCTTATGAATCATGAGTCAGGCATGTTGGTGGACTACAGCGAGTCAGTGCAAGGCAGCTAGTTACTGAGTAATATGCCTAGATGTAGCTCCTTGGTAAGGCAGACTGTACTGCACATGATTGCGTTATGTTGCTGCAATATGTCGTGCTTTCGTGAACTATGGTAGTACTTGCCTAAACACAAAAGCACCTTGTAAGGTACTAGCCTCTCAGGTGCACCATTCTGAAATGGGAAGATGGGTGTGCACCACTGGAGACTGCTTTGATTCATGTCTATGAATATGTACAGTGCCCCATTCACACTTAGTATGTTTGAAAGAGCATTCTCCTAAATAGTTCCAGATATTTGGAACAACCTCCCAGAGAACATTAGGAATATAGACCAAGTACTGACTTTCAAGAACATACTCAAAGATCATATGTTCAAAGAAAAAAGTAAATACAAGTGCTATAGAGACATAGGCTAATGGAATAGTACACTAGTTCTTAGGTTCCTCTTTTATTTAGTCAGCTCGGCTTGAGCTGCCTAACACTTTGGACGAGTGGAAGGTGCCCTTGAAGCCTTGTAAGCCAGACAACTGTTATATCCTTGGGACGATATAACCCATATACTTAGCCTACTGCAGCAGTGATCATTCAAACATTTACTGCTGTGTTAAGTTTACTTACACTACTGTACTTTCCTCTGAGTATGTAGTTATAAAGTAAATAGATTTTGGGGTTACTGTTTAGTAACAGTAAAGAATACTAAATGGAATCAATGTTAAGTTGTCAATCTCGCCTTCATTCTTGCTTGATGGGTTCGGAGCCGATCCTCGGCTCCGACTCGGCACTTGCTTTAGCTCGAGAACTCCTTTTACCAGCTCGAGGCAGCCCCATATCCCATGATGCAAGGCAGGAAGTACCCAGATCTCGTTTGCCGCTTCGCTTGGGAGGTCTTCTCTTTACCAGCTCCTGGTAAGTAGTTCACATTTGTGATATTTCAAGCCCCTTTTAGTTTAAAACTAATTTTTTGATAGTTTAATTTTAATTCTACCCTTTTCTGACAGAAATCCCTGTCTCTTTTAATTTTTGTTAGTCAATTTTCCCTATCCCATCCCCCTGTTAGGGTGTGTGTGTTGGTGTTTTTATAAAATACCTCTTGGTATTTGTTTAATTTAATTTTGACTGGTGTGTCTGTGTGTGTTGTGTTTAGGCACCATGTCTAAGGAGAGGGTTTCAGGTTTTAAGAAGTGTGACTCGTGCTGTCAGAAGATGTCTCTGACAGACGGTCACACTTCTTGCCTGTACTGTTTGGGCCCTCTTCACCTGCAGGACTCCTGTGCTATTTGTCACTCCTTCAGCCAGAGAGTCCTGCAGGAGAGACAACAAGTTGATTCTCAGGGGTCTTCTTAAGCCGGAGGGCTCTCCGGCTAAGTCGGCTCCACAAAATCAACAAAACTGCCAAGGCCCAGGCTTCTGTTTCTAAGCCTGCGGCCTCGGCTCCGACTCGTATTGAGTCGAGATCGGCTCCGGCTGGAGCCGATTCTGGATCCACAAAGCTTTCGGCGCCGATGGCTATCGGTGCCGAATCTGTTTTGACCACTTCGATGTCGGCTCCGATCGGCTCCGACACCCATGTGGCGCAGGCATCGGTGTCGGCTCCGATCGGCTCCGACACCGTTACTTTGGTGGCTGTATCGGCTCGCTGGAGCCGATACATCGAGACGCTCTGTCGGCTTCGGAAGTCGGTGCCGACAGGATCAGTAGTATCGGCTCCGATGGCCCATTCCAGGAAGAGGTCGAGGTCTCCTTCCTTGGAGCCGATACTTTCGGCTCCGGCTTCGCCTCTTCTATCGGAACGGAGCCATCGGAGCCGATCTTCAAGGTCATCCAGGTTGTCAGATCATGACCTAGAGAGAGTGGTCAGTAGATTACTCAAGTCACAGGTACTGGCCCAAATGTTACACAGTCCGTCTCAGCAGACGACTGTTGGTCCACACCCCGTTACAGTTCCTCCTTCAACTCTACCCCAGAGTTTGGAGTTGGAGTCTTCGGGCATGGTTACTGCTACGGCTGGAGGACGGATACCCCTTCTGTTCCTTCAGCCCCTACTCTTATCTCCTCTTCCTTAGAGGGATTCGTGGTCGGGCTTCCATGGTCTCCTCCGAGGGGTGAGTGGCATCGGACCCTTGTCCGAGCCCGCTCTTCCCCTTGGAGCCTCGGCCTTGGTGAGCTCGGCTCCGACATCTGCCTCGGAGACTTCCCTTTCGGTGGTTCCTGGAGTTCCTAGCTCTTGAGCGGGTTCTCTCGGACCTGCCTGGGAGGGGAGCATTCGAGGTGATGAAGAGTGTACTGGCCACTGGTATCAGTCAGCAGTCTCTTCCCGTAGCTCCTCCCTCTATGGTACCTGTTGACATCTCTGCCACTTCTCTTGCTACAGGACCCAGAGATCCTCCGCCTCAGGTTTCTCCATTGGGAATTTCCCCCTCTTCCGAGGATTCTCCTGATGTTTCGGGAGATCCTCCTAGGAAGAGGACTTGTAAGAGGAAGCATGTAGACTCCCCGAGTCTGTCACTGGATACTGACTTTGATGAGTCAGAGGGATCCCCTAGATCCCCCTCTGAGGATGTCTCCTTTTCAGACATCCTAGAACTTCTCAAACAGAGGGGAAACTGGCCCACCAACAATCCCTCTGAGGATGAGTCAGTATACCTAGAGGCGTTTGGATCTCGGCCCTCCACCTCCTGGGTGTCTCCGCCTTTCGACCCCCTTATGCAGGTTATTGCACGAAAGGCGTGGACAGCTCCTGACTCTGTAGAGCCAGTCCCTAGGAGGCCTTCTAAATTTATCACTGCCCCTAGTGACAAACAATTCCTAACCAAGGGTGTTCCCGCTGATGCCATGGTGGTGGCTGCGGCCACCAAAAAGGAACTTGCAGATCCTTCCGTGCCCGTCCATCCTCCTAATAAGGACTCTAGGACCATGGATAGGTACGGCAAGCGGATGTTTTCCTCAGCGACCTTTGCTATGCGTTCGCTGAATTATCTTTGTCACTTCACCAGACTCCAGAGAGATATCCTGAAGGAGCTGGGAGAAGTAGTTCAGGATCCTACAGCTGCAGGGGCTCAAGAAAAGATTGCTTCGCAGCTAGGAACCCTCAATTCCATTGCTAACTCCTCCATGCGGCTAATATCTTATGCTGCGGATGGAGCGAGTAGAGCCGAAAGGCACAGGTGTGGCTCTTAGACGCCAAGCCTGGATGCGGCTATGTGATTTTGCGGATCCCTTTAAGGCATCCTTCACAAATTCTCCCTTTGATGGGTCAGCTTTGTTTGGCCCTCAGGTGAA